>NC_090356.1:33582786-33923303 GCF_035084215.1 Heptranchias perlo | reverse complement strand
GAGCTGAGCGTTTGCAGTGTGCTGGGGCCTCCTGCTCTGCTGGTTCTCTCCCTCCTGTGGTGTGCCAGCTTCTCCTGAAAGAAGAGTGGCAGGGAGTTAATATGTGCCCTGGACAAGGGCTTGCAACCCTCACTATGTATGAGCCTGCTTAGCATAGGGTGCATGATGTCAGGAAGAAGCAGTAAGTGTGGCCAAAAGGGAGAAATAATTGTGAGGAGAGGAGCAGGTTTTGGGGACATGAGTGAAAGTGTGGAAGGGAAGGATTGATGGTGCTAAGGGAAAGGTAGTGACCTGCAGGGCTTTGCATAAGGTATGAAATGTGATGGGTGTTTTACTTTGGCTTTCCTGGTGAAATCATTACATTTCTTTCTGCACTGTAGACATGTCCTGGAGATAATGCTGATTACATTCACATGCTGTGTCATCTCTCGCTATGCGGTTCACCAATGTACCTAAATCTGTAAACTATCCAAGGGGAAGAGGACCTACTGTAAGAATGGACAGGTGAAGGAAGATTCACGCGAGAGCCCAGGAAGATATGGTGTATATATCATTTGAATTCCTCGACCTGTCAATGAAACAGTTAAAACTAAAATGCTGAAATAACCTGTGCTTAGTGTAGCTGCTGTAATCCTAGGTAATGCCTTTAAAAGAATTTAGTAAGAATGCTGTGTTGAGATAAGCTGCTCACGGTTAACCAGCCTTATCTTAATCACTGTAGCTCTGGGCAATACCTGTCTCTTAAAGAAATTAACCTGTTGAGATAAGCTGCTCATGGATGATCGGCCTCGTCTCCCTCCATTCTAAATTCATCCAGCTGACAATAACCAATCGACCTGATCATCCCTGACCTTGTTATGTTGGAAAAACAACATCACATTTCGAGGCTCCAGGTGAAAGGGTCGGGCCAGTACCGATTACAAGACCAGTATAAGTACAGGTGATTGTAGGACGTCAGTAGGAGAGGAAGAAGTTCCAGAGAAGAAGGAAACACCTGAGCAGGTCGAGCGTCTCTACTCAGAAGAGAACAGGGTAATTTTGTTCTGTTCTTATAACTATGTCTTGAGTGTTGTAATTATTTTAATTTGTGCTTGGTTTGATCACCTCAATGAAGATTCTCGTCACCACCCACAAGGTGTCAGGGTCAGATTTATTACAAGACTTTCCAGCCTGAATTTACTCCACCAGCATCTCCACGGCAGTATTTCGAAATCTCAGGGCCCTCTTCCTGATCCCAGATATCTTCCTGTAACCCCACGGGGATGTTTCTCTACTTTGATCACAAAAATATGTACCTCCTCTTTAAGCAGCTGCAGGCTGTTAAGAACCTGGAGCAGCACCAATTCCCACCCTCTAGTCGGTGAGCTGCCTACAGGGAGCTTCACGTTGGCAGTTTACCTATTAGATGTCAGCAATTAGGAGCATCTCACGAGACCGAGGCTGAGCTTCAGCCAGCTCCTTTTCCCACGTTGCAGCCACTGGGGGAACACATCATACAGCATGTAAAAGAGCACTTTAGACAGGCACTGGGGGCTCACATCTGGGTGACAAATAGCGTGCAGGACTTTCTGTAAACCAATAAAAGGTGTTTGAAATCTGTGTGTGCAGAGAGTGTTCCTGTGGACACTCGAGCAGTGTTGGCTGTGGTAACACCCCCGCCTCTGTGTCACAAGGTCATGGGTTCAAGTCTCACTTCAGAGACTTGAGCACATAATCCAGGCTGACACTCCAGTGCCAGTACTGGGGGAGTGCTGCAGTATCGGAGGTGCCATCTTTCAGATGAGATGTTAAACCGAGACCCCGCCTGCCCTCTCAGGTGGATGTTAAAAATCCCGTGGCACTATTCGAAGAAGAGCTGGAGAGTTCTCCCCGGTGTCCTGGCCAATATTTATCCCTCAACCAACATCACTAAAAAAAACAGATCGTGTGGTCATTATTTAATTTAATTGCTGTTTGTGGGAGGTTGCTGTGCACAAATTGGCTGCCATGGTTTCTTTCATTCGTTCATGGGATGTGGGCATCGCTGGCGAGGCCGGCATTTATTGCCCATCCCTAATTGCCCTTGACAAGCTGGTAGTGAGCCGCCTTCTTGAACCGCTGCAGTCCGTGTGGTGAAGGTTCTCCCACAGTGCTGTAAGGAAGGGAGTTCCAGGATTTTGACCCAGCAACGATGAAGGAACGGCGATATATTTCCAAGTGGGGATGGTGTGTGACTTGGAGGGGAACGTGCAGGTGGTGTTGTTCCCATGTACCTGCTGCTCTTGTCCTTCTAGGTGGTAGAGGTTGCGGGTTTGGGAGGTGCTGTCGAAGAAGCCTTGGCGAATTGCTGCAGTGCATCCTGTGGATGGTACACACTGCAGCCACAGTGCGCCGGTGGTGAAGGGAGTGAATGTTTAGGGTGGTGGATGGGGTGCCAATCAAGCGGGCTTCTTTGTCCTGGATGGTGTTGAGCTTCTTGAGTGTTGTTGGAGCTGCACTCATCCAGGCAAGTGGAGAGTATTCCATCACACTCCTGACTTGTGCCTTGTAGATGGTCGAAAGGCTTTGGGGAGTCAGGAGGTGAGTCACTCACCACAGAATACCCAGCCTCTGACCTGCTCTTGTAGCCACAGTATTTATATGGCTGGTCCAGTTAAGTTTCTGGTCAATGGTGACCCCCAGGATGTTGATGGTGGGGGATTCGGCGATGGTAATGCTGTTGAATGTCAAGGGGAGGTGGTTAGACTCTCTCTTGTTGGAGATAGTTGTTGCCTGGCACTTGTCTGGCACGAATGTTACTTGCCACTTATGAGCCCAAGCCTGGATGTTGTCCAGGTCTTGCTGCATGCGGGCACGGACTGCTTCATTATCTGAGGGGTTGCAAATGGAGCTGAACACTGTGCAATCATTCGTGAACACCCCCCCCATTTCTGACCTTATGATGGAGGGAAGGTCATTGATGAAGCAGCTGAAGATGGTTGGGCCTAGGACACTGCCCTGAGGAACTCCTGCAGCAATGTCCTGGGGCTGAGATGATTGGCCACCAACAACCACTACCACCTTCCTTTGTGCTAGGTATGACTCCAGCCACTGGAGAGTTTTCCCCCTGATTCCCATTGACTTCAATTTTACTAGGGCTCCTTGGTGCCATACTCGGTCAAATGCTGCCTTGATGTCAAGGGCAGTCACTCTCACCTCACCTCTGGAATTCAGCTCTTTTGTCCATGTTTGGACCAAGGCTGTAATGAGGTCTGGAGCCGAGTGGTCCTGGTGGAACCTAAACTGAGCATCGGTGAGCAGGTTACTAGTGAGTAAGTGCACCTTGATAGCACTGTCGAAGACACCTTCCATCACTTTGCTGATGATTGAGAATCGGCTGATGGGGCGGTAATTGGCCGGATTGGTTTTATCCTGCTCATATATTACAATACTTAAAAAAAAGGTACTTAATTGGCTGTGAAGCACTTTGGGACATCCTGAGGTCATGAAAGGTGCTATATCAATTCAAGTTGTTTGTTTTTAGTATTTGGTGAGATGCTGTTAATTGTAGGGGGGTGTTGTGGAACAAATGTTGAACATAATTGTTAGTGAAGGAGAGCACAGCTGCTGCTGACAGCTGTGGCTGCAGGAAACTGCTGGACCCATCGCAATTCTTCACTATTTTACGTCATCAGGTGTGGTCTCTCTCAGAGAATCATAGAATGGTTACAGCACAGAAGGAGGCCATTCGGCCCATCGAGCTCATGCCGGCTCTCTGTAAGAGCAATCCAGTTAGTCCCATTCCCCCGCTCTTTCCCCGTAGCCCTGCAAATTTTTTCCCTTCAAGTATTTATTCAATTCCTTTTTGAAAGCCACGATTGAATCTGCTTCCACCTTCCTTTCAGGCAGCGCATTCCAGGTCATAACTACTCACTGCGTAAAAAAGTTTTTCCTCATGTCGCCTTTGGTTCTTTTGCCAATCACCTTAAATCTGTATCCTCTGGTTCTTGACCCTTCCGCCAATGGGAACAGTTTCTCTTTATTTACTTTATCTAAACCCTTCATGATTTTGAACACTTCTATCAAATCTCCTCTTAACCTTTTCTGCTCTAAGGAGAACAACCCCAGCTTCTCCAGTCTATCCACGTAACTGAAATCCCTCATCCCTGGAACCATTCTAGTAAATCTTTTCTGCACCCTCTCTAAGGCCTTCACATCCTTCCTAAAGTGCGGTGCCCAGAATTGGACACAATATTCCAGTTGTGGCCAAACCAGTGTTTTATAAAGGTTCATCATAACTTCCTTGCTTTTTCACTCAATGCCTCGATTTATAAATTGTAAACAATTTTACAACACCAAGTTATAGTCCAGCAATTTTATTTTAAATTCACAAGCTTTCGGAGATTTTCTCCTTCCTCAGGCAAATGTTTTTGCCTGAGGAAGGCAAA
Organism: Heptranchias perlo; assembly: GCF_035084215.1. NCBI lineage: Eukaryota > Metazoa > Chordata > Chondrichthyes > Hexanchiformes > Hexanchidae > Heptranchias > Heptranchias perlo. The sequence continues at coordinate 33,918,897 of NC_090356.1, read as the reverse complement.
AACATTTGTCAACCCCAGTCCATCACCGGCATCTCCACATCGATTTATAAAGACCAGGATCCCGTATACTTCTTTAACCGCTTTCTCAACATGTCCTGCCACCTTCAAAGATTTGTGCACATATACCCGCAGGTCTCTCTCTTCCTGCACCCCCTTTAGGATTGTACCATTTAGTTTATATTGCCTCTCCTCATTCTTCCTGCCAAATGTATCACTTCGCACTTCTCCGCATTAAATTCCATCTGCCATGTGTCCGCCCATTCCACCAGCCTGTCTATATCGTCTTGTATTCTATCACTATCCTCCTCACTGTTCGCTACACTTCCAAGTTTTGTCTCTTTGTCAGAATGTCTCAGAATTTTGAAATTCTGCCCTGTTCAACCAAATCCAAGTCATTAACATATACTAAAAAAGCAGTGGTCCCAGCACCGACCCCTGGGGAACACTGTACACCTTCCTCCAGTCTGAAAAACAACGGTTCACCACTACTCCCTGTTTCCTTTCCATTAGCCAATTCTGTATCCATGCTGCCACTGCCTCCTTTATTCCATGGGCGTGAATCTTGATGTCTTGATGCCTATTGTGTGAAACTTTATCAAACGCCTTTTGAAAGTCCATATACACCACATCAACATTTTTGCCCTCATCAACCCTCTCTGTTACCTCATCAAAAAACTCAATCAAGTTAGTTAAACACGATTTGCCTTTAACAAATCCATGCTGGCTTTCCTTTATTAATCTACACTTGTCCAAGTAACTGTCAATTTTGTCCCGGATTATTGTTTCTAAAAGTTTCCCCCCCACCGAGGTTAAACTGACTGGCCTGTAGTTGCTGGGTTTATCCTTACACCCTTTTTTGAAACAGGGTGTAACATTTGCAATTCTCCAGTCCTCTGGCACCACCCCCATATCTAAGAAGAATTGGAAGATTATGGCCAGTACCTCCGCAATTTCCACCCTTACTTCCCTCAGTAAGCTAGGATGCATCCCATCCGGACCGGGTGACGTATCTATTTTAAGTACAGCTAGCCTTTTTGTATCATAGAATCATAGAAAGATTACAGCATGGAAGGAGGACATTCGGCCCATCAAGTCCATGCCGGCTCTCTGCAAGAGCAATCCAGCTAGTCCCACTCTCCCACCCTATACCCGTAGCCCTGCAAATTTTTTCCCTTCCAGTACTTAGCCAGTTCCTTTTGAAGGCCACGATTGAATCTGCCTCCACCACCCCCTCAGGCAGTGCATTCCAGATCATAAGCACTCGCTGTGTAATAAAGTTTTTACTCATGTTGCCATTGGTACTTTTGCCAATTGCCTTAAATCTATGTCTTCTGGTTCTTGACCCCTCTGCCTATGGGAACAGTTTCTCTCTATCTACTCTGACCAGACCCTTCATGATTTTGAATATATCTATCAAATCTCCTCTCAACCTTCTCTGTTCCAAGGAGAACAACCCCAGCTTCTCCAGTCTATCCACATAACTGAAGTCCCTCATCCCTGGAATCTTTCTAGTAAATCTCTTTTACAGCCTCTGTAAGGCCTTCACATCCTTCCTAAACTGCGGTGCCCAGAACTGGACACAATACTCCAGTTGTGGCCTAACCAGTTCAGCATAACCTCCTTGCTTTTGTACTCTACACCTCTATTTATAAAGCCCAGGATCCCGTCTGCTTTTTTAACCGCTTTCTCAACCTGCCCTGCCACCTTCTATGATTTGTGCACATATACCCCCAGATCTCTCTGTTCCTGCACCCCTTTTAGAATTGTACCCCTTAGTTTATATTACCTCCCCTTGTTCTTCCTACCAAAATATATCACTTCACACTTTCCTGCATTGAATTTCATTTGCCACATAATACCTCCTCTTTATCAATTTTTAGCCCATCCAGTATCTCAACCAGTTCTTCTTTTACTGTGACTTTGGCAGCATCTTCTCCCTTGGTAAAGACAGATGTAAAGTAATCATTTAGTACCTCAGCCATACTCTCTGCCTCCAAGAGTAGATCTCATTTTTGGACCCTAATTGGCCCCATCCCTCCTCTTACCACCCGTTTACTGTTTAAATGTCTAGAAGACTTTTGGATTCCCTTTTATGTTGGCCACCAGTCTATTCTCATACTCTCTCTTTTCCCCTCTTATTTCCTTTTTCACTTCCGCTCTGTGCTTTTTATATTCAGCCTAGTTCCCACTTGTGTTATCAACCTGGCATCTGTCATACGCCCCATTTTTCTGCTTCATCTTACTCTCTATCTCTTTCGTCATTCAGGGAGCTCTGGCTTTAGGTGCCCTATCTTTCTCCCTCGTGGGAATGTATCTAGACTGTACCTGAACCACCTCCTCTTTAAAGGCCGCCCATTGCTCAATTACAGTATTGCCTCATCCTGCTCAAGGCTCTTATTCGATGGTTGCTCCTTGTGTCATCCCCATTGCACAGCAAAGTTGCATAGCATACAGCACACTGTAATCATTTGGGACACTCTTGTTTGGCTATGTTGCAGGAAGCCACGAGGCCATCTAGGCATCTGAATCAGCGTTTGAGGGCTTCAGTGCTCTGCTCAATGAGGGCTCGAGTTGACTCGTGGAGTTCTGCAGCTGAGCGTGGGTTTCTAAGAGTCTTAAGTCAAGTGTGCAGAGTATAGCCCTTGTCTCCAATCAACCAACCTTTTACTTGCTGAGGGGAAACACTGGGCAGAAGGATGACTTACACAATATAAAGCATCATAGCAGCTGCTGGGAAAGTGGCCAGAGACCTGCAGTGCTGGGAGTCGGAGATTAGGAGCAAGGAAATTAGCTGGCACAAAGAATAGACATGGTGTTCAGACGTAGTTGTAGATATTGTGATTGGAATTTTTGGCAATTTTTGGAGAATATGTTGTTCCATAATGTAAACATGCCTTATGGACACAGAGTTCTGAGTTCATTGCTGAGCACGTGTTCAGGGGGGTGGGATGGTGGGAAGGGAAACAGAGACTTCTGTCTTATGAAGAAATAGTGAGGGGCTTTGTGAAGGCGTGTGAAGTGACTTTATTTATTGAGTAAACATTTATTTATTGAAACTAGAGTTGTGCCATTCTTTGTCTGGCTGCTGGAAGCATTGCAAGTAGAAGTTTGGAACTCTCTTCCGCAAACGGCAATTGATACTAGCTCAATTGCTAAATTTAAATCTGAGATAGATAGCTTTTTGGCAACCAAATGTATTAAGGGATATGGGCCAAAGGCAGGTATATGGAGTTAGATCACAGATCAGCCATGATCTTATCAAATGGCGGAGCAGTAACGAGGGGGCGAATGGCCTACTCCCGTTCCTATGTTCCTATGTTCCTAAGTACCCAGCATAGGGGCAGAGTGTAAATAGTTAGGATAGGGACACATTGTAAATGTTTAGGATAAAGACACGTTGGATCAGATCTTCCTGGAGTGGGGCATCTCATGGCGTGGACCTTTAGTTACACTTTTCCTGCACCCGTCAGCTCAAAATCTTTTGCGCCATAACTTGCTGGAAGTGTGAGCTGATAACGGGGCAGCTGGGACCTTAGTGATCGGCGGGACCAACTGTCCATCTCCTCAAACAATGAGATTTAAGGATAGAGAAAAAAACAGAGGAACGACTGGGAAGGAGGGTGAATTTGAATCAAATCAGGTACTGAAAGAGAAATAAAGAGAGGGATAAAGAGAGAGAGAAAAAAGACAGAACGGAAAAGTAAAAAAATAATTTAAATTTAAAATCTCTAACAGCGATTGAGGAATGAGATTGAACAGTTTAAATTGCTCCCTTTCTGGACAAGAGAGACTGAGTGGCATTGCATGAACAATTATCAAGTTGTTAAAAAGGTACTAACGCTGATAAGTTCCTGCCTTAACTTTCTACAGTGAGTTTAATGGGCAATTAATGTGCAAATCCAGCAATTTCTTAAAAATAATGGGGAGTTTGAGGGTGAGATTCTGTTTGGGTGAAGCAAATTGTCCAGCAAGGTATGGAGTTTCAAAATTCATGGTATATCTCTTAACCCCCTGAATACCACACCTCCCCGTGTACACATCGGGGGTAATACCACACCTCCCCGTGTACACACCAGGGGCAATACCACACCTCCCCGTGTACACACCAGGGGTAATACCACACCTCCCCGTGTACACACCAGGGGTAATACCACACCTACCCGTGTACACACCAGGGGTAATACCACACCTCCCCGTGTACACACCAGGGGTAATACCACACCTCCCCGTGTACACACCAGGGGTAATACCACACCTCCCCGTGTACACACCAGGGGTAATACCACACCACCCCGTGTACACACCGGGGGTAATACCACACCACCCCGTGTACACACCGGGGGTAATACCACACCTCCCCGTGTACACACTGGGGGTAATACCACACCACCCCGTGTACACACCGGGGGTAATACCACACCTCCCCGTGTACACACCGGGGGTAATACCACACCACCCCGTGTACACACCGGGGGTAATACCACACCTCCCCGTGTACACACCAGGGGCAATACCACACCACCCCGTGTACACACCGGGGGTAATACCACACCTCCCCGTGTACACACCGGGGGTAATAGGACACCTCCCCGTGTACACACCGGGGGTAATACCACACCTCCCTGTGCATATACCGGGGTAATACCACACATCCCCATGTACACACCGGGGGTAATACCACACCTCCCCGTGTACACACCGGGGGTAATACCACACCTCCCCGTGTACACACCAGGGGTAATACCACACCTCCCCGTGTACACACCGTATCCCTATTTTAGACCCATGAAATAACTGGGCAGGTCGGAACAAATTGCCGGCTGCCAAGGTCATGGTGCTCCCGGAATCAGTCAGCGCAGTGACCTCTTTACTGTTTGTTTTTATGGGCTTTAAACAACAATGGGTGGCCTCCACATGGCTCACGGGTTGAACTCGGCCATCCAATAATCCTCCCCAGAGGCTGGGTTCTGCTTTCCCAGACTACAGTCTATAGATTCCCCAATGTTCAGACATCGTCTTGCAATGTGCCCCAACCCATCACAACGATAATATCTCAACAGCCTATTAACATTTTTAACTTTGTTATCGAAGATGTTATAATGTCCCGTCCCAGCTTCTCGCTGCCTTTCAGCACTCCTTTCCCCCATACAGTGTCATCTGGATCTTCACATTTCTTCGGGCTTGGAGGGCACCGTAGGGTCCTGGAGGGAACATCTCCTCGAACGCGAGCCTGTTTCTCCACCGCCGGGTGTAGCTGTACTACGGCCACCAACTCCTGGGTGTCGGCCAGCTCTCCGTGTCCGACCCATCTCCTGATGTTCGGGGGTAGAGCTCGAATAAACTGGTCCATGACAGCCCCGCTCTACCATCCTCACGGGTTATTTGTCTGGGGCTGTAGGTATCGCCGGGCCAAGCGTATCAGGTCGTATACCTGTGATCGTGCAGCTCTCCCCACCTCATCGACCCAGGATTGAACCTGTACAGACCAGGATTTCCTTCAGTGTCCACTAATCAGCCTCATCCAATGGTTCCAAGTCAAAGTTTGCCTTTTGGGCGTCTCCTAACAAGCAATCCCTGCCCACTGTTCTTTTGATAAATTTTCTTGCTCTGCGCATGGTTCAAAGGCCAGAAGGTAGGCCTCCAGATCGTCATCCAGTCATCTTTTGTAATACCAAGCTAGGCCGGTCTGTGACCTGGACCCCCAACACCAGTCTCTGCCTCAAACCCAGACCCTCCCAACACCAGTCTCCACCTCAAACTCAGACCCTCCCAACACCAGTCTCTGCCTCAAACCCAGACCCTCCCAACACCAGTCTCTGCCTCAAACCCAGACCCTCCCAACACCAGTCTCCAGCTCAAACTCAGACCCTCCCGACACCAGTCTCTGCCTCAAACTCAGACCCTCCCAACACCAGTCTCTGCCTCAAACCCAGACCCTCCCAACACCAGTCTCTGCCTCAAACCCAGACCCTCCCAACACCAGTCTCTGCCTCAAACTCAGACCCTCCCAACACCAGTCTCTGCCTCAAACCCAGACCCTCCCAACACCAGTCTCCACCTCAAACTCAGACCCTCCCAACACCAGTCTCCACCTCAAACCCAGACCCTCCCAACACCAGTCTCTGCCTCAAACCCAGACCCTCCCAACACCAGTCTCTGCCTCAAACTCAGACCCTCCCAACACCAGTCTCTGCCTCAAACTCAGACCCTCCCAACACCAGTCTCTGCCTCAAACTCAGACCCTCCCAACACCAGTCTCCGCCTCAAACCCAGACCCTCCCTACACCAGTCTCCACCTCAAACTCAGACCCTCCCGAAACCAGTCTCCGCCTCAAACTCAGACCCTCCCTACACCAGTCTCCACCTCAAACTCAGACCCTCCCGACACCAGTCTCCGCCTCAAACTCAGACCCTCCCAACACCAGTCTCTGCCTCAAACTCAGACCCTCCCAACACCAGTCTCTGCCTCAAACTCAGACCCTCCCAACACCAGTCTCTGCTTCAAACTCAGACCCTCCTGACACCAGTCTCTGCCTCAAACTCAGACCCTCCCAACACCAGTCTCTGCCTCAAACTCAGACCCTCCTGACACCAGTCTCTGCCTCAAACTCAGACCCTCCCAACACCAGTCTCTGCCTCAAACTCAGACCCTCCCAACACCAGTCTCTGCCTCAAACTCAGACCCTCCCAACACCAGTCTCTGCCTCAAACTCAGACCCTCCCAACGCCAGTCTCTGCCTCAAACTCAGACCCTCCTGACACCAGTCTCTGCCTCAAACTCAGACCCTCCCAACACCAGTCTCCGCCTCAAACTCAGACCCTCCTGACACCAGTCTCTGCCTCAAACTCAGACCCTCCTGACACCAGTCTCCGCCTCAAACTCAGACCCTCCCAACACCAGTCTCCGCCTCAAACTCAGACCCTCCCAACACCAGTCTCCGCCTCAAACTCAGACCCTCCCAACACCAGTCTCTGCCTCAAACTCAGACCCTCCTGACACCAGTCTCTGCCTCAAACTCAGACCCTCCCAACACCAGTCTCCGCCTCAAACTCAGACCCTCCTGACACCAGTCTCTGCCTCAAACTCAGACCCTCCTGACACCAGTCTCCGCCTCAAACTCAGACCCTCCCAACACCAGTCTCCGCCTCAAACTCAGACCCTCCCAACACCAGTCTCTGCCTCAAACTCAGACTCTCCCGACACCAGTCTCCGCCTCAAACTCAGACCCTCCCAACACCAGTCTCCGCCTCAAACTCAGACCCTCCCAACACCAGTCTCCGCCTCAAACTCAGACCCTCCCAACACCAGTCTCTGCCTCAAACTCAGACTCTCCCGACACCAGTCTCCGCCTCAAACTCAGACCCTCCCAACACCAGTCTCCGCCTCAAACTCAGACCCTCCCAACACCAGTCTCTGCCTCAAACTCAGACTCTCCCGACACCAGTCTCTGCCTCAAACTCAGACCCTCCCAACACCAGTCTCTGCCTCAAACTCAGACCCTCCCAACACCAGTCTCCGCCTCAAACTCAGACCCTCCCAACACCAGTCTCTGCCTCAAACTCAGACTCTCCCGACACCAGTCTCTGTATCAGACTTTGGGTCTCGGCCTCAGTTCTTTCTGCTTTTGCCATCTTGATCCAATTTGTTTCTTGTTGGAGTTCCAGAATCTTGTAAGTCTGCTCCTGTTGTGCCAGTGTGGCCTGGAACAATGCTCAGCATTTCCTCCATGATGGTGGGTCTTGGTCTTTCTCAGAGTGACAAAATCCCATGCCTGACACCACATGTTACAAGCTGATGCAGGCCCAGGACCCAGTGATCAGTTAGACACAACTTGGCAATGTAATAAATAGCGAGCAGGATAGCAGCAGACTTCAGGAGGACATAGACAGATCGGTGAAATGGGCAGACACGTGGCAGATGCAATTTGATGTGAATAAGTGTGAATTGATGCACTTTGGGAGGAACAACATGGAGAGGCAGTATAATCTAATTGTGACTATTTTGAGGGGGGTGCAAGAGCAGAGGGACCTGGGGGGCATATTCACAAATCTTTGAAGGTGGGAGGGAAAGTTGATAAGATGGTTAACAAAGCGTATGGGATATTTGGCTTTGTAAATAGGGGCATTGAATACAAAAACAAGGGAGTCATGTTAAACATTTACAAATCACTAGTTAGGCCTCAGCTGGAGTATTGTGTACAATTCCGGGCACCAAACTTTAGGAAGGATGTCAAGGCCTTGGAGACGGTACAGAGGAGGTTTACCAGGATGATATCAGGGATGAAAGATTTCAGTTCTTCAGTGATGTGGAGAGATTGGAGAAGCTGGGATTGTTCTCCTTAGAGCAGAGAAGGTTCAGGGAAGACCTGATAATGATGGGGTTTGATAGAGCAAACAGGGAGACACCGTTTCCTCTGACAAGGGGGCTGGTAATCAGAGTTCATAGATTTAAAATAATTGGCAAAAGAGCTAGAGAGGAAATGAGGAGAAATTATTTCACACCGAGGGTTATTAAGATCTGGAACGTTCTACCTGAAAGGGCGGTGGAAGCAGATTCCATAGAAACTTTCAAAAGGCAATCGGACATGTTCTTGAAGAGGACTAATTTGCAGGGTTATGGGTAAAAAGTTGGGGTGTGGGACTAAATTGGAGCTCTTTGAAAGAGCCGGCACAGACACAGCAGGTCAAATGTCCTCTTCTGTGCTGTAAGATTCTACGATTCTATGATACAGAGGTACTGGCCATAATCTTCCAATCCTCCTTAGATATGGGGGTGGTGTCAGAGGACAGGAGAATTGCAAATGTTACACCCTTGTTCAAAAAACGGTGTAAGGATAAACCCAGCAACTACAGGCCAGTCAGTTTAACCTCGGTAATGGGGAAACTTTTAGAAATGATAATCCGGGAAAAAATTAACAGTCACTTGGACAATTGTGGATTAATAAAGGAAAGCCAGCATGGATTTGTTAAAGGCAAATCGTGTTTAACTAATTTGATTGAGCTTTTTGATGAGGTAACAGAGAGGGTTGATGAGGGCAATGCGATTGATGTGGTGTATATGGACTTTCAAAAAGGGTTTGATAAAGTGACACATAATAGGCTTGTCAGCAAAATTGAAGCCCATGGAATAAAAGAGGCAGTGGCAGCATGGATACAAAATTAGCTAAGTGACAGGAAACAGAGAGTAGTGGTGAACGGTTATTTTTCAATCTGGAGGGAGGTGTACAGTGGTGTTCCCCAGGGGTCAGTGCTGGGACCACAGCTTTTTTTGATATATATTAATGACTTGGACTTGGGTGCACAGGGCACAATTTCAAAATTTGTAGATGTCACAAAACTTGGAAGGGTAGTGAACAGTGAGGAGGATAGTGATAGACTTCAAGAGGATACAGACAGGCTGGTGGAATGGGCGGACACGTGGCAGAAATTTAACATAGAGAATTGCAAATTGATACATTTTGGTAGGAATAATGAGGAGAGGCAATATAAACTAAATGGTACAATTCTAAAGTGGGTACAGGAACAGATTGACCTGGGGGTATATGTGCACAAATCGTTGAAGGTTGAGAAAGTGGATAAAAAAGCATACGGGATCCTGGGCTTTATAAATAGAGGCATAGAGTACAAAAGCAAGGAAATCATGATGAGCCTTTATAAAACACTGGTTCGGCCAAAACTGGAGTATTGTGTCCAGTGCTGGGCACCTCATTTTAGGAAGGATGTGAAGGCCTTAGAGAGGGTGCTGAAAAGATTTACTGGAATGATTCCAGGGATGAGGGACTTCAGTTACGTGGATAGACTGGAGAAGCTGGGATTGTTCTCCTTGGATCAGAGAAGGTTGAGAGGAGATTTGATAGAAGTGTTCAAAATCATGAAGGGTTTGGATAAAGTAAATAAAGAGAAACTGTTCCCATTGGCAGAAGAGTCGAGAACCAGAGGACACAGATTTAAGGTGATTGGCAAAAGAACCAAAGGTGACATGAGGAAAAAAATTTTTTACGCAGCGAGTAGTTATGATCTGGAATGCGCTGCCCGAGGGGGTGGAAGCAGATTCAATCATAGCTTTCAAAAAGGAATTGGATAAATACTTAAAGGGAAAAAATGTGCAGGGCTATGGGGAAAGAGCGAGGGAATGGGACTAACTGGATTGCTCTTACAAAGAGCCCGCACAAGCTCGATGGGCTGAGTGGCCTCCTTCTGTGCTGTAACCATTCTATGATTCTATGAGAGAGACCACACCTGATGTGCTGGGTGTGCACAGTGTGAGATGTGCTGGGTGTGCACAGTGTGAGATTTTCTGGGTGTGCACAGTGTGAGATTTGCTGAGTGTACACAGTGTGAGATTTGCTGGGTATGCACAGTGTGAGATTTGCTGGGTGTGCACAGTATGAGATTTGCTGGGTGTGCACAGTGTGAGATTTGCTGAGTGTGCACAGTGTGAGATTTGCTGGGTGTGCACAGTATGAGATTTGCTGAGTGTGCACAGTGTGAGATTTGCTGAATGTACACAGTGTGAGATTTGCTGAGTGTGCACAGTGTGAGATTTGCTGGGTGTGCACAGTATGAGATTTGCTGAGTGTGCACAGTGTGAGATTTGCTGAATGTACACAGTGTGAGATTTGCTGAGTGTACACAGTATGAGATTTGCTGGGTGTGCACAGTGTGAGATTTGCTGAGTGTGCACAGTGTGAGATTTGCTGGGTGTGCACAGTATGAGATTTGCTGAGTGTGCACAGTGTGAGATTTGCTGAGTGTGCACAGTGTGAGATTTGCTGGGTGTGCACAGTGTGAGATTTGCTGGGTGTGCACAGTATGAGATTTGCTGAGTGTGCACAGTGTGAGATTTGCTGAATGTACACAGTGTGAGATTTGCTGAGTGTACACAGTATGAGATTTGCTGGGTGTGCACAGTGTGAGATTTGCTGAGTGTACACAGTGTGAGATTTGCTGAGTGTGCACAGTGTGAGATTTACTGAGTGTGCACAGTGTCAGAAGTGTTGAGTGTGCACAGTGTGAGATTTGCTGGGTGCGCACAGTGTGAGATTTGCTGGGTGTGCACAGTGTGAGATTTGCTGAGTGTACAGTGTGAGATTTGCTGAGTGTGCACAGTGTGAGATTTGCTGAGTGTACACAGTGTGAGTTTGCTGAGTGTACAGAGTGTGAGATTTGCTGAGTGTGCACAGTTTGAGATTTGCTGGGTGTGCACAGTGTGAGATTTGCTGGGTGTGCACAGTGTGAGATTTGCTGAGTGTACACAGTGTGAGATTTGCTGAGTGTGCACAGTGTGAGATTTGCTGGGTGTGCACAGTGTGAGATTTGCTGGGTGTGCACAGTGTGAGATTTGCTGAGTGTGCACAGTGTGAGATTTGCTGGGTGTGCACAGTTCGATATTTGCTGGGTGTGCACAGTATGAGATTTGCTGAGTGTGCACAGTGTGAGATTTGCTGCGTGTGCACAGTGTGAGATTTGCTGAGTGTGCACAGTGTGAGATTTACTGAGTGTGCACAGTGTGAGATTTGCTGGGTGTGCACAGTGTGAGATTTGATGGGTGTGCACAGTATGAGATTTGCTGAGTGTGCACAGTGTGAGATTTGCTGGGTGTGCACAGTGTGAGATTTACTGAGTGTGCACAGTATGAGATTTGTTGAGTGTGCACAGTGTGAGATTTACTGGGTGTGCACAGTGTGAGATTTACTGAGTGTGCACAGTATGAGATTTGTTGAGTGTGCACAGTATGAGATTTGCTGAGTGTGCACAGTGTGAGATTTGCTGAGTGTGCACAGTGTGAGATTTGCTGGGTGTGCACAGTGTGAGATTTGCTGAGTGTGCACAGTGTGAGATTTACTGGGTGTGCACAGTGTGAGATTTGTTGAGTGTGCACGGTATGAGATTTGTTGAGTGTGCACAGTATGAGATTTGCTGGGTGTGCAGTGTGAGATTTGCTGAGTGTGCACAGTGTGAGATTTACTGAGTGTGCACAGTGTGAGATTTGCTGGGTGTGCACAGTGTGAGATTTGCTGGGTGTGCACAGTGTGAGATTTGCTCGGTGTGCACAGTGTGAGATTTGCTGGGTGTGCACAGTGTGAGATTTGCTGGGTGTACACAATGTGAGATTTGCTGGGTGTGCACAGTGTGAGATTTGCTGGGTGTGCACAGTGTGAGATTTGCTGGGTGTGCACAGTGTGAGATTTGCTGAGTGTGCACAGTGTGAGATTTGCTGGGTGTGCTCCAGAGACAAGGGGCACATTCCTGCCATAAGCAGCTTGTTAAGGATTGTTGGTTGCACTGAAGGTTGTAATTTTTGCTCACATGCGGCTCAATCGTATGATGTTAACTTGCAAATAATCTTAATAGCACTGCAGTTTAAGAAAACGATGGATTAAAACTTCGCAATGTTTAGCTGAAGGAAACATTCATACTGTCGGTCTGATAACACAGAGGCAGTGGAGGGGTTGAGAGAGGTGGTAGAGAGGAAGAACTGAGTGCCATCAGTGTACATGTGTAAGTTGACCCCATGTCTGCGAATGATGTTGCCACATAGATGTAGAAGAAGAGGAAGCCATGGATGAACCCCTGAGGAGGCTGTGGAGATAACGGTGCAGTAGCTACAGGGCAGCTACACCTCTTCTGTGGTGTTGGAATTAGGATAGAAGTTCAACCAAGCGAGGGCTGTCCCTCCGAGCTGGACAATGGTGGCGAGGTGTTGGAGGAGGTTAACCATGGTAAACAATGTCAGAGGCTGCCGAGAGGTCGAGGAGCACAAGGAGGGATGACGTACTGCAGTCACAGTTTGTGATTTTAGTAATTGCCATTTTGGTGCTATGGTGGAGGTGGAAACCTGAATGGAGATATTCAAACACGGAGTTGTGGTAGAGATGGGTACAACTTTGAAAGGCAACAACATGTTCAAGGATCTTGGCATGGAAAGGGACATTGGAGATGGAGCAATAATTTGCAAGGACAGAGCATCTGAGGGTTTGCTTTTTCAGGAGGGCGTGATGACAGTGGTTTTGAAAGGAAGCAGGGCAGGAGAGGAAGTGTTTACAATGTCAGTGAGCATGGGGACCAGGAAGGGAAGTTGGGTGGTCAGCAGTTTAATGAGAATGGGGTCAAGGGAGCTGGAGGTGGGTCTGATGGATGAGCTTGGAGAGAGGTGGTGGATAAATTCGAGAAAGTGGAAGTTTAGAGCCGGCCGGGTTGGCTTGCTGGGCTAGGGGAAGGAGATGCAGTAACAGATTATGGATGGGCTCTATCTTGGTGACAAAGAAGTCCATGAGCTACTTGCACTTGTTGCTAGAAGTGAAGGTGGAAGCGGTAAGGGAGAGGGATTTAAGGAGATGGTTGGCAGTGGAGAAGAGGTTGAAGGTTCTCACTGTTTTCCAGGATGATCCTGGAGCACTGAGGGTTAGGGTTAGGGTTTTGGCAGAGCAGAATGAAGCTCAGTAAAACTTGATGTGGTCCAGTCAGATCTACTGATGAATGGTTAAACCAGTTGTGCATCAGATAGGCAGTAAAAGAACTGTAGGGTCTTTCTGGATGGATGAACCAAGATGGTCCGAATTACCTTCCTCAAGTATATTTATCTTGTGAACTTGTGAGAGAACCCTGGAAAATCTGAAAGTGGCGGCAATAGAGGGAATCGAGACGTGTGAGGTTAGGCCTTCTCCCAAGCTCACCAGTTTCATCCTTTGTCTTTTATTCTTTATTCCTTCACTCACTTGCATGCATGCACTGAAGGACTGCAGCATAATGCACTGCAATATTTTGCTCTGCAAGCTCTTTCATTGCCCTTGTTCCAAAGTATCTTCTTCTGCTCCTATGGGTTTCCAAGAGAAGTCTCGACGCAGGACCTAATGGCCGCATGTACCATCCAATCCTACAGTGACAGAAACCAGCACAGGTACATTCACACTAGGAGGGGGAATCAGTTAGGAGAATTCACTTGGTGAAGCACAGAGCATGAATGAGGAGAGGCAAGTGCAGGTGGAACTGAGGGAGATACGAAGGAATTGGTTCTGAAAAAGTGAACAGAACGCAAGGTAAATAAGTCACTGGGTCCTGATGGCTGCACCCAGGGCTATTGAAAGAAGTCAGAGACGAGAGAGCAGAGGCTCTGGCCACAATTTTTCAATCCTTCTTAAATATGTAAACTGTGTCAGTGGACTGGAGAGCACCTGCATGTTTCCCTCCAAGTCACACACCATCCCCACTTGGAAATATATCGCCATTACTTCATCGTCGCTGGGTCAAAATCCTGGAACTCCCTTCCTAACAGCACTGTGGGAGAACCTTCACCACACAGACTGCAGTGGTTCAAGAAGGCGGCTCACCACCACCTTCTCAAGGGCAATTAGGGATGGGCAATAAATGCCGGCCTCACCAGCGACGCCCACATCCCATGAATGAATAAAAACAAAGCTGATATAACACCTTTGTTCATAAAGGGAGAGAAGGATAAATTGGGTAACTATTGATCGGTTAGTGTAGACTCCATAAATCGAGATAAAATAAGTGAACATTTAGAAATACATGGTTTAATCAAGGACAGCTAACATTAATTTTTAAAGATAAATTGTATTTTACAAATTTAAAAAGATTTTTGTTGAAGAAGTGATTGATTGAATATATAAAGGGAATGGAGTAGATGTGCTGTATATGGACTTTCAGAAGGCTTTTGATGAGATGTCTCACAAGAAACTTGTTATCAAAATTCAGGGGAAGTGTAGCAAAGAAAGTTGTTTACATAGACAAGTAACAAGGAATTGGGTTAATGGGCATTGTTTGGGATTGGAGAAGGGTTATAAGTGGTGTAGTCCAGGGGTGAGTGATGGGCCCACTTTTGTCCTCGGTATATATAGACGATAGTGGACATTGGCATCAGTAACACACTCTAAAAACTGGCTGGCGATGTAGGAGATTTGACAAACAGCAAGGTGGACTGTAAAAGCCTTCAGAAAGATATAGGGAGGTCAGTGGAATGGGCTGACATGGGGCAGATACTATTTAATACAGAGAAGTGTGAGGGGATGTACTTTGTGGGATAAACAAGGAACGGGAATATACAGTCAGTGGAAAGACAATGAAGGGTGTGAATGAACAGAGACCCAAGTGTTCAAACCCCTGAAGGTGCGAGTGTAGATCAATAAAGTCATAAAAAGGGCCCAGTGGCATTTTGAGTTTTATGAATCAGGGCAGAGTACAAGAGGAAGGAAGTAAAATTGAATTCATAAAAAAAATTGCTTAGGCTACTGTGTGTGCAGTTTTGGATACCCCCTTATAGAAAGGAACTTAAAGTCATCGAGACTCTACAGTGTAGATTTACCAGGATGAGGCCAGGAATGAGGAGATACTGGGATTATTTTCACTGGATTTAATAGATGTTAAAAAATTATGAAGGGTTTTGAAAGAGTAAGTAGAGAATGATTATTTCCTTTGGTTGGGGAGTTTTATGGTTCTATGGTTTACCCTCTCCCCTCATGGATGTTGGTGCTGTTTTGGTTCCGATCAAAGGTGTCCCTTTGGAACATCCTTCCCTTGTCCCAGGACAACCCCAAGATTGTGAACCTTTCCCTTCTTCACCAGCTGTGTTGCCATGTTCTGACCTTCCTAACCTTCCTGTTCTTAACCTGTCCAATACATGGCACAGGAAGCAATTCCCAGATTACTACCTAGAGGGTGCTTTACAGTCCAGCATCGAACTTCTGAAACATATTTCTTTCAATGTCATTGGTTCCGACGAATGCTGAGACTGGAGCTCTGGAGACCTTCAGTAACCTACAACATGCACCACTTTGGGGACCTATTTAACACAGGACTTCAGTAATGTCATCGCTGCCCAGTGTTCAACTTCCACATGGGTCTCTGGCCAAGCTGAGGGAGTGCCCGGCAGCAGGGGAATGGTCTGGCATGGATGATGCAGTTGACTCTCTGGATGATACCACATCTGTATCACCTAGCTCAGGTGAGATGTGTCCTATAGCATAGAGGCCTAGGCACCCGATTTGTGGGCAGGTTTCCTTTAACCTTCATGGTGACCAGCTGCACTGAGCCTCTCAGGGCCCTTGTTGGCCTCAGGCCTCCACATCTCGCCATTGCATCAACTTTGTGTCACACTGAGTGTTTGATACAAACTTAACTATGCCAAACATGCGGTCATGTCTCTATCCCAGGGTTTTCCCCACACACCTTCAAGAGTCATCAGGGTTTGCTTTAAATACAAAGGAGTATTAATAATACTTTATTGGCCTGCACAAAAGAAGAACATCTTAAGTAGAGTCGTGGATATGTAGAATAGAATTATCTTTTCACACTGCATGTTTTCTAATGCTATTTTCTTCAGTACAGTTCACTTTATTCATGATAGGGTCCCCCTTGTCCTCACCTTCCAACCCACCAGCCTCCACATTTAACATATCATCCTCCGCCATTTCCGCCACCTCCAGTGCGATCTCATCACCAAACACATCTACCCCTCCTCTTCCCTTTCAGCATTCCGAAGGGACCGCTCCCTCTGCAAACACTCTGGTCGACTCACCATCACCTCTCTCCTCCCCATCGCACCTTCCCGTGCGAGTGCAGGAGAAGCAACATCTGCCCTTTCACCTCCTCCCTTCCCACCATCCAGGGCCCGAAACACTGCTTCCAGGTGAAACAGTGATTTACTTGTACTTCTTTCAATTCACTACACCGTATTCACTGCTCACGATGCGGTCTCCTCTACACTGGGGAGACCAAACACAGACTGGGTGATCACTTTGCTGAACACCTCCGCTCTGTCCACAAGCGTGACCCTGACCTGCCGATCACTTGCCATTTTAATTCCCCGTCCCACTCCCACTCTGACCTCTCTGTCCTCGGCCTCTTACACTGTTCCAATGAAGCTCAATGGAAGCTCGAGGAACAGCCCCTCATCTTTTGTTTAGGCACTTTACAACCTTCCGGACTCAACATTGATTTCAATAACTTCAGATCATAACCACTGCTCCCATTTTTTCGGTCAGCAGGTGCTGGTAATGGTTCTGCTGCTGCCATTTACAGCTACTCCTGATTAATCCTTTGTTTCTTAACCTGTCCAATTCCCTCCCTCCTTGCCATCACAGACCTTCCCTTTTGTTCTTTCCTCCCCTCCTCTCCCTCCCCCCTTTCCCTGCTCAAAAACTTTCACTCTTTTAACATCTTCCAGTTCTGATGAAAGGTCTTTGACCTGAAACGTTAACTCTGTTTCTCTCTCTCTCCACAGATGCTGCCTGACCTGCTGAGCTTCTCCAGCATTTTCTGTTTTTATTTCACTTTATATATGATGGATTCTCAATAAACTGGATTCAGCTTGCTCACACGTCCTACACTGAAAAGCTGCAGAGAGACATCCCTCCAATGAGATCAAGTCATGATAGCTTAGAAATTACTCTTACATTGAGTTACATCGAAACTACAGCACGGAAACAGGCCATTCGGCCCAACTGGTCAATGCCGGTGTTTATGCTCCACATAAGCCTCCTCCCACCTTACTTCATCTCACCCTATCAGCATATCCTTCTATTCCTTTCTCCCTCATGTATTTATCTAGCTTCCCCTTAAATCGATATCTGATATTCACCTCAACTACTCCATGTGGTAGCGTGTTCCACATTCTTACCATCTTTGGGTAAAGAAGTTTTTCCTGAATTCCCTATTTGACTATTTTATATTTATGACCTCTAGTTTTGGACTCCCCCACAAGTGGAAACATTTTCTCTACGTCTACTCTATCAAACCCTATCAATATCCTAAAGACCTCTATCAGGTCACCCCTCAGCCTTCCTTGAGAAAAGAGCCCCAGCCTGTTCAGCCTTTCCTGATAAGGATATCCTCTCAATACTGCAATCATCCTTGTGAATCTTTTTTGCACCCTCTCCAATGCCTCTATATCCTTTCTATAGTATGGAGACCAAAACTATGTGCAGTGCTGCAATTGTGGTCTAACCAAGGTTCTATACTAATTCAACATAACTTTCCTGCTTTTCAATTCTATCCCTCGAGAAGTCAACCTCAGTGTTTGAAGAATTGATTTTTTTATGGCCTTATTAACCTGCGTCGCTACTTTTAGTGATATCTGTATCTGTATCCCCAGATCCCTCTGCTCCTCTAGCCCATTTAGACTTTTATTTTCCAAGCAGTATGTGGCCTCCTTATTCCTCCTACCAAAATGCTCCATCTCACACTATATTGAAATTCATTTGCCAATTACATTGTGAATAAACCTGGAGACCTTCTGTAAATGGTCTCCTGAGTTGAGTTCAAATCGATTCCGTGCCTCTTCTGTGATGTTGGATCGAAGTGAAAAGTTGCAGATTGTATGAGATGGTGAGAATTGTTGTGTCAGTGTGGGGAGAATGGAAAGAAGGCTTTGAAGTATAACAAACAGTAAATAGCTTAGGAGTCAAAACAACCAAAGTGCAGGCCAGTACTTTCCACTGAAGTGCTGTTGTAATGTAGGAAATACGGCAGTGAATTTGCACACAGCAAGCTCCCACAAACAGCAATATGATAATGACCAGATAATCTGTTTTTTAGTGACGTTGGTTGAGGGATAAATATTGGCCAGGGGTTCTTTTATGTCCACCCGAGAGGGCAGACGGGGCCTTGTCACCTGTGGGAAACCTACCAGTATTTGGCATTAGACAGCTCTCTCTCTTTGTCTGCTTCCATTGGGAGGGATAAGAATTCTGCAGCAGTCCTGAATAGAGCACCAGAGACTTTTTTGATGCAGTGGTGAGCTGTTGCCTGACAAATATGGCAATGATTACCAGATGTTGCTTGGAATGAACCAGTTGCAAAGAAATTCAAGGCAGTGGTGACTTTGACTGGTAGAAGTGGGCTGAATGTTCTTAGGACAGTAATCAACATAGCTCCCCAATATTCTTTGGGGGAGGGGAGGCATAGCCTTTCGCGGCACTGACCCGCAGAGAATCTAGGTAAGACTTTCTTACTCTATAAACCCTGGTAGGTGGGTTTGTGCATGTGGGGAACAAGCACCTTCCATGATGCTTGACTCGAAGTAAGTCCAAATTAGGCTCTTTGAACAGAGTGGATTGTGAACAGAGTGGGAACTCGTGAATTTTGTGAGGGGGAATTAGGTGTAGAGGGGGAAGGACTGTGAACAGAGAGGAAGAGCTCTGAGAATAGTGGTAGCGGGATTGGAGACCAGAGTGGCAGAGGCAAGTAAATAAAAGTCGGGGATCGAAGGCCTAAAGACCAGAGCGGCGGCGGACCTGGACGGGAGCAGAGGAGAGAGGCCGAGAGCGGGGATATAAAGAGCGGCGGCCCGAGGCCCGAGACCAGAGCGGGGCGGACCTGATCGGGAGCAGAGGAGAGAGACCGAGAGCGGGGATATAAAGAGCGGCGGCCCCAGGCCCGAGACCAGAGCGGGGCGGACCTGATCGGGAGCAGAGGAGAGAGAACGAGAGTGGGGATAGAAAGAGCGGCGGCCCGAGGCCCGAGACCAGAGCGGGGCGGACCTGAGCGGGAGCAGAGGAGAGAGGCCGAGAGCGGGGATATAAAGAGCGGTGGCCCCAGGCCCGAGACCAGAGTGGTGGGGGACCTGAACGGATCAAAAACAACAACAGAAAACCAAGGAGTGACGTCACAGGACAGCAGGTAAGTGATTGGTTGGTGAGTATTACTGTTTTTTTTTCTCTAAATTAGGGCATTGGTTTAAACTGGGAAACGAAGCAGCTTTTAGAGCAGGTAGTGTTTTTTTTAGTGAACCTAGGTCCCTAGTATAGTTAACATTTTCTAATTTCAACGTAATTTAAAAGGGGCAAGTCATGGCAGCAGACCTCGCAACCGTGATTTGCCCCTCCTGCAAGATGTGGGAAGTCATGGACACTACCAGTGTCCCTGCCGACCATGTGTGCGGGAAGTGTGTCCACCTGCAGCTACTGACCGATCGTATATCGGAGCTGGAGCTGCGGGTGGACTCACTGTGGAGCATCCGCGATGCAGAGAAACTCGTGGATAGCACGTTTAGCGAGTTGGTCACACCGCAGGTAAAGGGAGTACAGGCAGGAAGTGAATGAGTGACCACCAGGCAGAGTAAGAGGTGCAGGCAGGTAGTGCAGGGGTCCCCTGTGGCCATTCCCCTCTCAAACAGGTATACCGTTTTGGATACTGTTGGGGGAGATGGCTCACCAGGGGAAGGTGGCAGCGGCCAGGTTCATGGCACTGTGGCTGGCTCTGCTGCACAGGAGGGCAGGAAAAAGAGTGGCAGAGCTATAGTGATAGGGGACTCGATTGTAAGGGGAATAGACAGGCGTTTCTGCAGACGCAACCGAGACTCCAGGATGGTATGTTGCCTCCCTGGTGCAAGGGTCAGGGACGTCTCGGAGCGGCTGCAGGACATTCTGGAGGGGGAGGGTGAACAGCCAGTTGTCGTGGTGCATATAGGCACCAACGATATAGGTAAAAAATGGGATGAGGTCCTACAAGCTGAATTTAGGGAGTTAGGAGTTAAACAAAAAGTAGGACCTCAAAGGTAGTAATCTCAGGATTGCGACCAGTGCCACGGGCTTGTCAGAGTAGGAATGACAGGATAGCTAGGATGAATACGTGGCTTGAGAGATGGTGCAAGAGGGAGGGATTCAAATTCCTGGGACATTGGAACCGGTTCTGTGGGAGGTGGGACCAGTACAAATTGGACGGTCTGCATCTGGGCAGGACTGGAACCAATGTCCTAGGGGGAGTGTTTGCCAGTGCTGTTGGGGAGGGTTTAAACTAATGTGGCAGGGGGATGGGAACCGATGCAGGAAGTCAGTGGGAAGTAAAGTGGTGACAGAAACAAAAGGCAGTAAGGGAGAGTGTACAAAACATGACCTGACAGATGGTCTGAGAAAGCAGGGCAAGGACCAAGGGAAGTCTAGATTAAACTGCATTTATTTCAATGCAAGAAGTCTGATGGGCAAGGCAGATGAACTCAGGGCATGGATGGGTACATGGGACTGGAATGTTATAGCTATTACTGAAACATGGCTAAGGGAGGGGCAGGACTGGCAGCTCAATGTTCCAGGGTACAGATGCTATAGGAAAGATCGAGCAGGAGGTAAGAGAGGAGGGGGAGTTGCGTTCTTGATTAGGGAGAACATCACGGCAGTAGTGAGAGGGGATATATCCGAGGGTTCGCCCACGGAGTCGATTTGGGTGGAACTGAAAAATAAGAAGGGAGAGATCACTTTGATAGGATTGTACTACAGACCCCCAAATAGTCAACGGGAAATTGAGGAGCAAATATGTAAGGAGATTACAGACAGCTGCAAGAAAAATAGGGTGGTAATAGTAGGGGACTTTAACTTTCCCAACATTGACTAGGACAGCCATAGCATTAGGGGCTTGGATGGAGAGAAATTTGTTGAGTGTATTCAGGAGGAATTTCTCATTCAGTATGTGGATGGCCCGACTAGAGAGGGGGCAAAACTTGACCTCCTCTTGGGAAATAAGGAAGGGCAGGTGACAGAAGTGTTAGTGAGGGATCACTTTGGGACCAGTGATCATAATTCCATTAGTTTTAAGATAGCTATGGAGAAGGATAGGTCTGGCCCAAAAGTTAAAATTCTAAATTGGGGAAAGGCCAATTTTGATGGTATTAGACAGGAACTTTCAGAAGTTGATTGGGAGAGTCTGTTGGCAGGCAAAGGGACGTCTGGTAAGTGGGAGGCTTTCAAAAGTGTGTTAACCAGGGTTCAGGGTAAGCACATTCCTTATAAAGTGAAGGGCAAGGCTGGTAGAAGTAGGGAACCTTGGATGACTCGGGAGATTGAGGCCCGAGTCAGAAAGAAGAAGGAGGCATATGACATGCACAGGCAGCTGGGATCAAGTGGATCCCTTGAAGAGTATAGTGATTGCCGGAGTAGAGTTAAGAGAGAAATCAGGAGGGCAAAAAGGGGACATGAGATTGCTTTGGCAGATAAGGCAAAGGTGAATCCAAAGAGCTTCTACAAATACATAAAGGGCAAAAGAGTAACTAGGGAGAGAGTAGGGCCTCTTAAGGATCAACAAGGTCATCTATGTGCGGAACCACAAGAGATGGGTGAGATCCTAAATGAATATTTCGCATCGGTATTTACGGTTGAGAAAGGCATGGATGTTAGGGAACTTGGGGAAATAAATAGTGATGTCTTGAGGAGTGTACATATTACAGAGAGGGAGGTGCTGGAAGTCTTAACGCGCATCAAGGTAGATAAATCTCCGGGACCTGATGAAATGTATCCCAGGACGTTATGGGAGGTTAGGGAGGAAATTGCGGGTCCCCTAGCAGAGATATTTGAATCATCGACAGCTATAGGTGAGGTGCCTGAAGATTGGAGGGTAGCAAATGTTGTGCCTTTGTTTAAGAAGGGTGGCAGGGAAAAGCCTGGGAACTACAGACCGGTGAGCCTGACATCTGTAGTGGGTAAGTTGTTAGAGGGTATTCTGAGAGACAGGATCTACGGGCATTTGGAGAGGCAGGGACTGATTAGGAACAGTCAGCATGGTTTTGTGAGAGGAAAATCATGTCTCACAAATTTGATTGAGTTTTTTGAAGGGGTAACCAAGAAGATAGATGAGGGCTGTGCAGTAGACGTGGTCTACATGGACTTTAGCAAAGCCTTTGACAAGGTACTGCATGGTAGGTTGTTACACAAGGTTAGATCTCACGGGATCCAAGGTGAGGTAGCCAATTGGTTACAAAATTGGATTGACGGCAGAAGACAGAGGGTGTTTGCAGAGGGTTTGTTTTTCAAACTGGAGGCCTGTGACCAGCAGTGTGCCTCAGGGATCGGTGCTGGGTCCGCTGTTATTTGTTATTTATATTAATGATTTGGATGAGAATTTAGGAGGCATGGTTAGTAAGTTTGCAGATGACACCAAGATTGGTGGCATTGTGGACAGTGAAGAAGGTTATCTAGGATTGCAACGGGATCTTGATCAATTGGGCCAGTGGGCCGATGAATGGCAGATGGAGTTTAATTTAGATAAATGTGAGGTGATGCATTTTGGGAGATCGAATCGGGCCAGGACCTACTCCGTTAATGGTAGGGCGTTGGGGAGAGTTATAGAACAAAGAGATCTAGGAGTACAGGTTCATAGCTCCTTGAAAGTGGAGACACAGGTGGATAGGGTGGTGAAGAAGGCATTCAGCATGCTTGGTTTCATTGGTCAGAACATTGAATACAGGAGTTGGGATGTCTTGTTGAAGTTGTACAAGACATTAATAAGGCCACACTTGGAATACTGTGTACAGTTCTGGTCACCCTATTATAGAAAGGATATTATTAAACTAGAAAGAGTGCAGAAAAGTTTTCTTAGGATGCTACCGGGACTTGATGGTTTGACTTAGAGGGAGAGGTTGGATAGACTGAGACTTCTTCCCTGGAGAGTGGGAGGTTTAGGGGTGATCTTATAGAAGTCTATAAAATAATGAGGGGCATAGATAAGGTCGATAGTCAAAATCTTTTCCCAAAGGTAGGGAAGTCTATAACGAGGGGGCATAGATTTAAGGTGGGAGGGGAGAGATACAAAAGGGTCCAGAGGGGCAATTTTTTCACTCAAAGGGTGGTGAGTGTCTGGAACGAGCTGCCAGAGGCAGTAGTAGAGGCGGGTACAATTTTGTCTTTTAAAAAGCATTTGGACAGTTACATGGGTAAGATGGGTCTGGAGGGATCTGGGCCAAGTGCAGGAAATTGGGACCAGCTTCGTGGTATAAACTGGGCGACATGGACATGTTGGGCCGAAGGGCCTGTTTCCATGTTGTAAACTTCTATGATTCTATGATTCTAAACTCACTTAGAGCAGCAGAGGCGGGAAATCTTCAGGATAATTTCAGTGGGTTTGAAAAAAATCATCAAAGATTGATGTCACAGGACAGCAGGTAGGTGATTGGCTGGCGGAAAGCCCGAGAGCGGAGCAAGAGCGGGAGGCCGTGCGGGGGTGGGAGTGACGAGAGTAGAGTGAGAGTGGGAGGCTGTGTGGGGGTGGGAGATTCGAGAGTAGAGTGAGAGTGAGAGGCCGTGCGGGGGTGGGAGTGACGAGAGTAGAGTGAGAGTGGGAGGCCGTGCAGGGGTGGGAGATACGAGAGTAGAGTGAGAGTGGGAGGCTGTGTGGGGGTGGGAGATTCGAGAGTAGAGTGAGAGTGGGAGGCCGTGCGGGGGTGGGAGACACGAGAGTAGAGTGAGAGTGGGAGGCCGTGCGGGGGTGGAAGACACGAGAGTAGAGTGAGAGTGAGAGGCCGTGCGGGGGTGGGAGAGATGAGAGTAGAGTGAGAGTGAGAGGTCGTGCGGGGGTGGAAGACACGAGAGTAGAGTGAGAGTGGGAGGCCGTGCGGGGGTGGGAGAGATGAGAGTAGAGTGAGAGTGAGAGGTCGTGCGGGGGTGGAAGACACGAGAGTAGAGTGAGAGTGGGAGGCCGTGCGGTGGTGGGAGATTCGAGAGTAGAGTGAGAGTGGGAGGCCGTGTGGGGGTGGGAGATTCGAGAGTAGAGTGAGAGTGGGAGGCCGTGCGGGGGTGGGAGTGACGAGAGTAGACTGAGAGTGGGAGGCCGTGCGGGGGTGGGAGACACGAGAGTAGAGTGAGAGTGGGAGGCCGTGTGGGGGTGGGAGTGACGAGAGTAGAGTGAGAGTGGGAGGCCGTGTGGGGGTGGGAGTGACGAGAGTAGAGTGAGAGTGGGAGGTCGTGCGGTGGTGGGAGAGACGAGAGTAGAGTGAGAGTGGGAGGCCGTGTGGGGGTGGGAGTGACGAGAGTAGAGTGAGAGTGGGAGGCCGTGCCGGGGTGGGAGAGACGAGAGTAGAGTGAGAGTGGGAGGACGTGCGGGGGTGGGAGAGACGAGAGTAGAGTGAGAGTGAGAGGCCATGCGGGGGTGGGAGATACGAGATTAGAGTGAGAGTGGGAGGCCGTGCGGTGGTGGGAGAGACGAGAGTAGAGTGAGAGTGAGAGGTCGTGCGGGGGTGGAAGACACGAGAGTAGAGTGAGAGTGGGAGGCCGTGCGGTGGTGGGAGAGACGAGAGTGGAGTGAGAGTGAGAGGTCGTGCGGTGGTGGGAGAGACGAGAGTAGAGTGAGAGTGAGAGGCCGTGCGGGGGTGGGAGTGATGAGAGTAGAGTGAGAGTGGGAGGCCGTGCGGGGGTGGGAGACACGAGAGTAGAGTGAGAGTGGGAGGCCGTGTGGGGGTGGGAGTGACGAGAGTAGAGTGAGAGTGGGAGGCCGTGTGGGGGTGGGAGTGACGAGAGTAGAGTGAGAGTGGGAGGTGGTGCGGTGGTGGGAGAGACGAGAGTCGAGTGAGAGTGGGAGGCCGTGTGGGGGTGGGAGTGACGAGAGTAGAGTGAGAGTGGGAGGCCGTGCCGGGGTGGGAGAGACGAGAGTAGAGTGAGAGTGGGAGGACGTGCGGGGGTGGGAGATTCGAGATTAGAGTGAGAGTGGAAGGCCGTGTGGGGGTGGGAGTGACGAGAGTAGAGTGAGAGTGGGAGGCCGTGCGGGGGTGGGAGTGACGAGAGTAGAGTGAGAGTGGGAGGCCGTGCGGGGGTGGGAGATTCGAGATTAGAGTGAGAGTGGGAGGACGTGCGGGGGTGGGAGTGACGAGAGTAGAGTGAGAGTGGGAGGCCATGTGGGGGTGGGAGAGACGAGAGTAGAGTGAGAGTGGGAGGCCGTGTGGGGGTGGGAGTGACGAGAGTAGAGTGAGAGTGGGAGGTCGTGCGGTGGTGGGAGAGACGAGAGTAGAGTGAGAGTGGGAGGCCGTGTGGGGGTGGGAGTGACGAGAGTAGAGTGAGAGTGGGAGGCCGTGTGGGGGTGGGAGTGACGAGAGTAGAGTGAGAGTGGGAGGCCGTGTGGGGGTGGGAGTGACGAGAGTAGAGTGAGATTGGGAGGCCGTGTGGGGGTGGGAGTGACGAGAGTAGAGTGAGAGTGGGAGGGCGTGCGGGGGTGGGAGATTCGAGAGCAGAGTGAGAGTGGGAGGCCGTGCGGTGGTGGGAGATTCGAGAGTAGAGTGAGAGTGGGAGGCCGTGCGGGGGTGGGAGTGACGAGAGTAGAGTGAGAGTGGGAGGCCGTGCGGGGGTGGGAGAGATGAGATTAGAGTGAGAGTGGGAGGTCGTGCGGGGGTGGGAGACACGAGAGTAGAGTGAGAGTGGGAGGCCGTGCGGGGGTGGGAGTGACGAGAGTAGAGTGAGAGTGGGAGGCCGTGCGGGGGTGGGAGTGACGAGAGTAGAGTGAGAGTGGGAGGCCGTGCGGTGGTGGGAGATTCGAGAGTAGAGTGAGAGTGGGAGGCCGTGCGGGGGTGGGAGTGACGAAAGTAGAGTGAGATAGGAGGCCGTGCGGGGGTGGGAGATATGAGAGTAGAGTGAGAGTGGGAGGCCGTGCGGGGGTGGGAGAGACGAGAGTAGAGTGAGAGTGAGAGGCCATGCGGGGGTGGGAGATTCGAGATTAGAGTGAGAGTGGGAGGCCGTGCGGGGGTGGGAGAGACGAGAGTAGAGTGAGAGTGGGAGGCCGTGTGGGGGTGGGAGAGACGAGAGTAGAGTGAGAGTGAGAGGCCGTGCGGGGGTGGGAGTGATGAGAGTAGAGTGAGAGTGAGAGGCCGTGCGGGGGTGGGAGAGACGAGAGTAGAGTGAGAGTGGGTGGCCGTGTGGGGGTGGGAGTGACGAGAGTCGAGTGAGAGTGGGAGGCCGTGCGGGGGTGGGAGTGACGTGAGTAGAGTGAGAATGGAAGGCCGTGTGGGGGTGGGAGTGACGAGAGTAGAGTGAGAGTGAGAGGCCGTGCAGTGGTGGGAGTGATGAGAGTAGAGTGAGAGTGGGAGGCCGTGCCGGGGTGGGAGAGACGAGAGTAGAGTGAGAGTGGGAGGCCGTGTGGGGGTGGGAGTGACGAGAGTAGAGTGAGAGTGGGAGGCCGTGCGGGGGTGGGAGAGACGAGAGTAGAGTGAGAGTGGGAGGACGTGCGGGGGTGGGAGTGACGAGAGTAGAGTGAGAGTGAGAGGCCATGCGGGGGTGGGAGATTCGAGATTAGAGTGAGAGTGGGAGGCCGTGCGGTGGTGGGAGAGACGAGAGTAGAGTGAGAGTGAGAGGTCGTGCGGGGGTGGAAGACACGAGAGTAGAGTGAGAGTGGGAGGCCGTGCGGTGGTGGGAGAGACGAGAGTCGAGTGAGAGTGAGAGGTCGTGCGGTGGTGGGAGAGACGAGAGTAGAGTGAGAGTGAGAGGCCGTGCGGGGGTAGGAGTGATGAGAGTAGAGTGAGAGTGGGAGGCCGTGCGGGGGTGGGAGACACGAGAGTAGAGTGAGAGTGGGAGGCCGTGTGGGGGTGGGAGTGACGAGAGTAGAGTGAGAGTGGGAGGCCGTGTGGGGGTGGGAGTGACGAGAGTAGAGTGAGATTGGGAGGTCGTGCGGTGGTGGGAGAGACGAGAGTCGAGTGAGAGTGGGAGGCCGTGTGGGGGTGGGAGTGACGAGAGTAGAGTGAGAGTGGGAGGCCGTGCCGGGGTGGGAGAGACGAGAGTAGAGTGAGAGTGGGAGGACGTGCGGGGGTGGGAGATTCGAGATTAGAGTGAGAGTGGGAGGCCGTGTGGGGGTGGGAGTGACGAGAGTAGAGTGAGAGTGGGAGGCCGTGCGGGGGTGGGAGTGACGAGAGTAGAGTGAGAGTGGGAGGCCGTGCGGGGGAGGGAGATTCGAGATTAGAGTGAGAGTGGGAGGACGTGCGGGGGTGGGAGTGACGAGAGTAGAGTGAGAGTGGGAGGCCGTGTGGGGGTGGGAGAGACGAGAGTAGAGTGAGAGTGGGAGGCCGTGTGGGGGTGGGAGTGACGAGAGTAGAGTGAGAGTGGGAGGTCGTGCGGTGGTGGGAGAGACGAGAGTAGAGTGAGAGTGGGAGGCCGTGTGGGGGTGGGAGTGACGAGAGTAGAGTGAGAGTGGGAGGCCGTGTGGGGGTGGGAGTGACGAGAGTAGAGTGAGAGTGGGAGGCCGTCTGGGGGTGGGAGTGACGAGAGTAGAGAGAGAGTGGGAGGCCGTGTGGGGGTGGGAGTGACGAGAGTAGAGTGAGAGTGGGAGGTTGTGCGGGGGCGGGAGAGATGAGAGTAGAGTGAGAGTGGGAGGCCGTGCGGGGGTGGGAGATTCGAGAGTAGAGTGAGAGTGGGAGGCCGTGCGGTGGTGGGAGATTCGAGAGTAGAGTGAGAGTGGGAGGCCGTGCGGGGGTGGGAGTGACGAGAGTAGAGTGAGAGTGGGAGGCCGTGCGGGGGTGGGAGAGATGAGAGTAGAGTGAGAGTGGGAGGTCGTGCGTGGGTGGGAGACACGAGAGTAGAGTGAGAGTGGGAGGCCGTGCGGGGGTGGGAGTGACGAGAGTAGAGTGAGAGTGGGAGGCCGTGCGGGGGTGGGAGTGACGAGAGTAGAGTGAGAGTGGGAGGCCGTGCGGGGGTGGGAGAGATGAGAGTAGAGTGAGAGTGGGAGTCCGTGCGGGGGTGGGAGAGACGAGAGTAGAGTGAGAGTGAGAGGCCATGCGGGGGTGGGAGATTCGAGATTAAATTGAGAGTGGGAGGCCGTGTGGGGGTGGGAGAGACGAGAGTAGAGTGAGAGTGAGAGGCCGTGCGGGGGTGGGAGTGATGAGAGTAGAGTGAGAGTGAGAGGCCGTGCGGGGGTGGGAGAGACGAGAGTAGAGTGAGAGTGGGAGGCCGTGTGGGGGTGGGAGTGACGAGAGTAGAGTGAGAGTGGGAGGCCGTGCGGGGGTGGGAGTGACGTGAGTAGAGTGAGAGTGGGAGGCCATGTGGGGGTGGGAGTGACGAGAGTAGAGTGAGAGTGAGAGGCCGTGCAGGGGTGGGAGTGATGAGAGTAGAGTGAGAGTGGGAGGCCGTGCCGGGGTGGGAGAGACGAGAGTAGAGTGAGAGTGAGAGGCCGTGTGGGGGTGGGAGTGACGAGAGTAGAGTGAGAGTGGGAGGCCGTGCGGGGGTGGGAGAGATGAGAGTAGAGTGAGAGTGAGAGGCCGTGTGGGGGTGGGAGTGACGAGAGTAGAGTGAGAGTGGGAGGCCGTGCGGGGGTGGGAGTGACGAGAGTAGAGTGAGAGTGGGAGGCCGTGCGGGGTTGGGAGTGACGAGAGTAGAGTGAGAGTGGGAGGCCGTGCGGGGGTGGGAGTGACGAGAGTAGAGTGAGAGTGGGAGGCAGTGCGGGGGTGGGAGTGACGAGAGTAGAGTGAGAGTGGGAGGCCGTGCGGGGGTGGGACTGACGAGAGTTGAGTGAGAGTGGGAGGCCGTGCGGGGGTGGGAGTGACGAGAGTAGAGTGAGA
Source organism: Heptranchias perlo (assembly GCF_035084215.1). Classification (NCBI taxonomy): domain Eukaryota; kingdom Metazoa; phylum Chordata; class Chondrichthyes; order Hexanchiformes; family Hexanchidae; genus Heptranchias; species Heptranchias perlo. The sequence goes on along the minus strand of NC_090356.1, from coordinate 33,889,652 downwards.
GTGGGAGGCCGTGCGGGGGTGGGAGTGACGAGAGTAGAGTGAGAGTGGGAGGCCTTGTCGGGGTGGGAGTGACGAGAGTGGAGTGAGAGTGGGAGGCCTTGTCGGGGTGGGAGTGACGAGAGTCGAGTGAGAGTGGGAGGCCGTGTGGGGGTGGGAGTGACGAGAGTAGAGTGAGAGTGGGAGGCCGTGCAGGGGTGGGAGTGACGAGAGTAGAGTGAGAGTGAGAGGCCGTGCGGGGGTGGGAGTGACGAGAGTAGAGTGAGAGTGGGAGGCCGTGCGGGGGTGGGATTGACGAGAGTTGAGTGAGAGTGGGAGGCCGTGCGGGGGTGGGAGTGACGAGAGTAGAGTGAGAGTGGGAGGCCGTGCGGGGGTGGGAGTGACGAGAGTAGAGTGAGAGTGGGAGGCCTTGTCGGGGTGGGAGTGACGAGAGTGGAGTGAGAGTGGGAGGCCTTGTCGGGGTGGGAGTGACGAGAGTCGAGTGAGAGTGGGAGGCCGTGTGGGGGTGGGAGTGACGAGAGTAGAGTGAGAGTGGCAGGCCGTGCGGGGGTGGGAGTGACGAGAGTAGAGTGAGAGTGAGAGGCCGTGCGGGGGTGGGAGTGACGAGAGTAGAGTGAGAGTGAGAGGCCGTGTGGGGGTGGGAGTGACGAGAGTAGAGTGAGAGTGAGAGGCCGTGCGGGGGTGGGAGTGACGAGAGTCGAGTGAGAGTGGGAGGCCGTGCGGGGGTGGGAGTGACGAGAGTAGAGTGAGAGTGGGAGGCCTTGTCGGGGTGGGAGTGACGAGAGTGGAGTGAGAGTGGGAGGCCTTGTCGGGGTGGGAGTGACGAGAGTCGAGTGAGAGTGGGAGGCCGTGCGGGGGTGGGAGTGACGAGAGTAGAGTGAGAGTGAGAGGCCGTGCGGGGGTGGGAGAGACGAGAGTAGAGTGAGAGTGGGAGGCCGTGTGGGGGTGGGAGTGACGAGAGTAGAGTGAGAGTGGGAGGCCGTGCGGGGCTGGGAGTGACGTGAGTAGAGTGAGAATGGGAGGCCGTGCTGGGCTGGGAGTGACGAGAGTAGAGTGAGAGTGGGAGGCCGTGTGTGGGTCGGAGTGACGAGAGTAGAGTGAGAGTGATAGGCCGTGCTGGGGTGGGAGACACGAGAGTAGAGTGAGAGTGGGAGGACGTGCGGGGGTGGGAGAGACGAGAGTAGAGTGAGAGTGAGAGGCCATGCGGGGGTGGGAGATTCGAGATTAGAGTGAGAGTGGGAGGCCGTGCGGTGGTGGGAGAGACGAGAGTAGAGTGAGAGTGAGAGGTCGTGCGGGGGTGGAAGACACGAGAGTAGAGTGAGAGTGGGAGGCCGTGCGGTGGTGGGAGAGACGAGAGTCGAGTGAGAGTGAGAGGTCGTGCGGTGGTGGGAGAGACGAGAGTAGAGTGAGAGTGAGAGGCCGTGCGGGGGTGGGAGTGATGAGAGTAGAGTGAGAGTGGGAGGCCGTGCGGGGGTGGGAGACACGAGAGTAGAGTGAGAGTGGGAGGCCGTGTGGGGGTGGGAGTGACGAGAGTAGAGTGAGAGTGGGAGGCCGTGTGGGGGTGGGAGTGACGAGAGTAGAGTGAGATTGGGAGGTCGTGCGGTGGTGGGAGAGACGAGAGTCGAGTGAGAGTGGGAGGCCGTGTGGGGGTGGGAGTGACGAGAGTAGAGTGAGAGTGGGAGGCCGTGCCGGGGTGGGAGAGACGAGAGTAGAGTGAGAGTGGGAGGACGTGTGGGGGTGGGAGTGACGAGAGTAGAGTGAGAGTGGGAGGCCGTGTGGGGGTGGGAGTGACGAGAGTAGAGTGAGATTGGGAGGTCGTGCGGTGGTGGGAGAGACGAGAGTCGAGTGAGAGTGGGAGGCCGTGTGGGGGTGGGAGTGACGAGAGTAGAGTGAGAGTGAGAGGCCGTGCGGGGGTGGGAGTGATGAGAGTAGAGTGAGAGTGGGAGGCCGTGCGGGGGTGGGAGACACGAGAGTAGAGTGAGAGTGGGAGGCCGTGTGGGGGTGGGAGTGACGAGAGTAGAGTGAGAGTGGGAGGCCGTGTGGGGGTGGGAGTGACGAGAGTAGAGTGAGATTGGGAGGTCGTGCGGTGGTGGGAGAGACGAGAGTCGAGTGAGAGTGGGAGGCCGTGTGGGGGTGGGAGTGACGAGAGTAGAGTGAGATTGGGAGGCCGTGCCGGGGTGGGAGAGACGAGAGTAGAGTGAGAGTGGGAGGACGTGCGGGGGTGGGAGATTCGAGATTAGAGTGAGAGTGGGAGGCCGTGTGGGGGTGGGAGTGACGAGAGTAGAGTGAGAGTGGGATGCCGTGCGGGGGTGGGAGTGACGAGAGTAGAGTGAGAGTGGGAGGCCGTGCGGGGGAGGGAGATTCGAGATTAGAGTGAGAGTGGGAGGACGTGCGGGGGTGGGAGTGACGAGAGTAGAGTGAGAGTGGGAGGCCGTGTGGGGGTGGGAGAGACGAGAGTAGAGTGAGAGTGGGAGGCCGTGAGGGGGTGGGAGTGACGAGAGTAGAGTGAGAGTGGGAGGTCGTGCGGTGGTGGGAGAGACGAGAGTAGAGTGAGAGTGGGAGGCCGTGTGGGGGTGGGAGTGACGAGAGTAGAGTGAGAGTGGGAGGCCGTGTGGGGGTGGGAGTGACGAGAGTAGAGTGAGAGTGGGAGGCCGTGTGGGGGTGGGAGTGACGAGAGTAGAGAGAGAGTGGGAGGCCGTGTGGGGGTGGGAGTGACGAGAGTAGAGTGAGAGTGGGAGGTTGTGCGGGGGCGGGAGAGATGAGAGTAGAGTGAGAGTGGGAGGCCGTGCGGGGGTGGGAGATTCGAGAGTAGAGTGAGAGTGGGAGGCCGTGCGGTGGTGGGAGATTCGAGAGTAGATTGAGAGTGGGAGGCCGTGCGGGGGTGGGAGTGACGAGAGTAGAGTGAGAGTGGGAGGCCGTGCGGGGGTGGGAGAGATGAGAGTAGAGTGAGAGTGGGAGGTCGTGCGTGGGTGGGAGACACGAGAGTAGAGTGAGAGTGGGAGGCCTTGTCGGGGGTGGGAGTGATGAGAGTAGAGTGAGAGTGGGAGGCCGTGCGGGGGTGGGAGTGACGAGAGTAGAGTGAGAGTGGGAGGCCGTGCGGGGGTGGGAGTGACGAGAGTAGAGTGAGAGTGGGAGGCCGTGCGGGGGTGGGAGAGATGAGAGTAGAGTGAGAGTGGGAGTCCGTGCGGGAGTGGGAGAGACGAGAGTAGAGTGAGAGTGAGAGGCCATGCGGGGGTGGGAGATTCGAGATTAGATTGAGAGTGGGAGGCCGTGTGGGGGTGGGAGAGACGAGAGTAGAGTGAGAGTGAGAGGCCGTGCGGGGGTGGGAATGATGAGAGTAGAGTGAGAGTGAGAGGCCGTGCGGGGGTGGGAGAGACGAGAGTAGAGTGAGAGTGGGAGGCCGTGTGGGGGTGGGAGTGACGAGAGTAGAGTGAGAGTGGGAGGCCGTGCGGGGGTGGGAGTGACGTGAGTAGAGTGAGAGTGGGAGGCCATGTTGGGGTGGGAGTGACGAGAGTAGAGTGAGAGTGAGAGGCCGTGCAGGGGTGGGAGTGATGAGAGTAGAGTGAGAGTGGGAGGCCGTGCCGAGGTGGGAGAGACGAGAGTAGAGTGAGAGTGAGAGGCCGTGTGGGGGTGGGAGTGACGAGAGAAGAGTGAGAGTGGGAGGCCGTGCGGGGGTGGGAGAGATGAGAGTAGAGTGAGAGTGAGAGGCCGTGTGGGGGTGGGAGTGACGAGAGTAGAGTGAGAGTGGGAGGCCGTGCGGGGGTGGGAGTGACGAGAGTAGAGTGAGAGTGAGAGGCCGTGCTGGGCTGGGAGTGACGAGAGTAGAGTGAGAGTGGGAGGCCGTGTGTGGTTCGGAGTGACGAGAGTAGAGTGAGAGTGAGAGGCCGTGCTGGGGTGGGAGACACGAGAGTAGAGTGAGAGTGTGAGGCCGTGTGGGGGTGGGAGTGACGAGAGTAGAGTGAGAGTGGGAGGCCGTGCGGGGGTGGGAGTGACGAGAGTAGAGTGAGAGTGGGAGGCCGTGCGGGGTTGGGAGTGACGAGAGTAGAGTGAGAGTGGGAGGCCGTGCGGGGGTGGGAGTGACGAGAGTAGAGTGAGAGTGGGAGGCCGTGCGGGGGTGGGAGTGACGAGAGTAGAGTGAGAGTGGGAGGCCGTGCGGGGGTGGGAGTGACGAGAGTAGAGTGAGAGTGGGAGGCCTTGTCGGGGTGGGAGTGACGAGCGTGGAGTGAGAGTGGGAGGCCTTGTCGGGGTGGGTGTGACGAGAGTCGAGTGAGAGTGGGAGGCCGTGTGGGGGTGGGAGTGACGAGAGTAGAGTGAGAGTGAGAGGCCGTGCGGGGGTGGGAGTGACGAGAGTAGAGTGAGAGTGGGAGGCCGTGCGGGGGTGGGAGTGACGAGAGTAGAGTGAGAGTGGGAGGCCTTGTCGGGGTGGGAGTGACGAGAGTGGAGTGAGAGTGGGAGGCCTTGTCGGGGTGGGAGTGACGAGAGTAGAGTGAGAGTGGGAGGCCGTGTCGGGGTGGGAGTGACGAGAGTGGAGTGAGAGTGAGAGGCCGTGTGGGGGTGGGAGTGACGAGAGTAGAGTGAGAGTGGGAGGCCGTGCGGGGGTGGGAGAGATGAGAAATTGAAATATTGACATCACAGGACAGCAGGTCGGTGATTGGTTGCTGAGTATTGCTGCTTTTTTCTCTCTAAGTTCGGGCAGGGGTTTAACTGAGAAATTAAATCAATAACTTTAACTCGATGAATTAATTAGTTAATAAAATTAAGAATAGCGAGTGATTAAAAACTCTATGAAGTATATAAATAAATTCTGGTTCGACCAGCTATGGCCGGGCAGGTGTTGTGCGGTAACTGCAGTGTGTGGGAGTCTGTGGAGAGCAGTGAGATTCCCGGTAACTACATCTGCAGGAAGTGTCTGCAACTCGAGGAACTTCAGCTCAGAGTTGTTGGGCTGGAGTCCGAGCTGCAGACATTGTGATGTTTCCGGGAGGGGGAGAGTTACCCGGACACTTTGATCCAGGAGGCAGTCACACCCCTTAGATTAGGTAGTAGTTTAGATTTGTTCAGTGGTCAGTGATGGGAGGGTGTGACTGTGAGTCAGGCAGGTACGGGGACCCAGGATGCAGTGATGGAGGAGCCTCAGCCTTTGACCTTGTCCAAAGGTACGAGGTACTTGCTGCCTGAATGGATGAGAACAAAAACTGCAGGGAGGATGGGCAAACTGACCACAGCACCGTGGTACAGGAGGCCATTCAAGTGAGGGGAGTAAAAATGAATGTGGTCGTGGTAGGGGATGGTATCGTCAGGGGGATCGATACTGTTCTCTGCACCATGACCGGGAGTCCTGAAGGCTGTGTTGCCTGCCCGGTGCCAGGGTTAAGGACATGTTCAAAAAAGGCTGTAAGGATAAACCCAGCAACTATAGGCCAGTAAATTTAACCTCATTACTGGGGAAACTTTTAGAAATGATAATCCAGGACAGAATTAACAGTCATTTGGACGAGTGTGGATTGATTAAGGCAAATCGTGTTTAACTAATCTGAAAGTGTTTTTTGATGAGGTAACAGAGAGGGTCGATGAGGGCAGTGCAGTTGATGTTGTGTATATGGACTTTCAAAAGGCGTTTGATAAAGTGCCGCATGATAGGCTTATCATCAAGATTGCGGCCCATGGAATAAAGGGGGCAGCAGCAACATGGATACAGAATTGGCTAAGGGACAGGAAACAGAGACTCGTGGTGAACGATTGTTTTTCGGACTGGAGGGAGGTGTACAGTGTTGTTCCCCAGGGGTCAGTGCTGGGACCACTGCTTTTCTTGATATATATTAATGACTTGGACTTGGGTGTACAGGGCATAATTTCCAAATTTTCAGGTGACACAAAACTTGGAAGGGTAGTAAACAGTGAGGAGGATAGTGATAGACTTCAAGAGGATATGGACAGGCTGGTGGAATGGGCAGACTCGTGGCAGATGAAATTTAACGCAGAAAAATGCGAAGTGATACATTTCAGAAGGAAGAATGAGGAGAGGCAAGAAAACTATCGGGCACAACTCTAAAAGAGGTACAGGAACAGAGAGATCTGGGGGTCTATGTGCACAAATCATTGAAGGTGGCTGGACAGGTTGAGAAAGCAGTTAAAAAAGCATACGGGATCCTGGGCTTTATAAATAGAGGCATAGAGTACAAATAATGGAAGTCTTGATGAACTTTTATAAAACACTTGTTCAACCATAACTGGAGTATTGTGGCCAGTTCTGCACACTGCACTTTCAGAAAGATGTGAAGGCCTTAGAGAGGGTGCAGAAAAGATTTACTGGAATGATTCCAGGGATGAGGGTCTTCAGTTATGTGGATAGACTGGAGAAGCTGGGGTTGTTCTCCTTGGAACAGAGACAGTTGCGAGGAGATTTGATGGAGGTATTTAAAATCATGAAGGGTCCAGACAGAGTAGATAGAGAGAAACTGTTCCCATTGGTTGAAGGGTCAAGAACCAGAGGGCATAGATTTAAGGTGATTGGCAAAAGAACCAAAGGTGACATGAGGAAAAACTTTTTTACACAGTGAGTGGTTAGGATCTGGAATGCACTGCCCGAGGGGGTGGTGGAGGCAGATTCAATCATGGCTTTCAAAAGGGAACTGGATAAGTACTTGAAAGTAAAAAGTCTGCAGGGCTACGGGGATAGAACAGGGGAATGGGACCAGCTGGATTGCTCTTGCAGAGAGCCAGCATGGACTCGATGGGCCGAATGCCTCCCTCCGTGCTGTAACCTTTCCATGATTCTATGATTCTATGATTCTATCTCCTTGCGGCTGGAAAAGAACTTGGAGCATGAGGGGGAGGATCCAGTTGTTGTGGTTCACGTAGGAACCAATGATATGGGTAGAACTAAGAATGAGGTTCTGCTGAGACAGTTTGAGGAGTTAGGGTCTAAATTAATAAGCAGAACCTTAGAGGTAATAATCTCTGGATTACTTCCTGAGTCATGTGCAAATTGGCATCGGGTCAAACAGATCAGAGAGTTAAATGTGTGGGTCAAAGAGTGGTGTTGGAGACAGGGGGTTCAATTCATGGGGCACTGGCACCAGTACTGGGGAAAGAGGGAGCTGTTCCGATGGGACGGGCTCCATTTAAACCGGGCTGGGACCAGCATCCTGGTGAATCGAATATCTAGGGCTGTAGATAGGACTTTAAACTAAAAAGAGGGGAAGGGGTCAGATGAGGGGAAATTTAGAAATCTAATGAGGAAAGTCAAGGCAACAGAGCAGTGTAGTGATTTGGGTAAAGATAAACAGAGTGTGGCAGGAAGGGACAGAGAGATTACCAATAATAGTGCAACAACAAGTAAGGTCAAAGGAGGAAAAAATGGTAAAAAGTCAAAATTAAAGGCTCTTGATCTGAATGCACGGAGCATTCGTAACAAGATAGATGAATTAATTGCACAAATAGAGATAAATGGGTTTGACCTAATAGCCATTACAGAGACAAGGTTACAAAGTGACCAAGGAACTAAATATTACAGGTTACATGACATTTAGAAACAGGCAGAATGGAAAATACTAATAAAGGATGGACATAAAGACAGCGCTAAGAATGGACCTGGGCTCAGAAGATCAGGAAGTAGAATCAGTCTGGGTGGAAATAAGAAGTAACAAGGGGCAGAAAACACTGGTGGGAGTAGTTTATAGGCCCCCTAATAGTAGCAATACCATTGGACAGAGTATTAATCATGAAATAATAGGAGCTTGTACAAAGGTAATGCAGTCATCGTGGGGGGTTTTAATCTTCATATAGACTGGGCAAATCAAATTGGCAAAGGTAGTTTGGAGAACGAGTTCATGGAATGTATTCGAGACAGTTTCCTCGAGCAAAACATCATGGAACCAAGCAGGGAACAGGCTATTTTAGATCTTGTATTGTGTAATGAGACAGGGTTAATTAGTAATCTCACAGTAAAGGACCCTTTGGGGGAAGAGTGATCAGAATATGATAGAATTTCATGTTGAATTTGAGAGTGATGTACTTAAGTCTGAAACTAGAGTCTTAAATTTAAATAAAGCCAGTTCCATCGGTCTGAGTGGTGAGTTGACTAAAGTAGATTGGGAAATTAAATTAAAGGGTTTGACAGTTGAAAAGCAATGGCAAACATTTAAAGAAATATTTCAATATTCTCAACAAATATACATTCCATTGACAACCAGCAAAGGACGAACAAAAAATTGTTTAAAAGGGAGAAAATAGAATATGAAAGTAAACTAGCAAGAAATATAAAAATGGATTGTAAGAGCTTCTACAATTATGTAAATAGGAAGAGATTAGCGAAAGTAAACGTTGGTCCCTTAGAAGCTGAGACAGGAGCAATTATAATGGGGAATCAGGAAATGGCAGATGCATTAAACAAATATTTTGTATCTGTCTTAACAGTAGAAGACACAAAAACATACCAGAAATAATGGGGAACCAAGAGTCTAATGAGAGTGGGGAACTTAAAGTAATCAGTAGAGAAAAAGCACTTGAGAAACTAATGGGACTAAAAGCCAATAAATGCCCTGGACCTGATGACCTACATCCTAGGGTTCTAAAAGAGGATCTGCAGAGATAGTGGATGCATTAGTTACGATTTTCCAAAATTCCCGAGGTACTGGAACGGTCCCAGCAGATTGGAAGGCAGCAAATGTAACCCCACTATTCAGGAAAGGAGGGAGAGAGCAAACAGGGAACTACAGGCCAGTTAGCCTGACATCAGTCATTGGGAAAATGCTGGAATCCATTATTAAGGAAGTGGTGATAGGGCACTAAGAGCATCATAATATGATTAGGCAGAGTCAACATGGCTTTATGAAAGGGAAATTGTGTTTGACAAATTTATCAGAGTTTTTTGATGATGTAACTAGCAGGGTAGACAAAGGGGAACCAGTGGATGTAGCATATTTGGATTTTCAAAAGGCATTCGATAAGGTGCCACATAAAAGGTTGTTATGCAAGATAAGGGCTCATGGGGTTGTGGGTAATATATTAGCATGGACAGAGGATTGGGTAACGGACAGAAAACAGGGAGTAGGAATAAATGGGTCATTCTCAGGTTGGGAGGCTGTAACTAGTGGGGTGCCGCAAGGATCAGTGCTTGGGCCTCAGCTATTTACAATCTATATTAATGACTTAGATGAAGGGACCGAGTGTAATGTATCCAAATTTGCTGACGATACAAAGCTAGGTGGGAAAGTAAGCTGTGAGGAGGACACGAGGAGTCTGCAAAGGGATATCGACAGGTTAAATGAATGGGCAAGAAATTGGCAGATGGAGTATAATGTGGGGAAATGTGAGGTTTGGTAGGAAGAATAGAAAAACAGAATGTTTTTTAAAGAGTGAGAAACTATTAAATGTTGGTGTTCAGAGAGACTTGGGTGACCTGGTACAAGAAACACAAAAAGTTAGCATGCAGGTACAGCAAGCAATTAGGAAGGCAAATGGCATTTTGGCCTTTATTCCAAAGGGGGTTGGAGTACAAGAGTAAGAAAGTCTTACTACAATTATACAGGGCTTTGGTGAGACCTCACCTAGAGTACTGTGTACAGTTCTGGTCTCCTTGTAGGATATAAGGAAGGATATACTTGCCTTAGAGGCAGAGCAATGAAGGTTCACTAGATTAATTCCTGTGTTGAGAGGGTTGTCCTGTGAAGATAGATAGAGTAGAATGGGCCTCTACTCTCTGGAGTTTAGAAGAATGTGAGGTGATCTCATTGAAACATATTAGATTCTGAGGATGGCTTGATAGGGTAGATGCTGAGAGGTTGTTTCCCCTGGCTGGAGAGCTTAGAACTAGGGGTCATAGTCGCAGGATAAGGGGTCGGCCATTTAAGACTGAGATGAGGAGGAATTTCTTCAATCAGAGGGTTGTGAATCTTTGGAATTCTCTACCCCAGAGGGCTAGGGATGCTGAGTCATTGAGTATATTCAAGGATAGATTTTTGGACTCTAGGGGAATCAAGAGATATGGGCATTGGGCAGGAAAGTGGAGTTGAGGTTGAAGATCAGCCAGAATCTGATTGAATGGTGGAGCAGGCTCGAGGGGCCGTATGGCCTACTCCTGCTCCTATTTCTTATGCTCTTATGTTTCAGCTCCCCGTTCGTCTCATCCTCAAAACATAGAAATAGCGTGGATTCCATGAGGAAGTCCATGCCCCCAGACCACAACTGTACTTTCTGCAAAGCTGCTCACACAGAGCAGTAACGTTGCTGACAGACCTTTCAGAGCACTAAACAACTAAAATTGATATTCCGGTTAAGACAAACATTCAGCTCCAGGAAACAAAATGATTTCTTCAATACAGTATCCGCCTCAGGAGTACCACACTGCACCTCATAGTGCCACTTATCTGGGTAATGAAAAGGCAAATCCAGCCCAAAGATTCCTGAACACATAATCGAGAACAGCAAAAGAAACCAAGAAAAATGGTTAACAAAATGTGGAAAATGATTTTCCTACTGGGCTCTTAAAATAAGCTTCTATATGGAGCTCAGTCCCTAGTGACCCATTTTCTATGGGTGGATGGATGACTCGGTGTTTGGTGTAGATGAGTGTCAGAGGATTGGGTGCAGGTCTGATTGTTGCCAAATTAAGTGCGTGCCTGTTTCAGGCTGGAGCTCCCAGCAAAGCTTCAAATTCCCCATTACAATGAGCGAAAACCTGGTGTGACGGATTACATGATATCTGGCTGATCTGTTTTTGATGGAGATCCAGTGACAGCAGATTTCGGCCCCAGTCTGCACCTGATAAGTGTGTGCTACCAATCAGAAATTCTAAGCTAAGGGTTTAGAGCAAAGTATTGTGGGACACACAACCTTCTCATCACTGAACCCAGCTGTGACAAAAATCTATTTTTGTTTAATGTTGCTTTAGTAGCTATCACCTCAAAACTCAGTCAACCATCTATAATCCACCTGATACGATTGTAAAGTGTGTTGTTATTCTCCCTAGCAACAGGCTTTAGAGAGAGTTTGACACAATTTGCAAATAGATACAGAATTCAAGACAGTTTTTATGTCACTGGCAGTTTCATTTTATTCTGACTTTAGTTATCTAAAACACAAGGGCCCCAGAAATTGATGGGCCCTGATCCTGGTGTTACCCTCCACCGCCCGCTTGCTCCTGCAGCCAGAAAATCTGGCCACCAGTGAGGTGGCTGTGCCCCTGAACAAGGAGACCAATCCAATTAAAATAAAACATTTTTTTTCAAGGATCCAGGCAGACTTTGCAGTTCATTTCCCAGACACAATACCAAAGCCTTTCCTCGGTCTATAGGCAGAAATAAACACTCTCAAATGTTTGGGGAGTTGGGATTCACCAATGAGAGTGATCTGAAATGTGAACGTTAAAATTATCCAGGATAAGAAGGTTTAAAAGAATCTGATAATATAACACCGACATTCAGTCACTTTTACTTTATTTATGCAGGGAGAAAGCCCAAAGTACACAATAGCACAGTTAGCAACACTGGTGGGTTTAGAAGTTATTAAAGAGGGGATGTGATGCTGAAAGCATGAGAGTTAATTTCTGGTTGAGTGCTGTAATACAAACAGTGCGGGTTCTCACCCTGGTTACTCAATAGTAACAAAGGGACCTCCACCACGAATGGTTAAACAAACAGAAAACAGCTTTCCAAGTTTCAGAACAGAATGCTACAACTCACCCACAACCAAGCTGATGGGCTGTAGCCCACATCCTAAAATCCTAAATACTGAAACCTTGGTACAATTTTTTAAATTAAATAAAACTCATCACTGCTCCAACCTCCAATCCCCAGTCAATTGGCAAATACTTGTATTTGCACCAGGGCAGTGACAGGGATTCTCAGTAAAGCCAGTTAATATGTTCACACCAGGAAATAGGAACATAGGAACAGGAGTAGGCCATTCAGCCCCTCGTGCCTGCTCCGCCATTTGATAAGATCATGGCTGATCTGTGATCTAACTCCATATACCTGCCTTTGGCCCATATCCCTTAATACCTTTGGTTGCCAAAAAGCTATCTATCTCAGATTTAAATTTAGCAATTGAGCTCGTATCAATTGCCGTTTGCGGAAGAGAGTTCCAAACTTCTACCATCCTTTGTGTGCAGAAATGTTTTCTAATCTCGCTCCTGAAAGGTCTGGCTCTAATTTTTAGACTGTGCCCCCCATTCCTAAAATCCCCAACCAGCGGAAATAGTTTCTCTCTATCCACCCTATCCATTCCCCTTAATATCTTATAAACTTCAATCAGATCACCCCTTAACCTTCGAAACTCTAGAGAATACAACAGCAATTTGTGTAATCTCTCCTCGTAACTTAACCCTTGAAGTCCAGTTTTCATTCTAGTAAACCTACGCTGCACTCCCTCCAAGGCTAATATGTCCTTCCGAAGGTGCGGTGCCCAGAACTGCTCACAGTACTCCAGGTGTGGTCTAACCAGGGTTTTGTATAGCTGCAGCATAACTTCTGCCCCCTTGTACTCTAGTCCTCTAGATATAAAAGCCAGCATTCCATTAGCCTTATTGATTATTTTCTGCACCTGTTCATGACACTTCAATGATCTATGTACCTGAACCCCTAAGTTCCTTTGGACATCCACTGTTTTTAACTTTTTACCATTTAGAAAGCACCCTGTTCTATCCTTTTTTGATCCAAAGTGGATGACCTCACATTTGTCTACATTGAATTCCATTTGCCACAGTTTTGCCCATTCACCTAATCTATCAATATCCCTTTGTAATTTTATGTTTTCATCTACACTGCTTACAATGCCACCAATCTTTGTGTCATCGGCAAACTTAGATATGAGACTTTCTATGCCTTCATCTAAGTCGTTAATAAATATTGTGAATAATTGAGGCCCCAAGACAGATCCCTGCGGGACTCCACTAGTCACATCCTGCCAATGTGAGTACCTACCCATTATCCCTACTCTCTGTCGCCTTTCGCTCAGCCAACTTCCTAACCAAGTCCGTACTTTTCCCTCGATTCCATGGGCTTCTATCTTAGCTTACAGTCTCTTATGTGGGACCTTATCAAATGCCTTCTGGAAGTCCATACCTTTCATGGTTTTGAAGACCTGTATTACGTCTTCCTTCGCTCTTCGTTTGTCCATAAACAATATGTCATTGAACCTTTCTTCATAAATTAGTCCCCTGAAGCCAGGAACCATCCTGATCACTTTTATCTGAACCCTCTCTAATGTGTCTACATCCTTTTTTGAGGGCGGGCAACAAAATCTGGATGTTATACCCCAGAACTGGCCTACCATTGACCTGTATGATGTCTGTATAATGTGATCTGACTGCTAATCCAAGTATCCAACATTCCACACTGACCAGATATGTTCAGACTATGATCAATAATCACTCCCAAATCCTTTTCCTTTCTGGTTCAAGCCAATAGAGCAATAAACAAGAGCAATATTGAGAAAGGATATTGGCTCAGAAAATCAAGATGTAGAATCAGTCTGGGTGGAATTAAGAAGCACCAAGGGGCAGAAAACATTGATGGGAGTTGTCTATAGGCCTCCAAACAGTAATGGTAATGTAGGGGATGGGATCAAACAGGAAACTAGAGATGCATGTAACAAGGGTACTACAGTAATCATGGGTGACTTTAATCTACATATAGACTGGCCAAACCAAATTAGCAATAATATTGTGGAGGATGAATTCCTGGAGTATGTACGAGATGGTTTTTTAGACCAGTACGTTGAGGAGCCAACCAGGGAACAGGCTACCGTAGATTGGGTATTGTGCAATGAGAAGGGGTTAATTAATAATCTTCTTGTGCGGGGTCCTTTAGGGAAGAGTGACCATAACATTCTTCATTAAGATGAAAAGTGAAGTAGTCCAATCGAAAACTAGGGTCCGACATCTAAACAAAGGAAACTACGAAGGAGTGAGTTGGCTATGATAGATTGGGGAGCTTCATTAAAAGGCATGATGGTGGATAGGCAATGGCTGACATTTAAGGAATGAATGCATGAATTGCAACAATTATACATTCCTTTCTGGCGCAAAAACACAAAAGGAAATGCGGCCCAACCATGGCTAACAAAATAAGGATAATATTAGATCCAAAGAGGAATCATATAAAGTTGCCAGAAAAAGTAGCAAGCCTGAGGATTGGGAACAGTTTAGAATTCAGCAAAAAAGGACCAAAAGTTTGATTAAGAGGGGAAAAATAGAGTATGAGAGTAAACTTGCAAGGAACATAAAAGTGGACTGTAAAAGCTTCTACAAGTATGTAAAAAGAAAAAGATTAGTGAAGGCAAATGTAGGTTCCTTACAGTCAGAAACGGGAGAATTTATAATGGGGAACAAGGAAATGGCAGAGCAATTAAACAAATACTTTGGTTCTGTCTTCACGGAAGAGGACACAGATAACTACCCAGAAATGCTAGGGAACCAAGGGACCAGTGAGAAGGAGGAATTAAAAGAAATTAGTATTAGTAAAAAATTAGTGCTGGAGAAATTAATGGGACTGAAAGTCGATCAATCCCCAGGACCTGATAATCTGCATCCCAGAGTAATAAAAGAGGTAGCCTTGGAAATAATGGATGCATTAGTTGTCATCTTCCAAAATTCTATAGATTATGGAACAGTTCCTGCAGATTGGAGGGTGGCAAATGTAACCCCACTATTTAAAAAAGGAGGGAGAGAGAAAGCAGGGAACTACAGACCGGTTAGCCTAACATAGTAGTAGGGAAAATGTTAGAGTCAATTATAAAGGATGTGATAACAGGACACTTAGAAAATATCAACGGGATTAGACAAAGTCAAATGGATTTATGAAAGGGAAATCATGTTTGACAAACCTACTGGCGTTTTTTGAGGATGTAACTGGTAGAATAGATAAGGGAGAACCAGTGGATGTGGTTTATTTGGATTTTCAGAAGGCCTTTGATAAAGTCCCACATAAGAGGTGAGTGTGCAAAATTAAAGAACATTGGATTGGTGGTAATATACTGGCATGGATTGAAAATTGGTTAACAGACAGGAAACAGAGAGTAGGAATAAATGGTTTTTTTCGGGATGGCAGGCAGTGACTAGTGGGGTACTGCAGGGATCAGTGCTTGGGCCCCAGCTATTCACAATATATATCAATGATTTGATGAGGGAAGCAAAAGAATTATTTCCAAGTTAGGTGGGATTGTGAGTTGTGAGGAGGATGCAAAGAGGCTTCAAGGCGATTTAGGCAAGTTGAGTGAATGGGCAAATACATGGCAGATGCAGTATAACGTGGATAAATGTGAAGTTATCCACTTCGGAAGGAAAAACAGAAAGGCAGAGTATTATTTAAATGGTGATAGATTGGGAAATGTTGATGTACAAAGGGACCTGGGTGTCCTTGTACACCAGTCACTGAAAGCAAACATTCAGGTGCAGCAAGCAGTTAGGAAGGCAGATGGTATGTTGGCCTTCATTGCAAGAAGATTTGAGTACAGAAGCAAGGATGTCTTACTGCAGTTATGCAGGGCCTTGGTGAGACCGCACCTGGAGTATTGTGTGCAGTTTTGGTCTCCTTATCTAAGAAAGGATATACTTGCCATAGAGGGAGTGCAGTGAAGGTTCACCAGACTGATTCCTGGCAGGACTGTCGTATGAGGAGAGATTGGGTCGACTCAGCCTGTATTCACTCGAGATTAGAAGAATGAGAGGGAATCTCATTGAAACATATAAAATTCTGTCAGGGCTAGACAGGCTGGATGCAGGGAGGATGTTTTCCCTGGCTGGGGGGTCCAGAACGAGGGGTCACAGTCTCAGGATATGGGATAGGACATTTAGGACTGAGATGAGGAGAAATTTCTTCACTCAGAGGGTGGTGAACCTGTGGAATTCTCTACCACAGAAGGCTGTGGAGGCCAAGTCACTGAATATATTTAAGAAGGAGCTTGATAGATTTCTAGACACAAAAGGCATCATGGGGTATGGGGATAGAGTGGGAATATGGTATTGAGATAGAGGATCAGCCATGATCATATTGAATGGCGGAGCAGGCTCGAAGGGCCGAATGGCCTACTCCTGCTCCTATTTTCTATGTTTCGAAAGAGACTCCTTCATGTTATACATATATTTAATGTATGATTATCCTACGTATATCTACACTGTGTCTACCTCCCATTTCTCAGTCTATTTAAATAATTGATCCAAGGCTCCTGAAGATAGTTAATTCTCTTTATGCTCATTACTTGCCGCAGAACACCGTGTCATCAGAAAATGTAATAATAGTACTGCAAACATCGTATTATTCCTTGTCATTCACAAATACTGTCAATAGCTGGGGTTTCACAGCACATCCTGTTGAATCCCTCTGGTTACTTTTCCCCTGTAAGGAATCTTACAACACCAGGTTATAGACCAACAGTTTTATTTGAAAACCACAAGCTTTCGGAGGCTTTCTCCTTCGTCAGGTGAGTGTGGGATTCCATGAAGGTTACCGCATATATAGTCAAAGAACAATGCCTGGTGATTACAGATAATCTTTCCAACTGCCCATTGTCAAGGCAATCAGACAGAAAGACATTACAACCAGCAGAAATAGTTTCTCTCTATCCACCCTATCCATTCCCCTTAATATCTTATAAACTTCGATCAGATCACTGCTTAACCTTCTAAACTCTAGAGAATACAACCTCAATTTGTGTAATCTCTCCTCGCAACTTAATCCTTGAAGTCCAGGTATCGTTCTCGTAAACCTACGCTGCACTCCCTCCAAGGTGTCCTTCCGAAGGTGCGGTGCCCAGAACTGCTCACAGTACTCCAGGTGCAGTCTAACCAGGGTTTTGTATAGCTGCAGCATAACTTCTGCCCCCTTGTACTCCAGTCATTCAGATATAAAGGCCAGCATTCCATTAGCCTTATTGATTATTTTCTGCACCTGTTCATGACACTTCAATGATCTATGTAACTGAACCCCTAAGTCCCTTTGGACATCCACTGTTTTTAACTTTTTACCATTTAGAAAGTACCCTGCTCTATCCTTTTTTGATCCAAAGTGGATGACCTCACATTTGTCTACATTGAATTTCATCTGCCACAGTTTTGCCCATTCACCTAATCTATCAATATCCCTTTGTAATTTTATGTTTTCATTTACACTGCTTACAATGCCACCAATCTTTGTGTCATCGGCAAACTTAGATATGAGACTTTCTATGCCTTTATCTAAGTTGTTAATAAATATTGTGAATAATTGAGGCCCCAAGACATATCCCTGCGGGACTCCACTAGTCACATCCTGCCAATGTGAATACTTACCCATTATCCCTACTCTCTGTCGCCTTTCGCTCAGCCAATTTCCTAACCAAGTCCGTACTTTTCCCTCGATTCCATGGGCTTCTATCTTAGCTCACAATCTCTTATGTGGGACCTTATCAAATGCCTTCTGGAAGTCCATATAAATAACATCCATTGACATTCCCCTGTCACTAATTTAGTCACTTCTTCAAAAAATTCAATCAGGTTTGTCAGGCACGACCTACCTTTCACAAATCCATGCTGGCTCTCTCTGATTGACTGAAAATTCTCGAGGTGTTCAGTCACCCTATCCTTAATTATAGACTCCAGCAATTTCCCCACAACAGATGTTAGGCTAACTGGTCTATAATTCCCTGGTTTCCCTCTCTCTCCTTTCTTAAAAAGCGGAGTGACATGTGCAATTTTCCAATCTAGAGGGACAGTTCCTGAATCTAGAGAACTTTGAAAGATTATGGTTAGGGCATCTGCAATGTGCTCACCTACTTCCTTTACAACCCTGGGATGGAAACCATCTGGTCCTGGGTATTTATCACTCTTTAGTGCTATTGTTTTCTTCATTATTGTTGCTTTACTTATGTTAATTTTATATGTCCCCGATTCAATATTAGTTTTCTTGGGATTTCCGGCATGCTATCCTCTTTTTCTACTGTAAATACTGACGCAAAGTAATTGTTCAACATGTCCGCCATTTCCCCATTGTCAATGACAATATCCCCACTTTCAGTTTTTAAGGGGCCAACACTGCTCCTGACCACCCTCTTTTTCCTAATGTAACTATAAAAGTTCTTTGTATTGGTTTTGATATCCCTTGCGAGTTTCTTTTCATACTCTCTTTTTGTAGCTCTTACTATCTGTTTTGTGACCCTTTGTTGATCTTTGTATCTTTCCCATTCGTCAGGATCTGTGCCATTTTTTTGCCTTTTTGTATGCCCTTTCCTTATGTCTTATACTGTCCCTTACCTCTTTAGTTGTCCATGGCTGTTTTTTTTGGCAAGTAGAGTTCTTGCCCCTCAGGGGTATAAACCGATTCTGTATCACGTTAAATGTTTCTTTAAACATTTCCCACTGATCATCAGTCGTTTTACCCATTAACAGATTTGCCCAGTTTACTGTGGACAGTCTCTGTCTCATCCCATTGAAGTCGGCCTTGCCCAAGTCTAGAATCTTAGCAGCTGATTCACTTTTTTCCCTTTCAAACACTACATTGAACTCGATCATGTTATGATCACTATTGGATAGATGTTCACGCACAGTTAAGCTGTTAACTAAATCTGGTTCATTACTCATTACTTATTCTGGTATGGCTTGCCCCCTTGTTGCCTCCAGGACATACTGCTGTAGAAAACTATCCCGGACACACTCAAGAAATTCACTACCTTTCTGACAGTTGCTAGTCTGCTTTTCCCAATCTATCTGAAGGTTAAAGTCCCCCATTACGACCACTATGCCTTTCTTACACGCTTGTCTAATCTCTGCATTTATACAATCTAGCACTTCAGAGCTGCTGCCAGGAGTCCTGTACACAACTCCCACTATCGTCTTAGATCCTTTCCTTTTTCTCAATTCAACCCATAAGGTCTCTGTTGGCTGCTTACCTCTCGTTATATCCTCCTTTATCATTGAAGTGATTTCATCTCTAATCATTAAGGCTACTCCTCCCCCTCTTCCATTTTCCCTATCTCTCCTGTCGACCTTATAACCTGGTATATTTTGTTCCCAATCCTGACCATCCTGCAGCCATGTCTCAGTAATAGCTATCATGTCATACCCTCCAATTTGAATTTGACCCTGTAGTTCATTTAATTTATTCCTTATACTCCGTGCATTTATATATAGAACTCTTAGTTGGGTCACACACCCTAGCCTGACCTTCAGCTTTGATGCTGGGTTAATCGCCTTACGCCTTCTAGTTTTCACTTTATCTGTAGTGCCTAAAGATTTACTGGAATGATTCCAGGGATGAGGGATTTCAGTTACGTGGATAGACTGGAGAAGCTGGGGTTGTTCTCCTTGGAACAGAGACAGTTGCGAGGAGATTTGATAGAGGTATTCAAAATCATGAAATGTCTAGACAGAGTAGATAGAGAGAAACTGTTTCCATTTGCGGAAGGGTCAAGAACCAGAGGACATAGATCTAAGGTGATTGGCAAAAGAACCAAAGGTGACATGAGGGAAAACTTTTTTACACAGCGAGTGGTTAGGATCTGGAATGTTCTGCTTGAGAGGGTGGTGGAGGCAGATTAAACCATGGCCTTCAAAAGGGAACTGGATAAGTAGTTGAAAGGAAAAAATTTGCAGGGCTATGGGGAAGGGGTGGGGAAGTGGGACTAGCTGGATTGCTCTTGCAGAGAGCCGGTGCGGACTCGATGGGCCGAATGGCCTGCTTTCGTGCTGTAACCTTTCCATGATTCTATGAATATTCCAGTCCATAATTCTTCAGGAAGCGAGTATACAACCATAGCTTTAGAAATAAGCTCGGCCTGTGCCTCAGGTACACAGTTATGCTTATTTTTTCAGTTAAAATGCAGAAACCTGGTCAATGGTGTAAATGGTCATCTGGTAAGGCAATGAAGGGGGATTTTCCTCCAACGTTCCACCTGAAAACATGCATTTCTGGCCCAGGGAATCAAGGATGATGGGGTGAGAGAAGCCTTCCTACTAACTCCCTGCCACTACATAGTCTCCTGTCCTCATTGCTATAGATGACATCCACCTGCCCAATATCCACCATGGAAATGGGGACGTGGCTCAACGATATTCTGATGACTACATAAACCCTTCAGCCTATTCTCTAATCATTTTTCTGAACTCCAGAGTTCAATCAAGGTGTTGTATGGAACACACTCCAACCCATGGAGTTACAAAGGGACATAAACAGAATAAATGAGTGGGCAAAACTAAGGCAAATGGAATTCAACGTGGGGAATGTGAGGTCATCCACTTTGTATCTGAGAAAGACAAATATTTTCTTAATGGCGAGAGACTAGGAGCTGTGGAGGAGCAAAGGGATTTGGTGTTCATGCACACAAATCACTAAAACCTAGTGCACAGGTACAAAATGTAATCAAAAACCCTGTCGTAATGTAGCAAACGTGGCAGCCAAATTGTGCACAGCAAGGTCCCACAATGTAACAATGGCCAGATAATCTGTTTTAGTGACATTGGTTGAGGGATAAATATTGGCCAGGACATCAGGGAGAACTCCCTGCTCTTCTTCAAAATAGTGTCATGGGATCTTTTACGTCCACCTGAGAGAGCAGATGGGGCCTCGATTATTAGGGGTATTAGGGGATATGGAACAAAGCTGGGTAAATGGAGTTGAGGTACAGATCAGCCTCTAACTGAATCTACTCCTTCTCCTAGAAACAGTGCCTGTATAGAAGAGGCATTTGGAGTTGTTTGTGGGTGGCTGACAGGTGGTCGAGTGAAAGGCAATGACTGGAAAGCTTTGCTGCAGGAGACTGCCTGATTTCATGGAGTGTTAGTTTTTCCATGTGCACCTTGCTGAGAGTCTCAGCGGTTGTTTGCGGCTGAGCAAAAATAGTAGGCAGAGAGAGAGAAAGACAGACAGAAAGGGAATAAAACAGCAGCAGCATCACAAGGCCTGTGGAATCACGCTGTTTCCCTGTGCAAAGTAGGAGTTCCATCTCCACATGACACACATGATTGTTCCATGAGACGGATAGCTTGGTGCATAGTGATCATTGCAGCAGGATAGCTAGCTTCTGACAAGCAACTAGGCAACAGTGAGATTAGTGCCATTAGCAGGAACGTTGCTCTGGATTGTTGGGAAACCCTTGGGAGCACTAGTGAAGGTCCATACCTTTCCTGTAAACTGCAGGACAGGTCTGCACGGCAGAGGAGAAGCAAGACAGGCCGTCATCAATGCTGGGAGTGTTAGAGCTCAGCTATAACATGTTGCCACTGCTTGCTGCCTGTCAGTAGCAGCACATTCACTTCAGTCACATGGAAATCTGGCATCAGCAGAGTGAAACTGCGACCTCAGTAATCCCGAAAATAAGATTTTCAGAAAAGATAAAGATTGTGATAAAAGGGAGGGAGCAGCATTAATAATTAAGGACATGATTCCAGCTAAATGTTTTAACTGATGGTGATACACAGAGTGGGGTAAAATGTAACTTCAGTTGGGGCGTAACAGAGGTGATGGTGGATCTCTTGCATGTTATACTCTCCGCCCGATTTCATATTTTAATTGATCGCTACCACCCATTTTGAGTCCCCACTGAGGTTGAATTTTACCCCCAGTTTCTCTGGGTCAATTAGGAATAATGAAGGATCTGTTACCATTTTGGGAGTACATTGTAGACTACCTAATAGTGCAAAAGTGGATGAGGGTCAGATTTGTAGGCAATTTAGAGAGGTTTGCAGAAGTAATAGACTTCAATTCTTTGATGAAGTAACGGAGAGAGCTAATGAGGGTAGTGCGGTTGATGTTGTGTATATGGACTTTCAGAAGGCGTTTGATAAAGTACCACATAATAGACTTGTTAGCAAAATTGAAGCCCATTGGATTAAAGGGACAGTGGCCACATGGATTAGCTAAGGGACAGAAAGCAGAGAGTAGTGGTGAATGGTTGGTTTTCAGACTAGAGGGAAGTATACAGTGGTGTCTGACAGGGGTCCGTATTAGGACCACTGCTCTTTTTGATATATATTAATGACCATGACCTGGGTGTAGAGGGTATAATTTCAAAGTTTGCAGATGCCACAAAACTTGGAAATGTAGTAAACAGTGAGAAGGATAGTAACAGACTTCAGGAGGACATAGACAGACTGGTGAAATGGGCAGACACATGGCACATGCAATTTAATGCAGAGAAGTGTGAAGTGACACATTTTGGAAGGAAGAATGAGGAAAGGCAATATAAACTAAATGGTACAATTTTAAAGAAGGAACAGAGAGACCTAGGGGGGTTTCATATACACAAAGCTTTGATAGTGGCAGGACAAATTGATAAGGCTGTTAAAAAAGCATATGGGCTCTTTGTCTTTATAAATAGAGGCATAGAGTACAAAAGGAAGGAAGTTATATATCTTTATAAAACACTGGTTAGGCCTCAGCTGGAGTATTGTGTCCAATTCTGCGCACCACACTTTAGGAAGGATGTCAGGGTCTTAGAGAGGGTGCAGAGGAGATTTACCAGAATGGTGCCAGGGATGAGGGACTTCCATTCTGTGGAGAGACTGGAGAAGCTGGGTTTGTTCTCCCTAGAATAGAGAAGGTTAAGGGGAGATTTAATAGAGTTGTTCAAAATCATGAGGGGTTTTGATGGGGAGAAATTGTTTCCACTGGCAGAAGGGTTGGTCACTAGAGGATACAGAATTGGCAAAAGAACGAGGTGGAGATGAGGAGGATTATTTTATGCAGCAAGTTGTGATGATCTGGAATGCGCTGCCTGAAAGGGTGGTAGAAGCAGATACAATAATAACTTTGAAAAGGGATTTCGATAAATACTTGAAAAGGAAACATTTGCAGGGCTATGGGGAAAGTGCGGGCGAGTGGGATTAATTGGATAGCTCTTTCAAAGTGGGCTGAATAGCCTTCTTCTGCACTCTATGATTTTATGATTCTAACTTTAGTTTTCTTTACTTAATAAGCCCTTTTTTTCTGTAGGTCAGTATAACTCGCTTATTTTGTTATCTTATCAATAACTTCACTCTGGTTACACATAATTGCTATTCTATCAGGTGAAGCATTGAATTATAAGTCTGTCTTTGATTTAGTACCATTTTGTATCAGTTAATCTTCTGCTTCTACAGAAACTCCAATTAAAAAGATGATGTATAGCCAGGTGGGCAGCACTGCCCACTATCGATCTTATTAGGGAAAAATTCTAGTTGCCATTTTTTTGTGGCGGGATTGTGGCAGCACACCACACAACATCTCAACACACGGCTTTTCTCAGGACAATCCTGGCCATATTATGACTTCCTCAGCTGTCAATCATACACAGAAATGTTGAATCAACTCTTGCAATTGGAGAGACCGCTTGTCGGGGTGAAGCAGCTGGGTGGGTACAAAACACCTTCCATAAGTGGTTCTGCAGGGTGATCTGCTGCTGTGCTTGCCCCTCACACAGAGGTGAGACCTCCTCATGACAGGCCTACTGAATAAGGCTCTCCCTTTTCTTCAGTTGTGCAGTAGGTCTATGGCTGACAAGAAGAGGGAGGGAAAGGGCAAAAGTGAATGGAGTGTTCAGGGCTCCTTTCTTACCCAGTGTGTAAGAAGCCCAACAAGAGAGGAATTAGTAATGGGAAATGAACCAGAGCAGATAAGAGAAGTTAGCGTAGGGGAACAGCTAGGCAATAGCGATCACAATATAATAAGGTTTAAAATAATGATTGAGAAAGACATAAGTAAGACAAAGATCAAAATAATAGAAAAAGCTAATTTTGAGGGGATGAGAATGGAAGGTAAACAGGAAAAAATTATTGACAGACAAAGAGATCGAACAGCAGTATTTAAGACAATGATCAATAGAATTCTGCTAAAAAACAAGAACAAATTAGTCAATAATGAAACACCATTGTTGATTAAAGAGATAAGGGTAAAAGTCAAACTAAAGATAAAGGCATACACTAAGTACACTGACAATAAAGGAAAGGGTGACAAAAGGGAATACAAAGAGGTTTGGAAATAAGTCAAAAAAACAATTAGTAAAGCAAAGAGGAACTATGAAATTAAATTATTAAGGAATATAAAAAGAAATAATAAAGGATTCTACAGACACAAAAATAACAAAAGAAAAATTAAGATAGGGATAGGACCAATAAAGGAAGCACAAGATAAACTCACAGGTAATGACAATGAAATGGCAGAAATATTGAATAATTACTCTGCCTCAGTATTTACCAGGGAGACCAATAAGGTGGGCATGATATTGGAAGAAGAGATGAAAAAATATATCGTGATATTTAAGATAGAAAGGTGGGGAAATAACTGATAGACTAATCAAACTTAGAAAGGATAAAACTCCTGGTTTACTTGGATTGCATCCGCGCATATTAAAATAAATTAGGGAAGAGATAGCAGAGGCACTATTACACACATATATATATAAATTCATTAGAAAAGGGAATAGTGCCAGAGGACTGGCAGACAAATAATGTTATTCCTATATTTAAAAAGGGAGATAGAACCAGTCCAAGGAACTAGAGACCAATTAGCTTAACGTCGGTGGTAGGAAAGATAATGGAATCTTTACTCAAAGATGTAATAGAAAAACATCTAGAAACCAACAATATAATAAAGAATAGTCAGCATGGATTTCAAGAGGGAAAGTCATGCTTGACCAACCTTATTGAATTCGCTGAAGAAGTGACAGAAAGTGTAAACAAGGGTAAAGTAGCAGAAGAAATATATTTGGATTTTCGAAAAGCCTTCGATAAGGTACCGCAATGTAGACCCATGACTAAGGTCACATCATGTGGAGTCATGGGACAAGTAGCAGAATGGATAGCAAGCTGGCTACAAAACAGAAAACAGAGAGTAGGGGTTAAGGGTAGCTACACAGACTGGCAAAAGGTGGGAAGTGGTGTTCCACAGGGATCGGTGCTGGGACCACTGTTGTTCACAATTTACATTAATGATCTGGACTTGGGAATCGGAAGTACAATTTCAAAATTTGCGGATGACACCAAATTAGGGAGTATAGTTAATACTGAGGAAGACTGCAACAAAATACGAGAAGGCATTAATAATCTTGCAGAATGGGCATGCAATTAGCAATGAATTTCAATATATTAAAGTGTGAGGTGGTGCATTTTGGTAGGAAGAATAAGGAGGCCACATACTGCTTGGATAATAAGAGTCTAAGGCAGGAGCAGAGGGATCTGGGGGTACAGATACACAAATCACTAAAAGTAGAGACACAGGTTAATAAGGCCATAAAAAAAGTAAACCCAGCACTGGGGTTCATTTCTAGAGGGATAGAATTGAAAAGCAGAGAAGTTGTGTTAAACTTGTATAGACCCTTGGGTAGACCACACTTAGGGTACCGTGTACAGTTATGGTCTCCATGTTATAAAAAGTGTATAGAGGCACTGGAGAAGGTGCAAAATAGATGATACCAGAGCTGAGAGGTTATAACCATCAGGAAAGATTGAACAGGCTGGGGATCTTCTCTCTAGAAAAGAGAAAGCTGAGAGATGATTGATAGAGTTCTTTAAGATTATGAATGGATTTGATAGGGTGGACGTAGAGAAGATGTTTCCATTTGTGGGGGAAACAAAATCTAGGGGCCTTAAATATAAGATAGTCACTAATAAATACAATAGGGAATTTAGGAGAAACTTCTTTACCCAGAAAGTGGTTAGAATGTGGAACTCACTACCACAAGGAGTAGTTGAGGTGAATGGTGTAGATACATTTAAGGGGAGGCTGGATAAACACATGAGGAAGAAAGGAATAGAAGGATATGCTGATAGGATTAGATGAAGAAGAGTGGGAGGAGGCTTGTGTGGAGCATAAACACCAGCATGGACCCGTTGGACCGAATGCCCTGTTTCTGTGCTGTAAAATTCTATGTAATTCTGTGTAATTATTGTTTCTTAACTGAACCCAGTCAGACTCCATCTGAGCGCATCACCAATAAAGAAATAAATATACATTGATATAGCGCCTTTCACAGCCTCAGGACATCCCAAAGTGCTTTACAGCCAATGAAGTACCTTTGACATGTCGTCACTGATGTAAGATGGGAAACTATCCGGCATTTGCACACAGCAAGATCCCACAAAGAGCAATGACATAAATGACCAGATCATCTGTTTCAGGTGTTGATTGAGAGATAAACCTTGGCCAGGACATTGGGAGAATGCCCCTGCTCTTCTGCTGTTCTTTGAATAATGCTGTGGGATCTTTTACATCCACCTGAGAGGGCAGATGGAGCCTCGGTTTAACGTCTCATCCAAAAGACGGCATCTCCGACAGTGCAGCACTCCCTCACTTCTGCACTGAAGTGTCAGCCTAGATTATTGGCTCAAGTTGCTGGAGTGGGACTTGAATCCACAACTCAGAGGTGAGAGTTCTACCCACTGAGCCACGGCTAATACCTGTTTGCTTTTTATGGTTATATATGTGTCCTTAATTAATAAGGTCACTTCTCCTCCCTTTTATCCTCCTCTCTCCTGAAACAATTATAGCTGGAAATGTTCCCCTTGATGCTGTTGGGAGTTGAGGTCCACTGTATAATATACAATAAAGGTCAATTTAGATGCCTTTGAAAAGACTTGCTACAACCAAGAAGGAAGGTTACAGAGACCTTCTGAAAGTGCAGAGCTCTGTGCCCATCATGGGGATTTTGTCTACACCACTGTGATGTTTGCAAAAGCACAGGAACAGGCAGATGGCTCGAGTCACTGCCAGTCCTTTGGGAGCACGTCTCTGGCCCAATGATAGGGAAAGCCCCCCTCCCTACAAAGCAAGCGGACCCCCACAGTTGAGACAGGACAGGCTATTCCTGGCAGGCAGTCACGTCAGTCTGGCACTGCAAGATGTTCAAAGGAATCACAAACAGCACCTCAGGAAGCCTGTGCAGCTGTTCTTTCAAGCAATACATCATTCAGGAATTGTACAATAGAAAGATTACAGTGCAGTGTTAATGTGGCACAAGCGGGAATCACATTCAACATCTTCCCTCGTACCGAATAATGGCAAAACCCACCACCTTAAACCTTGCAGTCATTCCTTCCTTTCGGAATTTATATTTATAATATAAACAGTGGTAATAAGTTATTGTTTAAAGGACATCCAATTAAATGTGAAGGCAATCTTCAAGGGACGAACCCCTCAGTCACAGGCTGTCGATGCTGTGCTGCTTCCTTCAGTGGCTGCTCCACCTTTGGTGGCTCTTTGTCATCCTCCTCTTCCCCGTTCTGTCAGGGCTTTTGCTGCTCCTCAACGTGTAGCACACCTGCATGATATCAGGGTATCAAGGGATATGGATCAAAACGGGTAAATGGAGTTGAGATATAGATCAGTCACAATTTCATTGAATGGTGGATCAGGCCTAAGGGGCTGAATGGCCTCTTCCTGTTCCTATGTGTCCACCATTCAGCCTGGAATAAGTGGGGAACCCGTAATCCCTTTAGGATGTGACTCCAGAAACTATGCACTGACATATGGAATGCTTTTGGGTGATTGCAGGCTTATTGCACTTCCATACCTAGAATGTTTTCCTGTTCACGAATGATGTGCAATGCCTGCAGGTGTTAGGGGGCCACATGGTGCAGTCAGTGGCACCCTGGGGTAGAACAGAAGAACATAAGAACATAAGAAATAGGAGCAGGAGTAGGCCATCCGGCCCCTCGAGCCTGCTCTGCCACTCAATAAGATCATGGCTGATCTTCTACCTCAACGCCATTTTCCTGCACTATCCCCATATCCCTTGATGCCTTTAACATCTAGAAATCTATCGATCTCTGTTTTGAATGTACTCAATGACTGAGCCTCCACAGCCCTCTGGGGGAGAGAATTCCAAAGATTCACCACCTTCTGAGTGAAGAAATTTCTCCTCATCTCAGTCCTAAATGGCCTACCCCTTATTCTGAGACTGTGACCCCTGGTTCTAGACTCCCCAGCCAGGGGAAACATCCTCCCTGCATCTACCCTGCCGAGCCCTGTAAGAATTTTGTATGTTTCAATGAGATCACCTCTCATTGTTCTAAACTCTAGAGAATACAGGCCTAGTCTACTCAATCTCTCCTCATACGACAATCCCGCCCTCCCAGGAATCAGTCTGGTGAACCTTTGTTGAACTCCCTCTATGGCTAGTATATCCTTTTTTAAGTAAGGAGACCAAAATTGAACACAATACTCCAGGTGCAGTCTCACCAAGGCCCTATATAATTGCAGTAAGACATCTTTACTCCTGTACTCAAATCCTCTTGTAATAAAGGCCAACATACCATTTGCCTTCTTAGTTGCTTCATCAGGACCTGTTTTCAGGCCTAGACTCTGCGTTATGCAGGCAGTGTGTGCCTGAAGCGGGAGGCACAAAGCTGGCCTGAAATTGGGCTTAGGGCCTCATTAACACATTTTGCGTGAGCTGTTGGCACCTGTCGTACCTCCACAGGCAGCTCACACATTGAAGATTCCAAACGTGGGGCACTTGCTTCGTTGGCAGTGACCCAGAGGCATGTCCTGGGAGCAGGTTCGGAACAGGAGGGGTAGCAGGGGGAGGGGCGCAATCGTGGGTGAAGAATTCGGAGCAGGACAGTTCCAGTATCTGCTCTGCTCATTGGAAACAGTGGGGTCGTTAAGCCCCTAATTAACAAGAGGCCTAACGCTTGTTTTAGGCGGTCACCCAGGACACCTTCACGTGGGCCTGACGAATGTCGCAATGGGCCAAACACACGCTCAGATTGGTCACAGGCCGTCCAACCACTAAATCCGTCAGTGCTGCGCCCGTTTTACACCCGACATACAGGAGCAACTCGTACCCCGTCTCCTGGGAATATCCTTCATAAAACACTGTGTGTGTGTCTTCTGCTTCTCCTGAGCCACAATGCTGAGTTTGATGCATCTGTGAGCCCAGTGATGAACTGGTCCTTGCCAATTCCTCACTGTTGCCTGGAAGGATTCTGTGGGAAACAGTTTAGTGCTGTTATTACCTTTATCTCTACCAGCACTGCAGTGCTGATGTTGCCTCTTGGCTGCAGTTGTGGTTCTAGGTATAGCAGCAGTACTGCTCAGTGAGGCAGTACTGCCACAGATGACAGACTGCTTTGTCACCTGCAGTAGACACACTGCCTGGAGCAATAACTTGCTCTTTCGGTCCTTCTCTCCTTCTTGTTCTTCAACACGTCCAGTAAAGAGCGACTTGCTGCCTTACGGACTACAATAGTTAATTCATTCCTTTCAACCTGTGCCACATCCCCTGCTGTTTGATTGCCAGCTTTTTTGTGGGCATCGTGGAAGGGATGAATGCTTGAAGTCAAGTAATTTTATACCAATCCAGTTAATTGCTGTCTAACAAGCCTTTTAAAAAATATACGCTGGGTCTATGTGTTCATGTGTGTTACACTTGTTTACTCCAAGGAGCAATTTGAGATACGCAATGCTTCTTTAACACTAATGTAAAACATTGCCACCTCTTGAGGCAGAAGTTGTAATGGACACAACAATCCTTCTCACTATGTCTTGTGGAATGAAAGACTGCTCTCTCATCTACATGTCTTCCCCATTTACAAGGCTGTGAAGTTTTTTGTAACAATCCGGTCTTCTGTACACACAAACCAATTTATGTATAAGGTCAGGTATAGTCCCACTGGCCAGCATTGGGCAAGACGCTGCTCATAGCCTGCTCACTCTCACAACCCAATTACAAATACATCTACATTCATCACATAACATTCATTTGTAACTCACTCATTCAGTTATTATTTGCATTTGTTGTTTCTCTTATGTTTCTCCTTTTTCTCCTTTTCACTCCTTTATCCATTTCCTTTTCCCCAGTTAGTGCACAGACTGATAACCTTTCATACAACTGAGTTCATTGTACCTCCTAAGCAGGAGTACCTACTGTTCTATTTATTGCTACAGCTACTTGCCTCTACAGTGTTATCACTTCTTAATAATGAATTCAGCAAGATAATGGACTGTTAGAGGAATGTAAGGAGTGTGGGACTGCTGGGGAACGGGGACTTGGAGTTGTTGTTAGTGGAACCGCTCCTCAATCAGCTGATATCTTAGAGCTCGAGCAGAAAGAGGGTCTCTTGGTTGCTGGCTCTCCTCCTCCTCTTCTTCTTCTTCTTCCTCCTCTTCTTCCTCTTCCTCCTCTTCCTCTTCCATCTCCTCTTCCTGCTCCTCTTCAATTTGTCGATATGCAGGTGGTGGTAAGGGCTGGTCCCTCATGATGGTGAAGTTGTGGATCATGCAGCAGACAACCACAAATCCGGATACCCTCTCGGCAGCGTACTGCAGGGCTCCTCCCGAACAGTCCAGGCAGCGGTAGCCAATTGCCTGCTTGATGATGTGCCTTGCGGCAGCATGGCTCTGATCATACTCCTGCTGTGCAGCTGTGCACAGGTTCCTAACCGGAGTCATGAGCCATGTCTGGAAGGGGATAACCCTTATCACCCAGTAGCCAGTCTTTAAACTGGAGGCCTGGTTGGAATAAAGGTGGTGCAGAGGATTGATGCAGAATGAAAGAGTCATGACTGCTGCCAGGATAGCGGGCATTTACCTGGATGATGCGCTGCCCATGGTCACAAGCCAGTTGCACATTGAGGGAGTGGAATCCCTTTCGATTGATGAATATTGCAGGGTTCTGATGGGGAACAAGCAGTCAACGGCACTTTGCACTATGGAGAAACCTGCCTTGTGCTCTCTCCTGCTTTTTTATCAATGGGGAAGGAGATGCAAGTGTTTCTCATGGTGTGGAGAATTTCAGTGACCTCTCTGATACATTGGTGTGTGCAAACTGGGAGATGTTGCTGATATCACCTGTTGCACCCTGAAAGGAGCCATGGCATTAAAGTTGAGGGCGATGGTGACCTTGACAGCCACAGGTGGCAGTGCTGTCCATGCCCTGGTTTGGGGCTCCAGTTGTGACTCCAGCAGGTGACATAGCTCAGTGACAACCTCCTTGGTAAAGTGAAGGCACCTCATTCATTGCTCTTCAGTGAAGTTGAGGTATGAGAAATGCTCCCTGAAGAAACTCTGTGAATATGGCCTCCTGTTCAGTGCCCTCCTCCTCCTTCCTCTTCTGGCAGCTTGTCCTGCTTTGTGATGTTTTCCTTGCTGCGGCCCCTTGTCCTCTATTCCCAGTGGCAGCCTTACCAGGTCATTTACATCTGGAGCCAGATAATTTGTGATGGAGGTAACAGGAACAGGAGTGCAAGAGCAGCCAGATCTTGGTCTTTGTGCAGATACATTGAACTTTGAACGGTGCTAGAACTCAGCAAGAATCACCTAGAAGTCAAGCACCAGCCAAAAGTTGTAAACCGGCAACTTACCTGTAAGTCCTGCATGATCACTTTAAATACCACTGGTGAGGGGGCCTTCATGCCGTTACCATCAGGTTCTGCTGAGGGAGGTCAGCACGTGGCGTCCGATTCACTGAGGCCTCGTACAATCGCATGCTACAATCAGTGTCGCACATTTATCCAAGTGATTGTCTCCCTCCTTTCCATCTTTCCCGCGTGTGATACTCTAGCGGGCGCTCCTTTCCTACACCAAGTGGTGTGGGGGTGACTGGGACAAAGGCCTGAGTCAACAATGACATCTCCTACCCATTATAAATAATAACACAGGGAGAATTACTCTTCAATCACTCACAACCTCCCACCTGATGGCAGGTCTCAGTGCTCACTTTTGGCTCCGTACAGACAGCATCACAGCAGCACCTGAAAGAATAATGGAAATTTAAGGTTGATTTTAAATATACGAATGTGGGAGAGTGTGGAGAATCCCCAGGGACTTCTCATTGGAAGTGGGTGAATGAATCTTGGATGGCATTTTGGGTCCTTGGGTGGCTGCCTAGCGCCTGAAAAACGATGGCTACATGGCCCAATTTGTAGGTCATAATATCTTGCACCCCCTGCTGAAGTCCATGACCTTCGATTGATTGCTTTCAGAACAAATCAAGTAGACTGTCTTAAGTATTATTTGCCTTGCAATCAACATGTACTCAAATGGGAATAATGGTCCATGAAGTGACGTTTTACACATCAGACAGCGATGTATATCCTTGTCACCATAAACAACTGAGAGTTCTCTCCCAACATACAGTAACCAAATTTAAAATGACCAGTTACATGTCATAAATATACCATAATAATATGTAGACTTTGCTATGCTTTGAATTCTGAC
Organism: Heptranchias perlo; assembly: GCF_035084215.1. Taxonomy (NCBI): domain Eukaryota; kingdom Metazoa; phylum Chordata; class Chondrichthyes; order Hexanchiformes; family Hexanchidae; genus Heptranchias; species Heptranchias perlo. The sequence continues at coordinate 33,857,550 of NC_090356.1, read as the reverse complement.
AGAATCCTTAACCATTACAAATGGTTTACAATTCATTACATGTCACCCACAGGGGACTGACTCAGCCGACACTGTTTCTAAATCAATGCTGGTTGTTCATCTCAAGAATTTTCCCTACAGTGGATGTTGAGAAAAGTAATTCCCAAGCTCTTGTCACTGTTTTGAATATCAATCGTAGCCTTTGTTATCCTCAAGTCCCTGGGGATTCTCCACACTCTCCCACATTCGTATATTTAAAATCAACCTTAAATTTCCATTATTCTTTCAGGTGCTGCTGTGATGCTGTCTGTACGGAACCAAAAGTGAGCACTGAGACCTGCCATCAGGTGGGAGGTTGTGAGTGATTGAAGAGTAATTCTCCCTGTGTTATTATTTATAATGGGTAGGAGATGTCATTGTTGACTCAGGCCTTTGTCCCAGTCACCCCCACGAATGATTGACGGGTCTGAATACTATCAGCACTATTCTGTCGTTCGTTGAGTTTTGATTTCCTCTTGCAACGCAGTGTCTAAAGGAACAAGTCTAGTTTTCACTGATCGCTGTGGAGGAACGTCATCTCTTGATATACTGCTTCCTCCAATCATAGCACGAGCACTGCTCACTCACACAACATGTGGTGGGGCAGAGCTCATCCATTAGTGAAACAACAGCCTGAAAATCCCTTTGTGATGGGGGTGGAAAAATTGTGCAATCTGGGCGGATGGAGGAGGAACTTGGGGAGGGCCCAATTACAGCGGCTCCAGCAATCTGCTCAGAGTGGAGGTGGGCACATCCTGAGGACATCACGGAAGGAGGCGGGGCTGGCTGGCTGGTGTCAGTTCCACCTCCACTGCTCCCAATGCATCTAGAGCTGCATGAAGCAGGTGCACTAACTCACCAGCACCTGAGCTTGTGGGGAGGGTGGGCGGTCCTGACATGATTGCAATGGGTGGTTCCTCAATGGCAATGGACCATAGACCAATAGATCACAGAACAATAGATCGCAGACATAGATCACAGAACAATTGATTGTGGTTGGGAAAGAGGAAAATAAGAAATTGTTTCCTTTCAAAAATATTTGGAAGATCTTCAGTGGGCACAACCAGGCCAGCTACTGCCACAGGTTGTTTGTCTCAACTTTTGTGCTGGTGGTAAATCACTGAAAAATTGGATCAAAAATTCCAATTGTCTCTTCAATTCCTGCCAGTGAGGAACCACCCATTGTAATCATGTCAGGACCCCCCACCCTCCCCACAAGCTCAGGTGCTGGTGAGTTACTGCACCTGCTTCATGCATTGGGAGCAGTGGAGGTGGAACTGACACCAGCCAGCCAGCCCCGCCTCCTTCCGTGATGTCCTCAGGATGTGCCCACCCTCACTCTGAGCAGAATGTGGGGACTGCTATAAATGGGCCCTCCCCAAATAAATTCATCCTCCACCCACCCAGATTGCGAGGGCGGGGACTCACTATGCCAGTACTGAGCATCAGTCAGAACCAATGAAGTAGTGATTGGCCGGTATGCCAGGTAAGTGAAGATATATTGGTCTTCACAAGGGCATATGTTCGTCCCACCAGTTGGTTCCAGGTTGTTCTCTGCAGATGGTTCCAAGTTGGTCCCACCCGTTGAGTAGGTGCACCACAAGAAGAGGCCATTCGACCCATCGGGCCTGTGCAGGCTCTTTGAAAAAGCTATCCAATTAGTCCCCATTCCTCTGCTCTTTCCCCATGGCCCTGTAATTTTTTTTCCCTTCAAGTATTTATCCAATTCCCTTTTGAAAGTTACTGTTTTAGAAACCTTTTAGATTTAACGGATGCGGGCCGGGGTTTGGGATATCCGTCAGCTGAAGAGAGGCGAGAACTGCTGGATCCAGCAGGAGGGTGTCTTTCCACCACTGCTTGTGGGCCAAGAGGAGCAGGAGTCCTTGACCCCCGGCCCCTCAAACAAACCTGCCACGATCGGCCTCCCTCCCTCCGATCCGACGACCCCCACGCCCACCCCGCCGGCCATCTGCAGGTCGACACCGTGATCCTTTCCCCGCCATGATCACTGCCGCCGTGATCTCCACCCCCCCTGCCCCGTGATCTCTCCCTCCCCCTCCTCTCCAGTCCCGGCTGTGGCCTGGTGCTGCAGGCCTTCCCGCCCGGCAGCCAATCCTCGCAATTTGGCCGGCTGCCACTGGGAAATGTGTAAAAAAATTCAAATGAGGTCCTGTGGTTAAATTTGGCAGTACACGTTCCCGGCAGTACTGGGTTCACCGACTGCTACAATCCCTCCCCTCAAGTTCATAGAGCCTACTGCACAGAAACAGACTACTTGGCCCAACTGGTCTATGAGGGTGTTTATGCTCCACACGAGCCTCCTTCCTATCAGCAAATCCTTCTATTCCTTTCTCCCTCCTTTATCCAGCTTCCCCTTAAATGCATCTATGTGATTCACCTCAACTACTCCTTGTGTTGCGAGTTCTACGTTTTCACCACTCTCTGGATAAAGAGCTTTCTCCTGAATTTATTAGTGACGATCTTATATTTGTGGCCTTTAGTTCTGGTCACCCCCTCAAGTGGAAAATCTTCTCTACATCTACCCTATTGAACCCTTTCATAATCTTAAAGACCTCTCTCAGGTCACCCCTCAGTCTTTTCCAGAGAAAAGAGCCCAGCCTGTTCAGCCTTTCCTGATAAGGATATCCTCTCAGTTCTGGTATCATCATTGTGAATCTTTTTTGCACCCTCTCCAATGCCTCTATATCCTTTTTATAATATGGAGAGTAGAACTGTGCACAGTGCACCAAGTGTGGTCTAATCAAGGTTCCATACAAGTTTATCTGTACCCCGAGATCTCTTTGCCCCTCTACGCCATTTAGACTCTTATTTTCCAAGCAGTATGTGGCCTCCTTATTCCTCCTACCAAAATGTACCATCTCACACTCACCTATATTGAAATTAATTTGCCAATTACACGCCCATTCTGCAAGTTTATTCATGTCTTCTTGTATTTTGTCGCATTCTTCCTCAGTATTAACTAAACCGGGGTACGGTAGCATAGTGGCTATTTTACTGGACTAGTAATCCAGTGGCCTGGACTAATAATCCAGAGTCATGTGTTCAAATCTTGCCACGGCAGCTGTGGAATTTAAATTAAATTAATTAAATAAAATCTGGAATAAAAAAAAACTAGTATCAGTAATGGTGGCCATGAAACTACCGGATTGTCATAAAAACCCACCTGGTTCACTAATGTCCTTTAGGGAAGGAAGCCTACCGTCCTTTCCTGGTCTGGCCTATATGTGACTCCACACCCACAGAAATGTGGTTGATTCTTAATTGCCCTCTGAAATGGCCGAGCAAGCCCCGCAGTTGTACAATCTCGCTACAAAAAGTCATAACAAGAATAAAACCAGACGGACCACCCGGCATCGGACCACCAGGCACCGGACACGACAAAGGCAAACCGAGCCCAGTCGACCCTGCAAAGTCCTCCTCACTAACATCTGGGGACTTGTGCCAAAATTAGGAGAGCTGTCCCACAGACTAGTCAAGCAACAGCCTGACATAGCCATACTCACAGAATCATACCTTTCAGCCAACGTCTCAGACTCTTCCATCACCATCCCTGGGTATGTCCTGTCCCACCGGCAGGACAGACCCACCAGAGGTGGCGGTACAGTGATATACAGTCAGGAGGAAGTGGCCCTGGGAGTCCTCAATATTGACTCTGGACCCCATGAAATCTCATGGCATCAGGTCAAACATGGGCAAGGAAACCTCCTGCTGATTAACACCTACCGTCCTCCCTCAGCTGATGAATCAGTCCTCCTCCATGTTGAGTATCACTTGGAGGAAGCACTGAGGGTGGCAAAGGCACAGAATGTACTCTGGGTGGGGGACTTCAATGTCCATCACCAAGAGTGGCTCGGTAGCACCACTACTGGCTGAGTCCTGAAGGACACAGCTGCCAGACTGGGCCTGCGGCAGGTGGTGAGCGAACCAACACGAGGGAAAAACCTACCTTACCTCGTCCTCACCAATCTACCTGTCGCAGATGCATCTGTCCATGACAGTATTGGTAGGAGTGACCACCGCACCGTCCTTGTGGAGACGAAGTCCCGCCTTCGCACTGAGGACACCATTCAACGTGTTGTGTGGCACTACCACCGTGCTAAATTGGATAGATTCACAACAGATCTCACAGTTCAAAATTGGTTATCCATGAGGCGCTGTGGGCCATCAGCAGCAGCAGAATTGTATTCCAGCTCAACCTGTAACCTCATGGCCTGGCATATTCCTCACTTTACCATTACCAACAAGCCAGGGGATCAACCCTGATTCAATGAGTTGTGTAGAAGAGCAAGCCAGGAGCAGCACCAGGCGTACCTAAAAATGAGATGCCAACCTGGTGAAGCTACAACACAGGACTACATGCATGTTAAAGAGTGGAAGCAACATGCTATAGACAGAGCTAAGCGATTCCACAACCAACAGATCAGATCAAAGCTCTGCAGTCCTGCCACATCCAGTCGTGAATAGTGGTGGACAATTAAACAACTAACGGGAGGAGAAGGCTCAATGATGGCAGAGTCCAGCATGTGATTCTATGAACATCCTTGTAAATCTCCTCTGCACCCTCTCTAGTGCAATCAAATCTTTCCTGTAATGTGGTGACCAGAAATGTACACAGTACTCAAACTGTGGCCTAACCAGTGTTTTATACAATTCTAGCATAACCTCCCTGCTCTTATATTCTATGCCTTGGCTTTATCTACCACCTTATCTACCTGTCCCGTTACTTTCAGGGATCTGTGGACATGCACTCCAAGGTCCCTCTCTTCCTCTACACCTCTCAGTATGCTCCCATTTATTGTGTATTCCCTTGCCTTGTTTGCTCTCCCCAAATGCATTACCTCACACTTCTCCGGATTGAATTCCATTTGCCACTTTTCTGGCTACCTGACCAGTCCATTGATATCTTCCTGCAGTCTACAGCTTTCCTCCTCACTATCAACCACACGGCCAATTTTTATATCAGCTGCAAACTTCTTAATCAAGCCCCCTACATTTAAGTCTAAATCATTAATATATATCACAAAAAGCAAGGGACCGAGTACTGAGCCCTGCGGAACCCCACTGGAAACAGACTTCCAATCACAAAAACACCCCGTCGACCATTACCTTTTGCTTCCTGCCACTGAGCCAATTTTGGATCCAATTTGCCACTCTCCCTTGGATCCCATGAGCTTTTACTTTTTTGACCAGTCTCTCATGTGGGACCTTGTCAAAAGCCTTACTAAAATCCATGTAGACGACAACAAATGTGTTACCCTCATCGACCCTCCTTGCTACCTCCTCAAAAAATTCAATCAAGTTAGTCAGACATGACTTTCCCTTAACAAATCTGTGCTGACTGTCTTTGATTAACCCATGCCTTACCAAATGACGGTTTACACTGTCAATCAGAATTGATTCCAATAATTTGCCCACCACCGAGATTAGACTGACTGGCCTGTAATTACTCGGTCTACCCCTTTCTCCCTTTTTAAACAACGGTACAACGTTAGCAGTCCGCCAATTCTCCAGCACCATGCCTGTAGCCAGTGAGGATCGGAAAATGATGGTCAGAGCCTTCGTTATTTCCTCCTTTGCTTCTCTTAACAGCCTGGGATACATTTCATCCGGGCTTGGCGATTTATCTACTTTCAAAGATGCCAAACCCCTTAATACTTCCTCTCTCACTACGTTTATCCCATCAAATATTTCACACTCCTCCTCCTTAACTACAATCTTTGCATCATCCCCCTTCTCTATGAAGACAGACGCAAAGTATTCATTAAGAAACACACCACATCTTCCATCTCCACACATAGGTTACCTTTTTGGTCTCTAATTGGCCCTACTCTTTCCTTAGTTATCCTCTTGCTCTTTATGTATTTATGAAACATTTTTGGGTTTTCCTTAATTTTACTTGCCAGTATTTTTTCATGCCCTCTCTTTGCTTTCCTAATTTCCTTTTTAATTTTACCCCTGCACTTTCTATACTCCTCTAGGCTTTCTGCAGTATTGAGCTCTCGGTGTCTGACATAAGCTTCCCTTTTCTGCCTTATCTTACCCTGTATGCTCCCTGACATCCAGGGGGCTCTAGATTTGGCAGTCCCACCCTTTTTCTTTGTGGGAACATGTTTACTCTGAACCCCTTGAATCTCTCCCTTGAATGCCTCCCACTGCTCTGACACTGATTTACCTTCAAGTAGCTGTTTCCAGTCCACTTTTGCTAAATCACTTCTCAGCTTAGTAAAATTGGCCTTTCCCCAATTTAGAACTTTAACTCCTTCTCTGTCTTTGACCTTTTCCATAACTACGCTAAATCTAACTGAATTATGAACACCACCACCATAATGATCACCCATTGATACTCCTTCCACCTGCCCAGATTTATTCCCTAAAACTAAATCCAGAACTGCCTCCCCTCTTGTTGGACTTGCTACAAACTGGCTAAAAAAGTTCTCCTGAATGCAGCTGAAGGATTCTGTGCCCTTTGTACTGCAGTGACGCCAGCTGCTGCTCAAACTCCGAGACCTGGAGCTCGAGCTCCTCCAGCTGACAACACTTCCTGCACCTGTGATTGTCCAGGACACGGGAAGCATCCTGGAGTTCCCACATGGCACAAGATATGCATTCCACGGTACTGAGTTCCCTGCCACGCCTCGATTTATGATATTATTAACTAAACTTAAGAAAAATAAACTTAAAAACTTAAAAAAAACACTCACCAGCTACTCACCAATCAGATTCTTCCTTGTGCTGAAGTCACTTTCGGTGTTTTTTCACTTCTCTCTCTCTCCTCCTTTAATCACTGATCCCGTGCTCCACTCTCGCTCTCCTCTCTCACTCCTTTTATCGCTGATCCCACACTCCACTCTCTCTCCCTCCTCCTTTTATCGCTGATCCCACACTCCACTCTCTCTCCCTCCTCCTTTTATCGCTGATCCCACACTCCACTCTCTCTCCCTCCTCCTTTTATCGCTGATCCCACACTCCACTCTCTCTCCCTCCTCCTTTTATCGCTGATCCCACACTCCACTCTCTCTCCCTCCTCCTTTTATCGCTGATCCCACACTCCACTCTCTCTCCCTCCTCCTTTTATCGCTGATCCCACACTCCACTCTCTCTCCCTCCTCCTTTTATCACTGATCCCACACTCCACTCTCTCTCCCTCCTCCTTTTATCACTGATCCCACACTCCACTCTCTCTCCCTCCTCCTTTTATCACTGATCCCACACTCCACTCTCTCTCCCTCCTCCTTTTATCACTGATCCCGTGCTCCACTCTCTCCTCCTTTTATCGCTGATCCCGTGCTCCACTCTCTCCTCCTTTTATCACTGATCCCACACTCCACTCTCTCCTCCTTTTATCACTGATCCCACGCTCCACTCTCTCCTCCTTTTATCACTGATCCCATGCTCCACTCTCTCCTCCTTTTATCACTGATCCCACGCTCCACTCTCTCCTCCTTTTATCACTGATCCCATGCTCCACTCTCTCCTCCTTTTATCACTGATCCCACGCTCCACTCTCTCCTCCTTTTATCACTGATCCCATGCTCCACTCTCTCCTCCTTTTATCACTGATCCCATGCTCCACTCTCTCCTCCTTTTATCGCTGATCCCACACTCCACTCTCTCTCCCTCCTCCTTTTATCACTGATCCCATGCTCCACTCTCTCCTCCTTTTATCACTGATCCCGTGCTCCACTCTCTCCTCCTTTTATCACTGATCCCGTGCTCCACTCTCTCCTCCTTTTATCGCTGATCCCGTGCTCCACTCTCTCTCTCCTCTCTCTCTCCTCCTTTTATCACTGATCCCACACTCCGCTCTCTCTCCTCTCTCTCTCCTCCTTTTATCACTGATCCCACACTCCGCTCTCTCTCCTCTCTCTCTCCTCCTTTTATCGCTGATCCCACACTCCGCTCTCTCTCCTCTCTCTCTCCTCCTTTTATCACTGATCCCACACTCTGCTCTCTCTCCTCTCTCTCTCCTCCTTTTATCACTGATCCCACACTCCGCTCTCTCTCCTCTCTCTCTCCTCCTTTTATCACTGATCCCACACTCTGCTCTCTCTCCTCTCTCTCTCCTCCTTTTATCACTGATCCCAGACTCCGCTCTCTCTCCTCTCTCTCTCCTCGTTTAATCACTGATCCCAGACTCCGCTCTCTCTCTTCTCTCTCTCCTCCTTTTATCGCTGATTCCTGGTGTTTCGTTATTGACTCGTTTTTTCTTGTTTTTAGTGGAATATTTCTCCTGAACTCTATTGATCACCTTTTTAAATATTTCCCACTAATGTTCTATCTCTTTCTCTGTCAATTTAGTTTTCCAGTTTACTTTTCCTAGTTCCATTCTCATCCCCTCAAAATTAGCTTTTTTTCCAATAATGAAACATCATGGATAAATACTTTGGTCTTTCTCAATCATTATTTGAAACCTTATTATATTGTGATCGCTATTGCCTGGATATTCCCCTAGGTTTATTTCTCTGATCTGCTCTGGTTCATTTCTTATCACTAGATCAGCAATGATTCCTCTCACATACTGGGTAAAAAAGGAATACTGAACATACTGTAAAAATTCCATTCCCTTTTGTCCTTCCCCCCCACCCTCTCTTCTTGCCAGTTTATTTGGTGGTTGTTGAAATCTCCCATGATTATTATTCAGTGTTTTTCACTCATTTCAGAGGTTTGCCCACACAGTTCTTCCTCCACTTCCCTCCCACTATTAGATTTTATTGCATGTTCCTCTCTTGACGCACCTTTGATAGGCAGTGCATTCTTTGTGTTACAGCTGGGAACGTGCAAAACAACCTGTTGTTCTGCTTTAATCAGTTAGGGACCTGTCTCCCTTTGCCTTTTATCAGTAACAATGGTTGAAAACCCAGAGATAATCTGAAACTCTCAGTTTTGTCAGATTCGTCCTTGCTTCCAGTTTTCTGTCCTTTAAAAAGAGGTTACGGTAGTTCAGGAACTCTTATCAAGAAATCTGTTTTAGCTTGGTATGACCTTGTTAATTACCTAGTATTGCTGGTTTCCATGGAATCAACCAGGTGGTGGTGAACTTACCTGGTTAAACCACTCAGCACCTAAAGTGTGTGGCCGATATCCGTTCAGTATGGGCTTTGTTCTGATTGCTGCATTACTGTTTCAGAGTTGTGCCTGTGGACACCCAAGTGAGCAGGCTGCATTTACCAACTCACTGCCATTAGGGCTTTAAAACCGTAAATTGTTCTGTAATCAGGATGCTTTAAGCAGGTGAGAAGAAAACTGTTTTAAGCCTCTAAGCTGCTCCACTCTGATATGCTCGTCAGCCACTGGAGCCTGGCGTTCTGCTCAGCCTTGCGATCTAACACACTGCTTCGTCTCTCCAACCCGATGTGCTGCCCAGCTGTATATTTATTTATTTATTCTCCTTCATGGAAATCAAGGATCTCAAAGTTTTCTGCTTAAATAAATCATTGTAAGCATAAATGAATGATAGAAATAACCAAGAAATTATTAATTTAATCAAAATTTCATTATAAACTATATAAGCTGAACAGACAATGATAATTTTTCAAGCATTAATTGGTGTTTTAATGTAATTAAAACATCTTTGTTTCAGATTTCAAAACTCAGGTGATTTATTCTGCATATCTGCTTTGGTTCTGGTGCCTCTGGTTCTCGACCTTAGTGCAACGTTTCTCATGCTCCAGAACTGGGTGGATGTCTTTGGCTGGTTACCTGTCTCGGTAGTTGTTGGTTGAAGCACTTAAGAGGCACGGAATGAACATTACTTCAGGTGATTCCTGACTGGTAAACCTCTGACACTGAGCCGAATGTAATCCTGCCACACAATACTACCCCGGGGAGAACTAGTTTATCTGTTTGATCCTATTTTAAAATATGTGGGATGAATCCTCTTATTACCCATGGTTTCATCAACTGTTACACAGCAGGTCAGACATAGAATATAGATTCTATATCCTATGTATATGGAGCTAGTTCCCAGATATTCTATACTTTCCAGCTGTTTTTCTGGGTTTTTTTGAATACACACAAGAATGATAAGTGAATGGGCATTGAATGAAAGATCTCAATCCAAGATTGTTAATTACTTGTTTCACGTCAAGTTTACATTTTTCGTGCATTTATGTTGAGAGAATTCCCTCTCTCTGTCATTTCTCTTCCATGCAGCAACTTCAATAGATGAGAGAGAATTCTCACTCAATTTCCCCTTAACTGGTAAATGAGACAACCATCACTTATTATAATTTTATAAAACAAATCTTAATTCGGAATGTTTGAACATTTTTCCTCTGCCGATGCCTCATCTCATTTCCCTGCTAAGAACGTGCTGCCGGCTATCTGCTCATCCCACTTCTGAATCAGCCTCTAAAATGCGTGCAGCAGTGAGCACCCTCCGATTCTCCCTCCTACCCTGTGAGAAAGGACCTCACCAACGCTGCATAAACAGATGATTCTCGGCATTCCCCATGCGGGCGCTGCAGGTGTGAACTCTTGGTCTCACACTTCACGATACAGCACAGGGTGTCGCTGACATGCATCACCTCTACCCATCACTATTTCTAGCAGATCTCAGGAGTGTCCGTAAAACGGGAGATTCGTCCTCCATTCAGCTAGTCAATATTCGAGCACTATCCTCCTCCTTCACAGGTACTGCAGGGTCGCTCGGCTCAGGCATGACAGCATCCTCACTCTATGATTACTTGTTTTCGCCTTGAAGCTCTTGAATGTGCTTTTCTTTGTAGATTACACTGTCAAGATGTTCATTGCTTCTGCGATGTGCTGTATTGGAGCGTGATACAGACTCACATAAAGAAGATTAAAGCTGATCGTTGTTTTATCCACCTTACATATTAGGCACGTCAAAGGACTACTGGGTTTATAAAAAATGCCACCTTATTAGGTTTTTGTGTGTGTTATATGCTGAAGAAATTACCAACAACTCTTCAGAAACTGTGGGCAATATATTTAAGAACTTGTCAGAAAATGTTACACTGGCTGAACAGGCATTCATCTTAAAAGAAAATTCTAGGCTGCAAATTTGAAATGAATCCAAACAACATTTCGACAGTATCTAGTACGTGGCACATATAATATTTTAGCATTTCATTTACACAATAAAAAATATTCAAAGGAATTTATTTTTCATTTACTGAGAACAACTATTAAAGATTTGGATACATTGTTGACATCTTATGGTTAACAGGTGATGGTGGCACACTGGCTGGTATTGGACTGATCGCAGGATAATTACAGACGAGGAAGGCCATTGGGCCCATCTTCATCCATCCAGAAGAAGCCTACACTCATCCCATTGCTACTAATTGTTTCTGAAATGATTCCAGGGTTTTTGCCTCCACTGCTCTGCTGTGAGTTTATTCCACATATTGGGGTTGATTTTGACTTTGTGTGGCCTGGTGTGGCCTGCAGAGATGAGGCTGCCGCAATTTTGAGGCACTGGCGTAATTTACATAATAAGAACATAACAACATAAGGAATAGGAGCAGGAGTAGGCCACATGGCCTCTCGAGCCTGCTCCGCCATTCAAACAGATCATGGCTGATCTCAACCTCAATTCCACTTTCCTTCCCCATATCCCTTGATTCCTCTAGAGTCCAGAAATCTGTCTATCTCAGCCTTGAGTATACTCAACGACTGAGCATCCAAAACTCTCTGGGGTAGAGAATTCCAAAGATTCACAACCCTCTGAGTGAAGAAATTCCTCCTCATCTCAGTCTTAAATGGACGACCCCTTATCCTGCAACTATGCCCCCTAGTTCTAGACTCTCCAGCCAACCTCTCAGCATCTACCCTGTCAAGCCCCCTCATAATCTTATGTTTCAATGAGATCACCTCTCATTCTTCTAAACTCCAGAGAGTATAGGCCCATTGCACTCAACCTCGCCTCATAGGACAACTCTCTCATCCTAGGAATTAATCTAGTGAACCTTTGTTGCACCGCCTCTAAGGCAAGTATATCCTTCCTTAGATAAAGAGACCAAACTGTACACAGTACTCCAGGTGAGGTCTCATCAAAGCCCTGGACAATTGTAATTAGACTTCCTTACTTTTGTACTCCAGCCCCCTTGCAATAAAGGCCAACATTTCATTTGCCTTCCTAATTGCTTGCTGTACCTGTGTGCTAATGTTTTGTGTTTCTTGTATGAGGACACCCAAATCTCTCTCAACACCAACATTTAATATTTTCTCACCATTTAAAAAGTATTCTGTTTTTCTATTTTTCCTACCAAAGTGAATAACCTCACATTTCCCCATATTATTCTCCATCTGCCACCTTCTTGCCCACTCCTTAACCTGTCTATATCCCTTTGCAGACTCATTGTGTCCTCCTCACAGCTTACTTTCCAACCTAGCTTTGTATCGTCAGCAAACTTGGATACATTACACTCGGTCCCTTCACCTAAATCATTAATATAGATTGTAAATAGCTGAGGCCCAAGCACTGATCCTTGTGCCAACCTGAGAATGACCGTTTATCCCTATTCCTTGTTTTCTGTCCATTAACCAATCCTCTATCCATGCTAATATGGTACCCCCAACCCCATGAGCCCTTATCTTGCATAACAATCTTTTATGTGGCACCTTATAGAATGCCTTTTGAAAATCCAAATATACTACATCTATGGTTCCCCTTTATCTACCCTGATAGTTACATCCTCAAGAAACTCAAATAGGTTTGTCAAACACGATTTCCCTTTCCTAAAACCATGTTGACTCTGCCTAACCATATTATGATTTTCTAAGTGCCGTGTTACTACTTCCTTAATAATGGATTCCAGCATTTTCTCACTGACTGATGTCAGGCTAACTGGCCTGTAGTTCCCTGTTTGCTCTCTCCCTCCTTTCTTGACTAGCAGAGTTATATTTGCTGCCTTCCAATTCGCTGGGACCGTTCCAGAGTCTAGGGAATTTTGGAAGATCACAACCAATGCATCCACTATCTCTGCGGCCACCTCTTTTAGAACCCTCGGATGTAGGCCATCAGGTCCAGAGGATTTATCAGCTTTTAGTCCCATTAGTTTTTCAAGTACTTTTTCTCTGCTGATATTAATTACTTTAAGTTCTAATTAGACCCTTGATTCCCCATTATTTCTGGTATGTTTTTTGTGTCTTCTACTGTGAAGACAGATACAAAATATTTAACGCATCTGCCATTTCCTGATTCCCCATTATAATTTCTGTCTCAGCCTCTAAGGGGCCAACATTTACTTTTGCTACTCTCTTCTTTTTTACATACTTGTAGAAGCTCTTTTTTATATTTCTTACTAGTTTACTTTCATATTCTATTTTCTCCCTTTTTATCATTTTTTTGGTCGCCCTTTGCTGGTTTCTAAAACTCTCCCAATCCTGAGGTTAACGATGCTTCTTGGCAACATTATAGATCTCTTCTTTTAATCTAATACTATCCTTAACTTCTTTAGTTAGCCGCGGGTGGATCACTTTTCCTGTGGCGTTTTTATTTCTCAATAGAATGTACATTTGTTGAGAATATTGAAATATTTCTTTAAATGTTTCCCATTGCTTTTCAACCATCATACCTTTGATTTAATTTCCCAATCTACCTTAGTCAACTCGCCCCTCATAGCTGTGTAATTGGTTTTATATAAGTTTAAGATTCTAGTTTCTGACTTAAGTACGTCACTCTCAAACTCAACATGAAATTCCATCATATTATGACCACTCTTCCCCAGAGGATCTCTTACTGTGAAATTATTAATTAACTCTGTCTCATAACATAATACAAGATCTAAAATAGCCTGTTCCCTGGTTGATTCCATGATGTATTGCTTTGGAAACCGTCTCGAATACATTCCATGAACTCGTTCTCCAAGCTACCTCTGCCGATTTGATTTGCCCAGTCCAAATGAAGATTGAAGGCCCCATGATTACTGCATTTGTTACTAGCTGCTATTATTTCATGATTAATACTCTGTCCAATGATATTGCTACTATTAGGGGGCCTATAAACTACTCCCAGTGTTTTCTGCCCCTTGTTATTTCTATTTCCACCCAGACTGATTCTACTTCCTGATCTTCTGTGCCCAAGTTCCTTTCTCACCACTGTCCTTATGTCATCCTTTATTATTAGGGCTACACCCCCTCCTTTTCCATTCTGCCTGTCTTTTCTAAACATCATGTACCCTGGAATATTTAGTTCCCAATCTTGGTCACTTTGTAACCATGTCTCAGTAATGGCAATTAGATCAAACCCATTTATCTCTATTTATGCAACTAATTTGTCTATCTTGTTACGAATGCTCCATGCATTCAGAAAAAGAGACTTTAATTTTGACTTTTTACCAATTTTTCCTGCTTTGACATTATTTGCTGATGTACTATTATTGGTAAACTCTCTGTCCCTTCCTGCCACACTCTGCTTATCTTTACCCAAATCACTAAGCTGCTCTGTTGCCTTGACTTTCCTGATTAGATTTCTAAATTTCCCCGCATCTGACCCCTCCCCCCTTTTTAGTTTAAAGCCCTGTCTACATCCCTAGATATTCGATTCTCCAGGATACTGGTCCCAGCTCTGTTTAAGCGGAGCCCGTCCCAACGGAACAGCTCCCTCTTTCCCCAGTACTGAATCGAATTAGTGAGCTGCGGGGTGCCAAATCGACATCCCGATGCATCTTGGATACTGTCGAGCTGCCCTGGCCATCAGTATGGTAAGCGAGGGAGGGGTTGTGATTGCAGGAAGAGGGAGGTCCCACGTTGGCAGTGGCCAAGTTGTGGGGCCTGAAGGTTCATTCCTGCTCCTCTGGGCCCCACAGAATAATTTCAAACTTACTTTTGCTGGACCTCTTCAGTTCTATTGCCCCTGGACCCTGCACAGCACACACACCAACCAGCTTCTACCTCACACCCCGATTCGCTTATTATAAGGGACCGACCACCTGAAACAGGTCCGTCCCTTTCAAAGTGGCATCGGCTGCATCGTTGGGATTACTGACCCCACTTTGAAGCCATTACTGCTCCGTTAACATCAGGTGAAACCAGTTTAAATACTTACATAGTTTCCCTTTTTAAAGGAGTATTTTTAAAGATTAATATTTGTTGTGGTTGAGCTGGATGGTGTTCCTGAGTTAATAATTTTGCTGAAATAAAAGCATTTTAAAACTCCCAGAGTTCCTGCAGCAACAGGCAGCTTGTTAGCCTTTGGTAATAAAGGCTGTTAGAATATTCTCAAACTGTTCATAGTTGCTGCTCATCAGGAAACATCTACATTTTGAAACATAAAAGTGTTTTGAGTGGAAGTAATGGAGGATTCTCTGTCACTCTGGGTCCCTGCAGCATCTTACATTGACTGGTCTCACATCAGGTCAGAGATATCCTGAATTTTCTAGTTTGATCAGATTCTGCTCTTCAGGCTGTATGATCCTGTGTGTCTCTCTGTTATAGTAATAGACAAGTAAGTTAATTGAGTTGGCCAATCTATTTTTCTTAATTATGATTAATCGCCCCAATACCCAGTGCTGTGAGCACCGAATGATTCAAAGCCTTGATTTGTTTCATACCGTCACATCCACAGTGTCGGTGCTCAGCAATTCGCTCCCAATACGATAAAGCAGCATCAGAGAATGCGTAGACTCTCAAATAAAATTCTAGCCTATGGTATTCTCCAAGACAAACCATGAGTACAGTATTCCTCCAGGAAAGGGCCTGCTTCCAGAATCAGAGGCAGAAATCCAGCAGTTCCCGAGAGGCCAGCAGCAGGAATGACCAAGAGCAGAAGCCAGTAGGTCTCCTGCCCGAAAATCTGTCGGGGGGCTCTGTAATAAAAGATACTTGTTTTGTCTTCCTGACTGTCCCACCCACCCCTCTCACTCTATGATCTGAAGGAGCCACACCACAGGCTACCACTACAATCCTCTGGGAGCCTCCTGTGTTTGGGTGCCAGCTCAGTGAATATGAGGTGCGAGGCTCTGCCCCAGCCTACACCCCCCCTTAGGGCATCCTCAGAACACCCCTGGGCCACATAAAGGGGCTGAAGGCCCAGCTTGATGGGTCTTCGTCTCTTGCCCCCTCTCCTTTGCATCAAGGAGCTGAGCATTCCCAAATGTGAGAGGAAAATCCAGACTAATTTCTTCAAAAAGAAATGTTTTGCTTTGGTGCAGGAATGTCATTGTGTCAACTTCAGAGGATTAAATCCTGTTTACCAGTTTGTTTTAACGAATTAAGGAAAAATACATTTCTCTCCTTATTGAGCCCATTTCAAATGAACGAATGTTTCCTTCTTGTATGTGGGAGATGTTGAACTACATTGTGCTTTGCTGGAAGATCTCAGCCACCAGATGGTGCAGGATAATATATTTAGTTTAGTGCACTAAGAGGATTTGACGACCATTTTATCAGCCTTTGTAAGTGCCTCGGCTGCTGGGAGTTCTGAAATCCCCTGTGAATTAATGGCTGATTGTGTTCAGTTCCTTTGTTTGGTTCATTTTAGCGGGATTAAGCGTTTGCAGATTCAGATTGTGTTTGCAGTTGGAAGTAAACCAGACATTGGAAAACTCTGGCACTGTAGGGGGTCTGGGCTGGCTATCGAACAGAAGTTTAAGGTCATTCAAAACTGAAAAGTTACCCGCAGTGATGGGAACTCACTGGGCGAGTGGACATTAAGGAGTTTCCCTTGTGAAACAAACATACAGCAGCCATGAATGGATAGTCTAGCGGAAGCCTTGCTCACAGAGAGCTTACCTTTCAGTTTCCTCGGCTGGATATCAAAGATTGAGCCATGCTTTTTGGTGCTTACAAGCATCTTTTGAAAAAAATCATTGAATCACCTGTGAAACTGTTCCACAGTACCCCAACAGCTCACACAATACTCAATACCAGTTACTAACTTCCTTTAATCTGCTTTGTAGATGGCATTTTCCTCAGGCATCAAGTTATTAACACTGTTTAAATCGGCACTGATACAATTTGCTTAATTGGGATAATAAGGTGAATGAGAGGATTTCATTGCCGCCTCAGCATCCTAATTAACAGAATTAGGGCATCATTTTATCACCCGCTATCGGGTGCGTTCCTGGCGGGGGGGCTCCGAAAATCAGAGAATCCCGGAGCGGGTTCGGAGCCCGCCCCGAACCCGCGCACTTCCGGGTTCCCCGCTGACGCGCCGGCGTGCGCGCGCAGCCCCCGCTGGTGGGAATCCCGCAGGCAATTAAAGCCAGCGGGATGCCACTCAAAAGTATTTATTTAGGTATTTATTTAACTGACCTGATTGAGGGATTATGTGAGGAGGGGTGGGATTTTAGAGCAAACTGGGACTGTTTCCCGTACTGGGGGAAACACTCCCAGGTCAAATGGACGTGTTGCAGCTGTCAGCCTGTGGCAGCTGCAAAGGTCCATTTGACAGGTGTTGGGGGGAGACCCTCACCCATTGCAGGAGGCCACTCTGTCACTTGGGACAAAGTTTGGCCTCCACCACCCTCCTCCTGACAGTCAAAGTCACCAACCTGCACACTTACCCCGGGGTCCAGAGACATGTAACTACCTTGCGGACCCCCTCAGATGTACATCTTGCGGATGGGGGCCGCCGTAGCTGCAGCCATGACCTCCTCGGAGGGTGAACAGCATCACCAGCCTCACCAGCCTCGCCATCCACGCCGTCCACCTCTGACACGTGGAGCTCCACAACAGAGTGCTGTGACACATCCACCTGTACAGCAGGAGGGAGGGCTACCGCAGAGAGAGATGCGTCGCAGAGGGCACTACCCTCGCCACAGGGTCCACAGACCGAGGCTCAACCTCCTGGACCTCTCTGAGCAGCAGTGCACACGGAGGCTCAGAGTCACTCGACATGTAGTCGTGGACATCTGCAGCCTCTTTCATGCCGAGCTGCTCCTGGCTGGCCCGAGCACCATCTTCTTACCTGTCGCTGTCAAAGTCACCACTGCCCTCAACAACTTCTCCTCCGCATCCTTCCAGGGTGCAACCGGGGACATCGCCGATGTCTCTCAGTCGTCTGCGCAGAAGAGCCCTGCAAATACACCTACACCCACTCTGCAGTGACACAATGGGTGGCATCAGTTGTGGGTCCTCATAGTGATCCTCAGGAGTGGGCATTATTGCACAGACCAGACAGGATTCGCGAAGACATGGCAGTAGTGGTGCCAATATAATATGTGATGTGAGTTGTTCAGAAATTCAATATAAGTAACATCAATGACAAACCCTCAAACACCCTTGTGCATCCCCTTCATGCTCACGACACGTTTGCCTTATGCTGCCTACTGCACATATGTGATGCATGCCCTGTGGCTGCAGCACAGGTAGTGGCAGGTTGAGTGAGGCTGGCCATGAAAGAGATGCACGAGAGGGTGAGTATGAGATAGAGCCATGAGATTGTATGAGGATTGGGTTGAGTGGTAGTGGCGGGATGAGTACTGGCGAGGTGAGTAGGTGCAGGTAAGATGAGGATGAGGTTTGAGTGGGTATGAGGGGTGATGTGACAGAGTAGTGTTGGCAGTGCTGAAGGAGATGTGGGGTGGGGGCGGTGATGTGGCAGACGGAGTGTAGGGGAAAGACTACGTGTACTCACTTTGGCTGACCTATTGAGGTCATTGGAGTGCCTCCTGCACTGTATGCAGGTGGGCGATATGTTGGTGGTGCAGGTGACCTCCTCTGCCACCTCGAGCCAGGCCTTCCTGGTGGCAGAGGCAGGCCGCTTCCTCCCGCCTGCCGAGGGGAAGATCTCTGTCCTCCCTCCTCCTCACCCCATGTATTGATACCTGGAGTGAGGCATCATTAAACTGGGAGCAGCCTTCCCCCTGGGCTGCTCCATGCTGTGATTTTTTCTGTTTGTTGCAGCATCTGTCAGTGGAGGACTGCCCCTTTAAATAGAGCTCCTCCAGCTGACAGATCTTACTGCACATGCGCAGCCCGCCCGACGCACAGATCAGCAGTGGGGAACCCGGAGGAGCAGGTAAGTGGATCCAATTAGTGGATTGTCTGCTACAATCGCGCGGGAAGCTGACTAATTTCACCGGGCGCGTTACCCACGCGCCCGATAGCCCCCCCGCCGAGAACCCGCAGCCCTGCTAACATCGGGCCCTTAGTAACAGTTACAGGCAGCAGAGAACTATTGGCTCATTTAATCCACCTATCCACAGTGTTCCCTTGATGCTTTTATAATAACCCTGAATTCTATTTGTTGACACGGACCAGTCTCGATCCTGTGTTAGGATTCTTGTTACACCAGGTATCTATATTATATTCTTTCTGCAAATGATCAACTAAGACAATTTGTTTTTAAAACAAATGAAGGATCTGCAAAGTAGCTGCATTCTCATGAAAGAACAAAGTATTGAATGAGAAAATGGAAATGACAATCACACCCAAAGATTTATTAGAAACATATCCTTTGTGTTGCCTTAGAAACTATGGGGTAAAAAAATGGATAAGGGCGGTTTTTGGGCGCGGGTAGTGTGATGCGCTGTGACCTCACGTCCAATGACCCCGCACAGGAAGGACGCACGTTTCGGCCGGCCCAAGGACTCACCTGCAATCAGCGTTCCAATCCCGGTCTTGCACGTGGAATCAATGCAATTCGCACTTTCCACCACCAGGGGGAGCTCAATCTCTTAAAGGCAGGATGTTTCTTAGAAATCTCTTAAAGGTAGCTGGGTACCTGTTATTGGTAGAAAATAACAGTCTACTGTCTGCACGGAGTCTGAACAGAGATCAGGCATCGCGCACGCAAAACACAGATGCAGGTCCCATCCCTATGTTTACATGCTGATGAGTTATGTCGGAACATTGAATAAAGGTTGCGCACTACTAAATCCCACATCCTCCAATCTGCACGCCAGACCTCACCAATCTGCCGATCTGAGTTTGTACCAGGCCTGCGAGAGTGCGTGCACCAAGATTCTCTACTGATGCACTAGAGACCCTGGTTGGGGGGGAGGGGCAGGAGGCCCTCCAGACATATACTCAAAAGACAGTGGGAGGCAGCGGGGGATGAAGTCAATGCCAGACGCACAGCATCATGAACATGGATGCAGTGCAGGAAGAAGTTCAATGCTTTGACATGATTGGTCAAGGTGAGTGAGGTCAACTGTCAAGTGGTGTCTCCCACCAACTGCACCACACACTACACCCCCATCACCCACATACCAATAAACTCTTCCCATCAGTAATCAACTCTTCCAACCAGATGCTTCCTCTCACCCTTACACATTACCACTGTTTCAACCACCCACCCACAACTCACAGGCCACACACAGGCAGCTATTCAACCATGACTGGCACATCACCCAGACACATGTCCCACGTTCTTGCAGCAGAAGGTGGCGCATATCAGGAGGCAGCAAGTGGCAGTGGCATTTAGCCCCTCGAGCCTGTTCCACCATTCAATGAGATCATGGTGGACCTGTGACCTAACTCCATATACCCGACTTAGCCCCATATCCCTTAATACCCTTGGTTCACAGAAATCTATCAATCTCAGATTTAACATTCACAAGTGAGCTAGCATCAACTGCCGTCTGCAGAAGAGCGTTCCAAACGTCTCCCACCCTTTGTGTGTAGAAGCATTTCCTAACTTCACTCCTGCACGTCCTGGCTCTAAATGTTAGGCTATGTCCCCGCGTCCTAGTATTCAAGTCTAGGAGACCTCCAAAAACAGTTACAAATGTCTCGGCAGCCAGAAGCAATAATCCAGTCACTAACTTGTAAATCCTGTATGGTCCCTTTAAATAGGACTGGTGGGGGGTCCTCCAGGCACTCGAAGACATGTTCAGATGGTCGGGATAAAGACTGTGTGTTGAGTTGAGCATTAAGTCCCAAAATGGTGTCTATCACTTTAAATCAGCGTTGGACACTGATTGAAGCCATTTTCTCCCTACTTTACATGATTTCAGCGTTCGTTATCTGCGCCTGCGCTAACTCCCATGCCATCTTGGATGTTGGAGAAGCCGTGTAGCGCTGAAACAACGGGCGCTACACGGCCCAATTTAGTGCCCATACTTTTAACTGACCAGGGAAAGTCTTCACGGAAGGGATTGATCTGTCATTAAAAATGACAGAGTCAGAATGGGTTTTCTGCAAAGTAAAAAAGATTGTGGCACAGCGTGGGGAGAGATGTGATCAATCGCTCCAGAAATGAAGTTGACCAGATATCAAAGCAGCAAAAGGCTGAAGTGATTAGTGTGCACTGTTACGTGGGCCTGTGATACAGTGACTAATTGTAATATCAGTGTTACATGGGCCTGTGATACAGTGACTAATTGTAATATCAGTGTTACATGGGCATGTGATACAGTGACTAATTGTAATATCAGTGTTACATGGGCCTGTGATACAGTGACTAATTGTAATATCAGTGTTACATGGGCCTGTGATACAGTGACTAATTGTAATATCAGTGTTACATGGGTATGTGATACAGTGACTAATTGTAATATCAGTGTGACATGGGTTGTGATACAGTGACTAATTGTACTTTCAGTGTTACATGGGTGTGTGATACAGTGACTAATTGTAATATCAGTGTTACATGCATGTGTGATACAGTGACTAATTGTAATATCAGTGTTACATGGGTGTGTGATACAGTGACTAATTGTAATATCAGTGTTATATGGGTGTGTGATACAGTGACAAATTGTAATATCTGTGTTACATGGGTGTGTGATAAAGTCAATAATTGTAATTTCAGTGTTACATGGGTGTGTGACACAGTGACTAATTGTAATATCAGTGTTAAATGGGTGAGTGATTCAGTGACTAATTGTAATATCAGTGTTAGATGGGTGTGTGATATAGTGACTAATTGTAATATCAGTGTTACATGCATGTGTTATACAGTGACTAATTGTAATATCAGCGTTACATGGGTGTGTGATACAGTGACTAATTGTAATATCAGTGTTACATGGGTGTGTGATACAGTGACTAATTAAATATCAGTGTTACATGGGTGTGTGATACACTGACTAATTGTAATATAAGTGTTACATGGGTGTGTGATACAGTGACTAATTGTAATATCCGTGTTACTTGGGTGTGTGATACAGTGACTAATTGTAATATCAGTGTTACATGCGTGTGTGATACAGTGACTAATTGTAATATCAGTGTTACATGCGTGTGTGATACAGTGACTAATTGTAATATCAGTGTTACATGGGTAAGTGATTCAGTGACTAATTGTAATATCAGCGTTACATGGGTGTGTGATACAGTGACTAATTGTAATATCAGTGTTACATGGGTGTGAGATACAGTGACTAATTGTAATATCAGTGTTACATGGGCCTGTGATACAGTGACTAATTGCAATATCAGTGTTACATGGGCCTGTGATACAGTGACTAATTGTAATATCAGTGTTAAATGCATGTGTGATACAGTGACTAATTGTAATATCAGTGTTACATGGGTGTGTGATAAAGTGACTAATTAAATATCAGTGTTACATGGGTGTGTGATACAGTGACTAATTGTAATATCAGTGTTACATGGGTGAGTGATACAGTGACTAATTGTAATATCAGTGTTACATGGGCCTGTGATACAGTGACTAATTAAATATCAGTGTGACATGGGCCTGTGATACAGTGACTAATTGTAATATCAGTGTTACATGGGCCTGTGATATAGTGACTAATTGTAATATCAGTGTTACATGGGCCTGTGATACAGTGACTAATTGTAATATCAGTGGTACATGGGCCTGTGATACAGTGACTAATTGTAATATCAGTGTTACATGGGCCTGTGATACAGTGACTAATTGTAATATAAGTGTTACATGGGCCTGTGATAGAATGACTGATTGTAATATCAGTGTTACATGGGTGTGTGATACAGTGACTAATTAAATATCAGTGTTACATGGGTGTGTGATACACTGACTAATTGTAATATAAGTGTTACATGGGCGTGTGATACAGTGACTAATTGTAATATCAGTGTTACTTGGGTGTGTGATACAGTGACTAATTGTAATATCAGTGTTACATGCATGTGTGATACAGTGACTAATTGTAATATCAGTGTTACATGCGTGTGTGATACAGTGACTAATTGTAATATCAGTGTTACATGGGTGAGTGATTCAGTGACTAATTGTAATATCAGCGTTACATGGGTGTGTGATACAGTGACTAATTGTAATATCAGTGTTACATGGGTGTGTGATACAGTGACTAATTGTAATATCAGTGTTACATGGGCCTGTGATACAGTGACTAATTGTAATATCAGTGTTACATGGGCCTGTGATACAGTGACTAATTGTAATATAAGTGTTACATGGGCCTGTGATAGAGTGACTGATTGTAATATCAGTGTTACATGGGTGTGTGATACAGTGACTAATTAAATATCAGTGTTACATGGGTGTGTGATACAGTGACTGATTGTAATATACTTGTTTCTTGGGTGTGTGATACAGTGACTAATTGTAATATCAGTGTTACATGCGTGTGTGATACAGTGACTAATTGTAATATCAGTGTTACATACGTGTGTGATACAGTGACTAATTGTAATATCAGTTTTACATGGGTGAGTGATTCAGTGACTAATTGTAATATCAGCGTTACATGGGTGTGTGATACAGTGACTAATTGTAATATCAGTGTTACATGGGTGTGTGATACAGTGACTAATTGTAATATCAGTGTTACATGGGTGTGTGATACAGTGACTAATTGTAATATCAGTGTTACATGCATGTGTGATACAGTGACTAATTGTAATATCAGTGTTACATGGGTGTGTGATACAGTGACTAATTGTAATATCAGTGTTACATGGGTGTGTGATACAGTGACTAATTGTAATATCAGTGTTACATGGGTGTGTGATAAAGTCACTAATTGTAATATCAGTGTTACATGGGTGTGTGATACAGTGACTAATTGTAATATCAGTGTTACATGGGAGAGTGATTCAGTGACTAATTGTAACATCAGCATTACATGGGTGTGTGATACAGTGACTAATTGTAATATCAGTTTTACATGGGTGAGTGATTCAGTGACTAATTGTAATATCAGCATTACATGGGTGTGTGATACAGTGATTAATTGTAATATCAGTGTTACATGGGTGAGTGATTCAGTGATTAATTGTAATATCAGCATTACATGGGTGTGTGATACAGTGACTAATTGTCATATCAGTTTTAATTGGGTGTGTGATACAGTGACTAATTGTAATATCAGTGTTACATGGGTGTGTGATACAGTGACTAATTGTAATATCAGTGTTACATGGGTGTGTTATACAGTGACTAATTCTAATATCAGTTTTACATGGGTGTGTGATACAGTGACTCATTGTAATATCAGTGTTACATGGGCAAGTGATACAGTGACTAATTGCAATATCAGTGTTACATGGGCCTGTGATACAGTGACTAATTGTAATATCAGTGTTACATGCATGTGTGATACAGTGACTAATTGTAATATCAGTGTTACATGGGTGTGTGATAAAGTGACTAATTAAATATCAGTGTTACATGGGTGTGTGATACAGTGACTAATTGTAATATCAGTGTTACATGGGTGTGTGATACAGTGACTAATTGTAATATCAGTGTTACATGGGTGAGTGATTCAGTGACTAATTGTAACATCAGCATTACATGGGTGTGTGATACAGTGACTAATTGTAATATCAGTTTTACATGGGTGAGTGATTCAGTGACTAATTGTAATATCAGCATTACATGGGTGTGTGATACAGTGATTAATTGTAATATCAGTGTTACATGGGTGAGTGATACAGTGACTAATTGTAATATCAGTTTTAATTGGGTGTGTGATACAGTGACTAATTGTAATATCAGTGTTACATGGGTGTGTTATACAGTGACTAATTCTAATATCAGTTTTACATGGGTGAGTGATTCAGTGACTAATTGTAATATCAGCGTTACATGGGTGTGTGATACAGTGACTAATTGTAATATCAGTGTTACATGGGTGTGTGATACAGTGACTAATTGTAATATCAGTGTTACATGGGTGAGTGATTCAGTTTCTAATTGTAATATCAGTGTTACATGGGTGTGTGATACAGTGACTAATTGCAATATCAGTGTTACATGGGTGTGTGATACAGTGACTAATAGCAATATCAGCGTTACATGGGTGTGTGATACAGTGACTAATTGTAATATCAGTGTTACATGGGTGAGTGATTCAGTTACTAATTGTAACATCAGCATTACATGGGTGTGTGATACAGTGACTAATTGTAATATCAGTTTTACATGGGTGAGTGATTCAGTGACTAATTGTAATATCAGCATTACATGGGTGTGTGATACAGTGATTAATTGTAATATCAGTGTTACATGGGTGAGTGATACAGTGACTAATTGTAATATCAGTTTTAATTGGGTGTGTGATACAGTGACTAATTGTAATATCAGTGTTACATGGGTGTGTTATACAGTGACTAATTCTAATATCAGTTTTACATGGGTGAGTGATTCAGTGACTAATTGTCATATCAGTTTTAATTGGGTGTGTGATACAGTGACTAATTGTAATATCAGTGTTACATGGGTGTGTGATACAGTGACTAATTGTAATATCAGTGTTACATGGGTGTGTTATACAGTGACTAATTCTAATATCAGTTTTACATGGGTGTGTGATACAGTGACTCATTGTAATATCAGTGTTACATGGGCAAGTGATACAGTGACTAATTGCAATATCAGTGTTACATGGGCCTGTGATACAGTGACTAATTGTAATATCAGTGTTACATGCATGTGTGATACAGTGACTAATTGTAATATCAGTGTTACATGGGTGTGTGATAAAGTGACTAATTAAATATCAGTGTTACATGGGTGTGTGATACAGTGACTAATTGTAATATCAGTGTTACATGGGTGTGTGATACAGTGACTAATTGTAATATCAGTGTTACATGGGTGAGTGATTCAGTGACTAATTGTAACATCAGCATTACATGGGTGTGTGATACAGTGACTAATTGTAATATCAGTTTTACATGGGTGAGTGATTCAGTGACTAATTGTAATATCAGCATTACATGGGTGTGTGATACAGTGATTAATTGTAATATCAGTGTTACATGGGTGAGTGATACAGTGACTAATTGTAATATCAGTTTTAATTGGGTGTGTGATACAGTGACTAATTGTAATATCAGTGTTACATGGGTGTGTTATACAGTGACTAATTCTAATATCAGTTTTACATGGGTGAGTGATTCAGTGACTAATTGTAATATCAGCGTTACATGGGTGTGTGATACAGTGACTAATTGTAATATCAGTGTTACATGGGTGTGTGATACAGTGACTAATTGTAATATCAGTGTTACATGGGTGAGTGATTCAGTTTCTAATTGTAATATCAGTGTTACATGGGTGTGTGATACAGTGACTAATTGCAATATCAGTGTTACATGGGTGTGTGATACAGTGACTAATAGCAATATCAGCGTTACATGGGTGTGTGATACAGTGACTAATTGTAATATCAGTGTTACATGGGTGAGTGATTCAGTTACTAATTGTAACATCAGCATTACATGGGTGTGTGATACAGTGACTAATTGTAATATCAGTTTTACATGGGTGAGTGATTCAGTGACTAATTGTAATATCAGCATTACATGGGTGTGTGATACAGTGATTAATTGTAATATCAGTGTTACATGGGTGAGTGATACAGTGACTAATTGTAATATCAGTTTTAATTGGGTGTGTGATACATTGACTAATTGTAATATCAGTGTTACATGGGTGTGTTATACAGTGACTAATTCTAATATCAGTTTTACATGGGTGAGTGATTCAGTGACTAATTGTAATATCAGCGTTACATGGGTGTGTGATACAGTGACTAATTGTAATATCAGTGTTACATGGGTGTGTGATACAGTGACTAATTGTAATATCAGTGTTACATGGGTGAGTGATTCAGTTTCTAATTGTAATATCAGTGTTACATGGGTGTGTGATACAGTGACTAATTGCAATATCAGTGTTACATGGGTGTGTGATACAGTGACTAATTGCAATATCAGTGTTACATGGGCCTGTGATATCGTGACTAATTGTAATATAAGTGTTACATAGGCCTGTGATACAGTGACTGATTGTAATATCAGTGTTACATGGGTGTGTGATACAGTGACTAATTAAATATCAGTGTTACATGGGTGTGTGATACAATGACTAATTGTAATATAAGTGTTACATGGGTGTGTGATACAGTGACTAATTGTAATATCAGTGTTACATGGGTGTGTGATACAGTGACTAATTGTAATATCAGTGTTACATGGGTGTGTGATACAGTGACTAATTGTAATATCAGTGTTACATGAGTGAGTGATTCAGTGACTAATTATAATATCAGCGTTACATGGGTGTGTGATACAGTGACTAATTGTAATATCAGTGTTACATGGGTGAGTGATTCAGTGACTAATTGTAATATCAGCGTTGCATGCGTGTGTGATACAGTGACTAATTGTGGTATCAGTGTTACATGGGTGTGTGATACAGTGACTAATTGTAATATCAGTGTTACATGGGTGTGTGATACAGTGACTAATTGTAAGATCAGTGTTACATGGGTGAGTGATTCAGTGACTAATTGTAGTATCAGTGTTACATGGGTGTGTGATACAGTGACTAATTGTAATATCAGTGTTACATGGGTGAGTGATTCAGTGACTAATTGTAATATCAGTGTTACATGGGTGAGTGATTCACTGACTAATTATAATATCAGCATTACATGGGTGTGTGATACAGTGACTAATTGTAATATCAGTGTTACATGGGTGTGTGATACCGTGACGAATTGTAATATCAGCGTTACATGGGTGTGTGATACAGTGACTAATTGTAATATCAGTGTTACATGGGTGAGTGATTCAGTGACTAATTGTAATATCAGTGTTACATGGGTGTGTGATACCGTGACGAATTGTAATATCAGCGTTACATGGGTGTGTGATACAGTGACTAATTTTAATATCAGTGTTACATGGGCCTGTGATACAGTGACTAATTGTAATATCAGTGTTACATGGGTGTGTTATACAGTGACTAATTCTAATATCAGTTTTACATGGGTGAGTGATTCAGTGACTAATTGTAATATCAGTGTTACATGCATGTGTGATACAGTGACTAATTGTAATATCAGTGTTACATGGGTGTGTGATACAGTGACTAATTGTAATATCAGTGTTACATGGGTGAGTGATTCAGTTACTAATTGTAATATCAGTGTTCCATGGGCCTGTGATATAGTGACTAATTAAATATCAGTGTTACATGGGCCTGTGATACAGTGACTAATTAAATATCAGTGTTACATGGGTCTGTGATACAGTGACTAATTGTAATATCAGTGTTACATGGGCCTGGGATATCGTGACTAATTGTAATATCAGTGTTACATGGGCCTGTGATACAGTGCCTAATTGTAATATCAGTGTTACATGGGCCTGTGATACAGTGACTAATTGTAATATCAGTGTTACATGGGCCTGTGATACAGTGACTAATTGTAATATCAGTGTTACATGGGTGTGTGATACAGTGACTAATTGTAATATCAGTGTTACATCGTTGTGTGATACAGTGACTAATTAAATATCAGTGTTACATGGGTGTGTGATACAGTAACTAAAAGTAATATCAGTGTTACATGGGTGTGTGATACAGTGACTAATTGTAATATCAGTGTTACATGGGTGTGTGATACACTGACTAATTGTAATATCAGTGTTACATGGGTGTGTGATACAGTGACTAATTGTAATATCAGTGTTACATGGGTGTGTGATTCAGTGACTAATTATTTTAGCTACTTGCACCTGTCCAATGATCGAAGTGACTCCAATATGGTACAATGGTATTTTATTGAGCTTTACGCAATGGTCAGCACCAATATGTGCCTAAGCAGTACTTAACAGTGCAGAACGAGAACTATATCATCTGTTCCGTTCAGGGTAGAGTTCATGCCGACTTTGTAGGAAGCTTCAAGTTCTACCTCATCTGGGGTATCTTGTGTCCATCGGACCTACCCTTCCTGGAGTCTCTTCTGTCCGTCGGCCCTATCTGCCTGCCGTCTCTTGTGTCCATCAGCCCTAACCCGCCTGGGGTCTCTGTTCAGATTTGAATCCTACCCTTTTTTGGCTGCTGCTGCTTGTTTACTCTCCAGGGTGGGCACAGGGCTGATATTGACACAGATCATCACCCTATCAGGGTCTTTCCAAAAGGCGAGGTGACCAGTAAGAGGTCATGTATCTTCCTAACGAAGGGAGAAGAGTCGGTCTGTTCCTTATCTCTACCTTTCGTGGGCAGCGAATGATTGAGTGGCTCTCAAGATGCCAAAGCCCTTAATTGGCCAATCCTTAGCTTACAACTCCAGAAAGAGGCTGCCTCTCCATCCCATTCTTGTTGTGCTTTTCCCAAGGCTGGAGTTACCAACTCTGGGCCTGTTATCTCACATTCTTTGTCTGTTCTCAAGCTAACAATTCTAAGGCCCTATGGTAATGCTCAGGTTTGACGTTTGGCGGTTTGGACAGCTGTCTCATCTTACACTTACAACTACATCTTGTTAGTGCGGCTACAGCTACTGCTAGATTAGCAATTTCACAATTCTGTTAATTGTATTGGAATCAAAATGCTTCATTTCCTATGTATTTTTTTTTTATTCGTTCATGGGATGTGGGCGTGTTGGCGAGGCTAACTTTTATTGCCCATCCATAATTGCCCTTGAGAAGATGGTGGTGAGCCGCCTTCTTGAACAGCTGCAGTCAGTGTGGTGAAGGTTCTCCCACAGTGCTGTTAGGAAGGGAGTTCCAGGATTTTGACCCAGCGACGATGAAGGAACGGTGATAAATTTCCAAGTCGGGATGGTGTGTGACTTGGAGGGGAACGTGCAGGTGATGTTGTTCCCATTGGCCTGCTGCCCTTGTCCTTCTAGGTGGTAGAGGTCGTGGGTTTGGGAGGTGCTGTCGAAGAAGCCTTGGCGAGTTGCTGCAGTGCATCCTGTGGATGGTGCACACTGCAGCCACTGTGCGCCGGTGGTGAAGGGAGTGAATGTTTAGGGTGGTGGATGGGGTGCCAATCAAGCGGGCTGCTTTGTCCTGGATGGTGTCGAGCTTCTTGAATGTTGTTGGAGCTGCACTCATCCAGGCAAGTGGAGAGTATTCCATCACACTCCTGACTTGTGCCTTGTAGATGGTGGAAAGGCTTTGGGGAATCAGGAGGTGAGTCACTCGCCGCAGAATCCCCAGCCTCTGACCTGCTCTTGTAGCCACAGTATTTATATGGCTGGTCCAGTTAAGTTTCTGGTCAATGGTGACCCCCAGGATGTTGATGGTGGGGAATTCGGCGATGGTAATGCCGTTGAATGTCAAGGGGAGGTGGTTAGATTCTCTCTTGTTGGAGATGGTCATTGCCTGGCACTTGTCTGGCGCAAATGTTAATTGCAACTTATCAGCCCAAGCCTGGAAGTTGTCCAAGTCTTGTTGCATGCGGGCACGGACTGCTTTATTATCTTAGGGGTTGCGAATGGAACTGAACACTGTGCAATCATCAGCGAACGTCCCTATTTCTGACCTTCTGATGAAGGGAATGTCATTGATGAAGCAGCTGAAGATGGTTTGGCCTAGGATACTGCCCTGAGGAACTCCTGCAGCAATGTCCTGTGGCTGAGATGATTGGCCTCCAACAACCACTACCATCTTCCTTTGTGCTAGCCCACTGGAGAGTTTTCCCCTGATTCCCATGGACTGTTGTCCTGGGGTGCGCATGAATCTCCCTGTCATGGCCTGGTATGGTGAGATACCCGTGGTGCTACTGGGAGTTGATCTGATTATCATCAGGCACATGGGCAGCATGTTCACCCATTGAGTGGAGTGATCTGCACAAAACCTTTTAAGCATTGTCTTTAGGTTTCGATTACCCCTTTCTACGGCTCCCGATGACTGTGGGTGATGTGATATGTATAGTTTGTGTTCTATCTTCAAAACTTTCTGTAACTCAGTGAAAATTTTGCTTGTGAAATGTGGTCCTTGATCACTGTCCACCTGTATCGGCACTCCCCACCTGTAGATCACTGTCGGACTGCTGTAAGAGCGGTGTCAGTTCTGCACAGGAAGGCCTCCATCCACTTGGTAAATTTATCCACAATTACCAAGCGGTGCAAGTGGCCTATTAGAGCATTATGTGGTCGACCAATGAAATCTATCTGGAGATGGGTCGAGGGGCCCCCTGGTGGTGGTGCTTGCTGGAGGAAAGCTCGGTTGGCGTGTCAGGCTGAGTTGTGTTGCAGACAGACCAGACATGTTGTTACCTGATGGATGATGCCATCTGCTATCCCTGGCCACCACACTGTCTTGGAAACCTTTTGCATGGTAGTTTCGGCCGAGCAGCGCCCACCTACAGGGTGTGTGGAACATGTCAAAAAATTCCTCGCTCATCGTAGTGGGAGCGGACACAATGGGAAATGAATCTAGTCTGGGCTGATACATGAGCACTGGGCGGTCCCCACTACTGGCCATCTTCTCTCCAATAAGCACGGTAAGGTGGGCCCATGCAGTGGGCTGAAACAGGGGTTTGGATTATTGGTGCCAGGCAATGACCTGCTGGTGATGTATGTTTGATATCTGTAAGGCAAACAGATCCGTATTGACCGGACTGCGGCCAATTATAGCCGAAACCTGACCACTGGGCAAGGGATTAAAAGGAGAGCCATTGGCGGCAGCCTCTTCAGCAGCCTTGTCGGCATGAGAATTACCAAACAAATGCAGATCAGTTCCCTTTGTGTGGGTCTTAACCTTTCCAATAAAACACGGCTGCTGCCTGCCTAATAACGCAGCCCACAACATCTTAAACACATCACATACACAAGAGGTTTACCATCAGAAATGCAAAAGTAATTCTTATGATACAAAGGCAGTAATAACATGGTGTTAATAGGATAGACACTGTCAGACCAGGTCGGAGGTCTCAATTACAGCGGTCAAGAGTGTGGCAATTTCAGCATATTGTGCTGAATTGCTCTATCGGGGAGGGTGACAGTCAGTGCATGGTTCGCCCTTGTATTGGAATGATGATTGGTCGATGTAGACATCCGATGCATTTAGTAAAGGCTGCCTCTGAACAGGGTGGACAGCGAAGTCCAACAAGGGTAGAGGACACCCACGTGGCTCGTCCCAGTACAATAGCAGTCGGGAAAGGAGGGTGGTTTGTTTCGGGGTGATATGGAGTCTTCGCTGCGTCAGCAGCAATGACCAATGGCTCAGTCGGGCCGACGAAACCAAGGTGTCTCCTGGTTTCATGAACAAGGGGTGTGTGAGGGGAATGAAGCACCATTGTTTGTAATCCCATAATGTAAATAAAGTGCTTCATGGCCCAGAAGGTGGCCAATAAATGTTTCTCGCAGGGATCATATGCTGTTTCTACCCCAGTCAGTATCCGTGAGGCATAGCCAATGGGTAGCAGCTTGCCCTGTACCTCCTGGTGCCAAACCGCAGTGAGGCTCTGGTTAGTGGCTCCCACCTCCAGGTGAAAGGGTTTATTGGGTTAGAGGAGATTAAACAGGTGGCCTGCATTACCGCTGCTTTTAGTTGCTGAACTGCATCAGTGTGGGACTCGGTCTATCGAGACTTCACCTCGTCCTTATCCCCTTATAAAAGTTCACACAGGGGTTTGGCCAATTCGGCAAATCGAAGGATAAAAGATCTTTGGTATCCCACCAAGCACAGGAATTACCTCAGCACTGTCTTGGAAACTGGCAGTCGCTGAATAATGTCCATCTTATGCTGGTCTGGGCTCTGTCCTGAATAATGTCCATCTTATGCTGGTCTGGGCTCTGTCCTGAATAATGTCCATCTTATGCTGGTCTGGGCTCTGTCCTGAATAATGTCCATCTTATGCTGGTCTGGGGTCTGTCCTGAATAATGTCCATCTTATGCTGGTCTGGGGTCTGTCCTGAATAATGTCCATCTTATGCTGGTCTGGGGTCTGTCCTGTCACCAAGATCAAGACTCCCAAAAAGGTGACTTGCTCTTTCAGTAATTGGGCCTTTCGAGAGTTAAGTTTAAGCCCCGCCTCACTGAGATTTTGCAGCAGCTCATCCAATAAGAGGTGCTCCTGATTGTTGCCGTCGCGAGCAGCAAATTATTAAATACTGTAGCAAGCAGCGGGTTTTGGGAAAGTCTTTGGCAGCTTTAGCCAAACGTTTGTGAATGAGAGTCGGAGCGTTGTGGAAAGCCTGGGGCAGACAGGTCCATGTGTAGCTTTGCTCTTGGAAAGTGAAGGCGAACTTGACCTGGTCTTCTCTCCAGACTGGAATAATCCAAAGTCCGTTAGTTACATCTAAAGTTGAAGAGTACTTGCTACCAGTAGGTATCTGGGACAACAGTGTTGGCGATTCCCTTCCCACCGGTGAGCAAGCGGGAGGTAACTGAATTTAATTGGCGACACTCAATCGATAATTCCCAACTATCATTTGGTTTCTTAACGGCCCAGATTGGGGAATTTATGGTGAACGTGCCTGGTCTAATAACACCCTCCTGTACCAAGGATTCAGTAGTAGCTTTTACATACAGATGGCTTTCAGGAGGGATTGGGTGCTGCTTTGCAAATTAATATGGAGGTCCATTTACCTGCTCCTCCCTCTCCATTCAGCCACAATCATGTTTACTAGCCGCAAATACCAACGCCCATTTTTGCAACATAGTCTTCAGGATTGTCATGCATTGGTTCCTCGTACATCTCTCGTTTCTTAATCGCGTATACCAAGTGTTCATCCGAAATCTCCAAGGTCACGCCACAATTCATCGTGTTATTAGCTGCTGAGTTAACACCGTCATAGCATTAAACCATAGGCATTCGTTAGCATAGCCTATAATAACGTGAAATTGACTTAACACGTCAGTTCCCAATATTCCGTGCCCACCATTAGTTCACGTGGCCTCTGTCCTCCCAAGCATGCACTGAAACCCCATGAGAGTCAGCCGAGCTCGGCCTATCCGATAGGCATATTGGCCCAAACCATCAAATCCGTTTAAAAGCAGGCGTGTCCATCTCACCGCAGCACGGCGTTCAGGACGTGGAGTATGGACGATGGTTCCCGCTGGCCCAGTGTCTACGAACATTAATTGCTGCTGGCCCCCGTCTACAACAACAGTAATCACAGGAACTCACTGCCGACTTTGTTGGGGGGTAAACTCCCTTCATTGAATGTCATGTGGGGCCAAGAGGTGCTGGCCCTGAGTTCATAGGTGGGGGTAGAGGGCCTGAGGGTGTTTTGCGAGTAACTATCCGAGACCTGTCTGGCCTGTTCCTTCATGAAGGGCCGAGACAGAGTAGATAGAGAGAAGCTGTTTCCATTGGTGGAAGGGTCAAGAACCAGAGGACATGGATTTAAGGTGATTGACAAAGGAACCAAAGGTGACATGAGGAAAAACTTTTTTACCCAGTGAGTGGTTATGATCTGGAATCTGCCTCCACCATCCCCTCTGCCTGAGGCAGTGGTGGAGACAGATTCAATCATGGCCTTCAAAAGGGAACTGGATAAGTAATTGAAGGAAAACATTTGCAAGGCTACGATGATCGGGCGGGGTGGAGTGGGACTCGCTGGATTGCTCTTACATTGAGCCGGCACGGACTCGATGGGTGGAATGGCCTCCTCCCGTGCTGTAACCTTTCTAGGATTTCTATGGTTCTGTAACATTAACCGTCAAAAGGGCTATTATCTTATCAAATTTCTGATTGATAGGGGACGGGTGAGATGATTTGTAGGGGGGAGGGTGGTTAGATCTTGATTCCTCCCGATGCCTCGTTCCTAGACTGTCTACACTCCCCAGCGAAATGTCCCGTTTTGCCACAATTACAATATGGTGGTCCTCTCTGGGGAAAGCTTCCCCTCCCAAATGTTTGTTTGCTGTGTCTGCTTGGACCTTCCACCATTGAGAGAGGTTTGCCTTTACCCCTGGTTAGAGAGCTGGAAGGTATGTGATCTCGCACCGCCTTCCAGGCTCGAACAGCAGTGGTGCTGAGAGTAGCCCAGGGACTATCCTTTCAAACAGACACTCCCAGAGCTGTTCTCACCATACCGTGCAGCTGCTGCAGAAACATCTGTTTGTACTGCACGTCATCGTGAAGTTTGGGGACCATCCCCCCTTTGGGTGGCACTGTGGGCTGGGCTCGTTCATAGAGATCGTAGAGGTGATTGGCGAACACAGTGGGTGTTTGGTGGGGCCCTGCACTGTCTGTCTGCAGCTGAGCATCAGATTGATGCCACCGATGCCCAATATATTTGCAATTTCCGTGAACAGGAGGTCTGAGTTGGCGGCTGGCCCTTCGAATGGCGCGGGGATGCATGTCTTCAATTTTGGCTCTGCGGCGGCCAGCAGTCCCTTTATCAGGTCACCATCCTCTAAATCGGAGTGAGCTCGTTTAAAGCCACCCCATGCCCATGTGACCCCTGTCTGAATATCCCTTTCTTTAATTGGGCCAAGTTCTCTGGCTAAGGCCAGAGCCAAATCGGGTTTTATTGGCTCTGATTCGCGTACCACTGTGACGTTCCCATTCTGGGCCGTGCTCCTACAGGCATCGGCCCCTTCTCATCACGATTCAGATCGTAGTCCGAGTAATGATAACGGGCTGCTTCTCCTTCCAGTTCGTCCCACCTTAGGTCGTCTCCATCTATACCCTGACCCATGGTAACGGCTGAAACCATGGCATTCTGGTGCCCAGTTTGCCCTGTAGCTCATGTACCTTGAGTTTACATTGGGTATGGTCGGTCTACCTAGCTGGTCTGGTCACCATCTCTCTTAGAGCTCCTCTGGCATCCTCCAACTGTCGAGTCAAGACCTCAACCTCCCTTTCTAATTCCGTGATTTTTTATCCCTCATTTCTCGTGGCCCGAACACGAGTGCAGTTGAGACACATGCTGAGTTTGCTGTTGCTGCAGCAAACACGATAGGTCCTGTGTCCCAGTGATTCTGTTTTGTCTGGCCAAGCTTTCTTTCCAGATCGAGAGCCTGCAGCTTTGTTTGGTTAAGTTCACTGGTCTGCAGTTCAGATGCCTGTTTTGTCTGGTTAAGTTCCTCTTCCAGCTTGATTATTAATTGATCATTTTTTGCACGCAGCAGTGTGCTGCACAGATCAACAATTGTTTACCTTTACCTAACGCAATCGCTTTCTCATCCACTTGTTTTTGGATGAACGCCACCGCCGTTCTGTAGCTTTTATCCTCACTGGATGTAATCGCCACGACTACATCCGACCCACCCAACTTCTCCAATTGCTTCTGTAAGGCTTTCTCTATGTCTGTAGCAGGGTCAGCCATCATGGGGCACCATGATTACTAAGTCACCTGCACTCCCTTAGGATTATCCCTCCTAAACAGATGTACCAGCTAAATAGGTCGGTCTTAGGACCTTATGTAAAACAGAACAAGCACCAGTATTAGTTACGACCTGCCACGGTCGCCAATTTATTGGGTTCTTGCCCTTTTCCAATGATCGACGTGATTCCAATATGGTAAAATGGTGTTTTATTAAGCTTTACATAATGGTCAGCACCCATATGTGCCTAAGCAGTAGTCAAAAGTACAGAACGAGAAATATATCACTTGTTCCGTGTTGGGTAGAGTTCATGCCCACTTTGCAGGAGGCTTGAAGTTTCACCCCGCCTGGGGTCTCTTCTGTCCGTCAGCCCTACCCCGCCTTGGATCTCTTGTGTTCATCAGCCCTACCCTGTCTGGGGTCTCTGTGTCCATCAGCCCTACCCCGCCTGGGGTCTCTTCTGTCCGTCAGCCCTACCCCGCCTTGGATCTCTTGTGTTCATCAGCCCTACCCCGCCTGGGGTCTCTTCTGTCCGTCAGCCCTACCCCGCCTGGGGTCTCTTCTGTCCGTCAGCCCTACCCCGCCTGGGGTCTCTTCTGTCCATCAGCCCTACCCCGCCTGGGGTCTCTTCTGTCCGTCAGCCCTACCCCGCCTGGGGTCTCTTCTGTCCGTCAGCCCTACCCCGCCTGGGGTCTCTTGTGTCTGTCAACCCTACCCCGCCTGGGGTCTCTTCTGTCCGTCAGCCCTACCCCGCCTGGGGTCTCTTCTGTCCATCCGCCCTACCCCGCCTGGGGTCTCTTGTGTCTGTCAGCCCTACCCCGCCTGGGGTCTCTTGTGTCTGTCAGCCCTACCCTGTCTGGGGTTTCCTCTGTTTGGATCTGGATCCTCTCCTTGTTTGGCCACTTCAGTCCTGGTTGCTCTCCAGGGTCAGCCCTCACTCTTGTCCTGGTTGCTCTCCAGGGTCAGCCCTCACTCTTGTCCTGGTTCCTCTCCAGGGTCAGCCCTCACTCCAGTCCTGGTTCCTCTCCAGGGTCAGCCCTCACTCTTGTCCTGGTTCCTCTCCAGGGTCAGCCCTTGCTCCTGTCCTGGTTGCTCTCCAGGGTCAGCCCTCGTTCTTGTCCTGGTTCCTCTCCAGGGTCAGCCCTCACTCTTGTCCTGGTTCCTCTCCAGGGTCAGCCCTTGCTCCTGTCCTGGTTGCTCTCCAGGGTCAGCCCTCGCTCTTGTCCTGGTTCCTCTCCAGGGTCAGCCCTCACTCTTGTCCTGGTTCCTCTCCAGGGTCAGCCCTTGCTCCTGTCCTGGTTGCTCTCCAGGGTCAGCCCTCACTCCTGTCCTGGTTCCTCTTGTTGTGGGAAAATCACCACTCGGAGTCAGACTTAAAGATTCAACATGCAGTTTATTGGACAAAGTACTTTGGGAGAAGAACTGGTCACTCCGCAGCGCACGCAGCCACCTTCTCAACTTCAAAATGGTTGTCACGCTTTTTTATACCTTTGAAATACAGACTTTCAGTAGCTATTACATCATTAGTCTTTATTAGTTTACACATTAGCCAATTAGGCCCGCACAGCAACCACAGACCTCCAATCACATTAAAACAACTGTTATCACCTTAAGACAGTATAGACTTTGTCTATTCAGTCTGGTTCTGTAGTTTTTATCAGCTCGTCGTGAAATGTCTTTTGTATTCCCAGACTGTAAGTCAGTTTTCGGAATATACAAACTCAGCACTTTTGACTGTCTTTCCCACAGTCACAGAATCCATTTTGTTTAGTAGAGTCCATTTTGTTTAGTAGTCATGTGTTATGTTTAAGCTTTTAATTAGGGTTAGTCTGGTCTGCACAAAGCGCATTTCAGTGTGGTCTTGGGGCAATGACCGCCGCCATGCACACAATAGTCACTTCATCTTTGCCTTTAACCCAACAGCCCAAATTTTACCCTAACACTCTCCAGGGTCAGCCCTCACTCTTGTCCTGGTTCCTCTCCAGGGTCAGCCCTCACTCCTGTCCTGGTTCCTCTCCAGGGTCAGCCCTCACTCCTGTCCTGGTTCCTCTCCAGGGTCAGCCCTTGCTCCTGTCCTGGTTGCTCTCCGGGGTCAGCCCTCACTCTTGTTCTGGTTCCCTTCAGTCTAACTCTCGCAATGGGTCTCTCTTCTATGCTACTTTTGAGGGTGGGCACAGGGCTAATATTGACACAGGTCATCACCCTATCAGGGTCTTTCCGAAGGGCGAGGTGACCAGTAAGAGGTCATGTATCTTCCTAACCCAGAGGGCGTAGGCCGAGAGCATCTCAGCAGTCAGGGCAGGGATCTGAGCAACCTGCCACTACCTCTGCTGAAGCCACAGGGGATGCACCATGTAGAAGCACCAGGAAGAGCAACTCTAGTTCACCAAGAGTATGCACATGGGTGTTTGTGAAAATGTAATGTTATTAAGTTTCTTTTTGTTATTACCGCACATAAAATGTATTAACTTGCACCACTTCCCCATGTTGCAACTCGCTTTTCAGCTGCTTGGTGATGAATGTAAATACATGAATTGACTGAGACCAATTGAGGGGTGTGCAATGGGAGGATGGTTGGTTCGAGGGCTGCTTTGTGTCAGTGCAAGGCTGGGGTCCAGGGATGTGATCGTTACTTTGGCCCAGTGTGAGTGACTAACTGAACCTTCGAGCTATTCATGCGTCCCTGCATCCCGAGCAGCAATGTGAGCGGCTGGTCTGGCGTTGGGAGGCCCATCTTCATCTTCCTCCTCGAGCTCCTCCTCGTCTTCATTGGATTCATCATCAGACGATGATTGATGAGCATCTTTGTCGTTCTCCACCACTAAACCTCGCTGCTGCGCTCTGTTGTGCAGAATGCAGCATGTTTCGATGATTCTGGAGACCCTCGCTGGCGAGTACTGAAGGGAGCCTCCGGACTGTCGAGGCACCTGAACCTTATCTTCAGCAGGCCAATGTTTGGTGGTGATATGGATCTTGTTGTACCGCTCTTGGGGCTCATCGGTGGGGTACCAGGTTTGAAGGGGGTATCCCTTGTTGCCTAGCAGCCACCCCTTAAGGCTGCTTCCAGGTGTGAACAGGTCGGGGATGTTGGACTGTCACAGGGTGAAAGCTTTGTGGCAGCTCCCAGGGAATCTGGTCCAGACCTGCATGAACCTTTTCTTGTGGTTGAACACCAGCTGAACATTGATGGAATGAAACCCCTTGTGGTTGACGAATGCTGCTGGTGGATCTGGTAGTGCTCGGATTGCCCCGTGTGTGAAATCGATGGCACCCTGCACCTGTGGGAAACCATCCAGAGATGCAAACCCCAGTGCTCACTCCTTCTGACTATTGTCATCACAGGAGAAGTTTATATACCTCCCAGCCCTGGCAAACAATCCATCCATCACCTGCCTGACACATTTATGTACAGCCGACTGCAGGACCCTCGATATATCTCCAGAGGCAAAGAAGTTGAGGGCAGTGGAGACTTTCACAGTGACTGGCAATACAAGGCCACCAGGTCCAGCAGGGAGCAGCTCTTGTAGGAGGCTGCAGATGTCTGCGGCTATCTGCCGGGTCAATCTGAGCCTGCGTACGCATTGTTCTTCAGAGAGCTCAAGGAAGCTGAGCCTCTGTCTATACACCCAGTTAATTGGTAGTGCCTCCTGTGAACTCAGCCCCTCTGTTGCTCTCCTCTCTGTTGTTCCCCTCTCTGTTTCTCCCCCCTCTGATAGAGTCATAGAGTTATACAGCACGGATAGAGGCCCTTCGGCCCATCATGTCCGCGCCGGCCATCAAGCCCAGTCTAATCTAATCCCATATTCCAGCATTTGGTCCGTAGCCTTGTATAGAGTCATAGAGAAATTAGAAATTTAACTTGTTTGGAGATGCCGGGGATTGAACCCGGGACCTCATACATGCAAAGCATGCGCTCTTCCACTGAGTTACATCCCCATGCCGTTAAATGATGTCCACCTGCATCTCCCACCACAGCACGCCCTTGATGCTGTGGATGGCGATTGACTTCCTCGTCCGAGGTCCAATCTAAAGCAGCCATGCCCCCCCACTACCCCATCCTGATGTTCTCTGTTTGAAAACCTACAAACTTCTCCAATACGTCTGTCAGCACAAGAACTCTCAACATGCTGTTTCCTAGAGGGAACTGAGAAAGCAGTTGTGAGCACTGGGCCTTTATTCATATCAGGACACCTGACCTTTAACCAACCCCATGAAGTGTTACTCAATCTCGCCTCCGTTTCACGGCCGAGTTTCCCGCGGGAAACCTGAGCAGGAGACGTTAATTTTAAATCGCTGCCAAAATCTCATGAAAATCCCTCATTAACATATTATAACGAGGGACCCGCCTCTCGAGAGTGAGTTACTCGGCCGCATCCAAACCGCCTCCCTTACACCGCAAGAAGCAGGTTGGGGTCGGGTTTCCCATTTTTGACATTTTAACTCCCACCCCCGGCCATTCTGTGGGATTAAAATGACCTCCCCCACCCCACCCAGTGTGTCTGATATAATTTTCTTTCATTTGGGCCTTTATTGCATTAGTATTTTAATTATTATCATTTATTATGTAAATCTGTAATTCTGCAAGAGTCAGGTCACAGTTTGTGGTGTAATCGTTATCTGTTTGTGTTTATAATCTTACATCACAGAATGTGACATCAGCCCGACTTTGAAACTCTTTCCTCTCCGAAGGGCCTTGAGAGGTTTTTCGATATTGAAGACGTGATGTGAATGTGAGCTTCCTAATCCTATTGTTAATAGAAGCTCTTGTCTTACAAACTTGCTCAATTTCTTTGAGGACGTAGCTAAGTAGGCAGTGACAATTTGTATCTTAACTCTCAAGAGGCATTTAACAAAGTGTTGTACAGAAGATTTTTATTCATGTTAAAGGCTCATTGAATGAAATATGAAATAGTTAATTAGATAAATGATGAAGTTGGCTGGACAATAGAATGCAGAGGTGGATGATTAATTGAGACGGATTCTTCTGGTGCCATTCCCCGAGGGTCTGTGCTTGGCCCTCCACTGTACTGTTCCATATTTTCATTCATGATCTGGAGCAGGGGATTTTAAGCAACGCAATCAGATTTACAGATAATGTTCTGCGGGAAGGCAGATGTAGCAGAAGCAAACATCACTCATAAAGATTTACAAGGCTCAACATCTGGACCAGATGCAGGGATTACATTTACTGTGAACAAATGCATAAAACACTGCTCAGTGTGATTACACAAATTATTAAAGTTCAGCAAGACAGAAATTTGAGAGAGGCTCACTGATTATAATAGTTCTTTGAAGAGGCATTGGGGGTTAAATTGCAGCCTCCGAAGGCGCCAAAATGGCAGGCAAAAAACCTGCGAATATTTCTGACTGCCGTATTGGGGAAGGACAAACTAGAGGCGTCCTTTACCCATGCCTGAAGCAGGTATTAGGCCCTTTGCAGATACAACTGAGGGGCCTAACACCTGCGCAGGTCCCTGCTGCTACATCGGATTGCCTCGAGGCAGCCAGTGCCAGAGCCCTCAGGGAAACCAGGCCTAGGGATCGCCTGAATAGAATCATAGAAACAAAGAATGGTTACAGCACAGAAGGAGGCCATTCGACCCATCGAATCCGTGCCAGCTCTCTGCAAGACCAATTCAGCTGGCCCCATTCCCTCGCCCTATCCCCCGTAGCCCTGCAAATTTATTTCCTTCAAATATTTGTCCAATTCCTTTTTGAAAGCCATGATTGAATCTGCCTCCACCACTCTTTCAGGCAGCACATTCCAGATCATAACCACTCACTGTGTAAAAAAGTTTTTCCTCATGTCGCCTTTGGTTCTTTTGCCAATCACTTTAAATCTGTGTCCTCTGATTCTCTACCCTTCTGCCAATGGGACAGTTTCTCTCTATCTACTCTGTCGAGACCCTTCATGATTTTGAACACCTCTATCAAATCTCCTGTCAACCTTCTCTGCTCTAAGGAGAACAACCCCAGCTTCTCCAGCCTATCCACGTAACTGAAGTCCCTCATCCCTGGAACCATTCTAGTAAA
This sequence comes from Heptranchias perlo, assembly GCF_035084215.1. Taxonomy (NCBI): domain Eukaryota; kingdom Metazoa; phylum Chordata; class Chondrichthyes; order Hexanchiformes; family Hexanchidae; genus Heptranchias; species Heptranchias perlo. The sequence continues at coordinate 33,815,142 of NC_090356.1, read as the reverse complement.
TCTTTTCTGCACCCTCTCTAAGGCCTTCATATCCTTCCTAAAATGCGGTGCCCAGAACCGGACACAATACTCCAGTTGTGGCCGAACCAGTATTTTATAAAGGTTCATCATGACTTCCTTGCTTTTGTACTCCATGCCTCTATTTATAAAGCCCAGGATCCTGTATGCTTTTTTAACTGCTTTCTCAACCTGCCCTGCCACCTTCAAAGATTTGTGCACATATACCCCCAGGTCTCTCTGTTCCTGTACCCCCTCTAGATTTGTACCATTTAGTTTATATTGCCTCTCCTCGTTCTTCCTACCAAAATGTATCACTTCGCACTTCTCTGCATTAATCTTCATCTGCCACATGTCTGCCCATTCCACCAGCCTGTCTATATCCTCTTGAAGTCTATCACTATCCTCCTCACTGTTCACTACCCTTCCAAGTTTTGTGTCTTCTGCAAATTTTGAAATTGTGTCCTGTACACCCAAGTCCAAGTCATTAATATATATCAAGAAAAACAGTGGTCCCAGCACTGACCCCTGGGGAACACCACTGTACACCTCCCTCCAGTCTGAAAAACAACCGTTCACCACTACTCTCTGTTTCCTGTCACTCAGCCAATTTCGTATCCATGCTGCCACTGCCCCATTTTATTCCATGGGCTTCAACTTTGCTGATAAGTCTATTATGCGGCACTTCATCAAATGCCCTTTGGAAGTCCATATACACCACATCAACCGCATTGCCCTCATCAACCCTCTCTGTTACCTCATCAAAAAACTCAATCAAGTTAGTTAAACACAATTTGCCTTTAACAAATCCGTGCTGGCTTTCCTTTATTAATCCACAATTGTCTAAGTGACTATTCATTCTGTCCCGGATTATCATTTCTAAAAGTTTCCCCACCACTGAGGTTAAACTGACTGGCCTGTAGTTGCTGGGTTTATCCTTACACCCTTTTTTGAACAAGGGCGTAACATTTGCAATTCTCCAGTCCTCTGGCACCACCCCCGTATCTAAGGATAATTGGAAAGTACTTACCACAATCACTGCCACTCCCGGTCTCGAGATACACTCTCTCCGACCTCCAGGTCCCCCTGTTCTCCCTCCCTCCCCCAATCTCCCTCACTCCACCCAATGTCCCTCCCTCCCCAATATCCCTCCCTCCCTGATCTCCCTTCCTCCCCCCGATCTCCCTCCCTCCCCTCCCTCCCTCCCTCCCCGCAATCTCCCTCACTCTCCTGATCTCCCTCACTCCACCTGATGTCTCTCCCTCCCCCGAACTCCCTCACCACCCCGATCTCCTTCCCCCCTCCGCCCTGACCTCCCTCCCTCCTCCCCGGCCCTTCATAAGGGCAGAACATCTTGGAGGGTCCAGGTCACTTCCCAGCATTGGACCAGCCCGGCTGGTATTTCTGATCTTACTTGATGCAAACCTGCTGCTTTTACACCAGGCTGGGGACTAGGGAGCTCCTGGCCTGGGAGCCCACACTTCTCCTACAGCCCTGGCCTTGTTTGGTGTCGATGAAGGCTAAATACGATTAAAATCACTCAGGAGATGGTACTCAGTAAAATAATGGGACTCAAGGCGGATAAATCCCCTGGACCTGATGGCTTCCATCCTAGGGTCTTGAGGGAAGTGGCAGTAGGGATTGTGGATGCTTTGGTGATAGTTTTCCAAAATTCCCTGGACTCAGGAGAGGTCCCGGCAGATTGGAAAACTGCTAATGTAACACCGTTATTTAAAAAGGGTAGTAGGCAGAAGGCTGGAAATTATAGGCCAGTTAGCTTAACATCTGTGGTGGGTAAAATTTTGGAGTCTATTATTAAGGAGACAGTAACGGAACATTTAGATAAGCATAATTTAATAGGACAAAGTCAGCATGGCTTTATGAAGGGGAAGTCATGTCTGACAAATTTGCTTGAGTTCTTCGAGGATATAACGTATAGGGTGGATAAAGGGGAACCAGTGGACGTAGTGTATTTAGACTTCCAGAAGGCATTCGACAAGGTGCCACATAAAAGATTATTACTTAAGATAAAAAATCACGGGATTGGGGGTAATATTCTGGCATGGGTGGAGGATTGGTTATCGAACAGGAAGCAGAGAGTTGGGATAAATGGTTCATTTTCGGACTGGCAACCAGTAACCAGTGGTGTTCCAGAGGGGTCGGTGCTGGGTCCCCAACTCTTTACAATCTATATTAACGATTTGGAGGAGGGGACCGAGTGCAACATATCAAAATTTGCAGATGATACAAAGATGGGAGGGAAAGTAGAGAGTGAGGAGGACATAAAAAACCTGCAAGGGGATATAGACAGGCTGGGTGAGTGGGCGGAGATTTGGCAGATGCAATATAATATTGGAAAATGTGAGGTTATGCACTTTGGCAGGAAAAATCAGAGAGCAAGTTATTTTCTTAATGGCGAGAGACTGGAAAGTACTGCAGTACAAAGGGATCTGGGGGTCCTAGTGCAAGAAAATCAAAAAGTTGGTATGCAGGTGCAGCAGGTGATCAAGAAAGCCAACGGAATGTTGGCTTTTATTGCTAGGGGGATAGAATATAAAAACAGGGAGGTATTGCTGCAGTTATATAAGGTATTGGTGAGACCGCACCTGGAATACTGCATACAGTTTTGGTCTCCATACTTAAGAAAAGACATACTTGCTCTCGAGGCAGTACAAAGAAGGTTCACTCGGTTAATCCCGGGGATGAGGGGGTGGACATATGAGGAGAGGTTGAGTAGATTGGGACTCTACTCATTGGAGTTCAGAAGAATGAGAGGCGATCTTATTGAAACATATAAGATTGTGAAGGGTCTTGATCGGGTGGATGCAGTAAGGATGTTCCCAAAGATGGGTGAAACTAGAACTAGGGGGCATAATCTTAGAATAAGGGGCTGCTCTTTCAAAACTGAGATGAGGAGAAACTTCTTCACTCAGAGGGTGGTAGGTCTGTGGAATTTGCTGCCCCAGGAAGCTGTGGAAGCTACATCATTAGATAAATTTAAAACAGAAATAGACAGTTTCCTAGAAGTAAAGGGGATTAGGGGTTATGGGGAACGGGCAGGAAATTGGACATGAAGCTGAGTTCGGATCGGTCAATGCCCTGTGGGTGGCGGAGAGGGCCCAGGGGCTATGTGGCCGGGTCCTGCTCCGACTTCTTGTGTTCTTTAGATTTGTGGTTGGGATCAGATCAGCCATGATCTTATTGAATGGCGGAGCAGGCTCGAGGGGCCGATTGGCCTACTCCTGCTCCAATTTCTTATGTTCTTATGTTCTTATGTTCTTATTAGACCCCTCAGGTAGTCCAAGACCTGGTGTATTTATGCCCCGGCCCAGTCCAGGTCCCTTGCAGAGCACTCCCTGCTGGACTTATGGTGGGACTCTGCTGGTTCATGGACTTGTGTTGGGACTGTGCTGGGTCCGTGGACTTATGGTGGGTCTGTGCTGGGTCCATGGATGTATGGTGGATTGAGCTGGGTCCACGGACTTATGGTGGGTCTGTGCTGGGTCCATGGACCTGTGGTGGGTCTGTGCTGGGTCCATGGACTTATGGTGGGTCTGTGCTGGGTCCATGGACTTATGGTGGATTGAGCTGGGTCCATGGACTTATGGTGGGTCTGTGCTGGGTCCATGGACTTGTGGTGGGTCTGTGCTGGGTCCATGGATTTGTGGTGGGACTGTGCTGGGTCCATGGACTTATGGTGGATTGAGCTGGGTCCATGGACTTATGGTGGGACTGTGCTGGGTCCATGGACTTATGGTGGGTCTGTGCTGGGTCCATGGACTTATGGTGGGACTGTGCTGGGTCCATGAACTTATGGTAGGTCTGTGCTGGGTCTATGGACTTGTGTTGGGACTGTGCTGGGTCCATGGACTTATGGTGGGACTGTGCTGGGTCCATGGACTTGTGGTGGGACTGTGCTGGGTCCATGGACTTGTGGTGGGACTGTGCTGGGTCCATGGACTTGTGGTGGGACTGTGCTGGGTCCATGGACTTGTGGTGGGACTGTGCTGGGTCCATGGACTTATGGTGGGACTGTGCTGGGTCCATGGACTTATGGTGGGACTGTGCTGGGTCCATGGACTTGTGGTGGGACTGTGCTGGGTCCATGGACTTATGGTGGGACTGTGCTGGGTCCATGGACTTGTGGTGGGACTGTGCTGGGTCCATGGACTTATGGTGGGACTGTGCTGGGTCCATGGACTTATGGTGGGACTGTGCTGGGTCCATGGACTTGTGGTGGGACTGTGCTGGGTCCATGGACTTATGGTGGGACTGTGTTGGGTCCATGGACTTATGGTGGGACTGTGCTGGGTCCATGGACTTGTGGTGGGTCTGTGCTGGGTCCATGGACTTATGGTGGGACTGTGCTGGGTCCATGGACCTGTGGTGGGTCTGTGCTGGGTCCATGGACTTATGGTGGGTCTGTGCTGGGTCCATGGACTTATGGTGGGTCTGTGCTGGGTCCATGGACATATGGTGGGTCTGTGCTGGGTCCATGGACTTATGGTGGGACTGTGCTGGGTCCATGGACTTATGGTGGGTCTGTGCTGGGTCCATGGACCTGTGGTGGGACTGTGCTGGGTCCATGGACTTGTGGTGGGACTGTGCTGGGTCCATGGACTTAAGGTGGGACTGTGCTGGATCCATGGACTTGTGGTGGGACTGTGCTGGGTCCATGGACTTATGGTGGGTCTGTGCTGGGTCCATGGACTTATGGTGGGTCTGTGCTGGGTCCATGGACTTATGGTGGGTCTGTGCTGGGTCCATGGACTTATGGTGGGTCTGTGCTGGGTCCATGGACTTATGGTGGGACTGTGCTGGGTCCATGGACTTGTGGTGGGACTGTGCTGGGTCCATGGACTTATGGTGGGACTGTGCTGGGTCCATGGACATATGGTGGGTCTGTGCTGGGTCCAAGGACTTATGGTGGGACTGTGCTGGGTCCATGGACTTAAGGTGGGACTGTGCTGGGTCCATGGACTTATGGTGGGACTGTGCTGGGTCCATGGACTTATGGTGGGACTGTGCTGGGTCCATGGACTTATGGTGGGTCTGTGCTGGGTCCATGGACTTATGGCCCCATTATGTGTAATTGACATGATGATACATTTTATTTGTTTATAAACAAGGTTTGGCAAACACCTTTTCACAAAGCAATGCCCCATTATAAACATTAATAAACTGTGTTTTCATGGTGAACAAGGCCAACACCAACAATAACTTGGATTTATAAAGCAACTTTCATAAAGAACAAAATGCCCAAAAATGCTTCACAGAGGCGTAATGTTGGAGCAAGAAGTGATTTTACACTTTAAATTGTGGAAATGTCCTTTTATCTTCACCAGGTTTAATTTTATAATTAATTTAATGGGCTCTTTTTCCTAAAGAAACTTCAGGCACAAACCATCACATTATAAAGAAAACAATCATTTATTATACACTAGAAAAAGAATGAAACAAAATTCTTAGGTTCAGGTACGGTTTAGAATTGCTTTAACAATAAGAAATAAACACTTTCTGAATTCCCAAAATGCATAACCGTTTGGAAATCAAAAGTCTATCTGAGGCTAACCTTTTAGCAAAAGTTTATACACTGATGGTGGGCTCAGGCTTGTCGAGAAGATTCTCTGAATATCTTGATGGACACTGTTGTAGTGAGGGATGGCTTTCTCTTATAGTCCAGTCAGCCATTTCAAAAGCAACCTGTGAGTCTGCTTCAGGGCTGGAAACTGTGAGGTGGAGGTCAGTCATGAAGCCAGCTGAGATGGTGTCATCAGGAAACGGAAGGGAGGTGGAGCAGTGACTCACCCACCTCCAATTTCTGCTTCGATCTTTCAAAGTCTTTTGAAGTTTGAACCACACCGCTGGGACGGTGATTGTCAGCAATCAGCTTCTTCAAATACAACTCCAAGATTGATTGGCAATTCTCTCAGTTGGGGTGAAATTGGACCATGTAGCACCTGTTTTTTTGGCGATACATGGACACCTACATCCTGAAAATGGGGTCCGCGATGCACGCGCAGTCTTCCGACGAGAAGTGCGCAGGACGCCATCTTGGTAAAGGTGTTTGCGCTCACACCTAGCGACCGCCGGCAGCATGTGGAATAGGGAGATGATGATGTGAATCAGTGTGCAATGCTGCTTTGAAAGCAACGCTGCTTTTTTGGAACTCGACACTCCAGCCAACGCACTGTCTTAACCTCGCACAGCTGAACAGGACTTAAAGGGCATGAAGGACCCCCCACCAGCGCTATTTAAAGGGAGCATGAACTACTTACAGGTTAGTTGCTGGATTATTTATTCTGGCTGCTGGTGCAATTGTACGTTTGTTTGGAGGTTTCCTCTACTTGGACAAAATTTTTATACTCTGCAGAGAGGGTGGTCTGGATGGTTTTGCAGTACTCTTTGTGTCATTTAAAACATTGTGCCTAAAAATGTTGCTTCCAGACATGGGTGGCCTGCTCGGGCTTCCTCTGGGAATTGAACATGACTGGGAGAATGAAGAGAGGCCACGCAGAGCAGGACAAACTGCGAGAAGAGGGAGGAGGAGGAGGAGCAGGGCACTCAGCAGGAGGCCATGTCCAACGAGAGGCTTCAGAGACCAATTCCCTTACCTCAGCTTCAACGACGACCAGTGCATCCGACATCTTCGGTTCACTAAAGAGGTTGTGACTGAAATTTGTCAATTGCTGCAGCCACAACTGCAGCCTCAGAGCAGGCCAAGGACAGCATTGCCTGTGGCTGTCAGAGTAACTGTGGCTCTTAATTTTTAGGGCTTTGGTTCCTTCCAGGCTGCTGCTGGAGATATTAGTAACACCTCGCAGTTTGCAGTGCACTGCTGTACAAGGGAGGTCACTGAGACTCTCTATACAATGAGAAACAGATTCATCTCAATCCCTCTTGCTGGAAAGAAGCAGCACGAGCGAGCACAAGGGATTGCTCACATTGCAGGCTTCCCAGTGATGCAGGGTGCCATTGACTGCACGCATAGTGCCATGCTGCTCCTCATCTGAACTCGGCCAGATTCATAAATGGAAAGGGATTCGATTCTCTCAATGTGAAGCTGGTGTGCGACCACACGCAGCACATCATGCAGGTTAATGCCCGCTATCCTGGCAGCAGTCATGATTCCTTCATTCTGAAATGGCTCATGATTCCGGTCAGGAGCACAGGCACACGTGAACAGCAGACCTACAACGAGAGCCATGTGCAAAGGAATTTGGGGTCAAGGGGTACCTGGGCTTGATAATCATTTGATGACCTTTTACAACAGACATACGACATCCGACACCTGAATGATGGCTGATTTGATCACGGTTACCTTTGACCTTTGCTTGATAACCCTTCACTGAAAAACAGCAGTCAGCTGAAACATGACTCATTTTGATTAATTTGATCAACACGAATTGTGACCAAGCTGATCAACAAGAACTTTTCAACAAGAACGCTCACAGCCAAAATGAAGCAACCGGGAAAGAACAGTATGAATACTGAGAGCTCAGATTAGGTCTCTTTGATTTGCTTCGATGGGCTGGAGCGTTTCTCAGCTATCAGAGTGAAGTTAGTTGAAACCTCACCTTATAAAGGAAGGAGAGATCTCGCCAACTCTATAGTGTTCTACGACTCGGGGATTTAAGGTAAAAACTACCTTGATAATTGATGGGTATCCTGTCTAAATAAATCTGGGAACCGATCTACTGTAACAAAATTATATTCAAAGGTTAAATTTTCCACTAGAAGGAAGATTATAATTTTTTATCTTTTTAGGGAACTGTTAATGTTGCGATTGCCGGTCTCACCAGCTGTAGATTGCAAATTGTTTAATCAATAAACCTCTGTATAGTTTTTATATTGTCTCTCGTAGTTTTCTGTATCATTAACTCGGGAACCCCATCTCCGAACACTCTTTGGTGAAGAGGTACATTACTGAGGAGAGACCCCCGGACCCTCACAGTATCCGGGATATTACAGTCTGGCTGCAACTTGCTAAAAACGCTATCTGGAGGACAGTAATATTCTCGGGTGGTTGCTTTCCCTTGGGGAGAGATAGACCAGACCTTCAGACCCATTCAGTGTCTTTAGGATTTGGCTATCTCAACCTTAGGTTGAGAGTGAACGCCTGAGAGATTGACCTGATCTGGGATAGTCCCCAAGGGGCTAGGATCGTGATTCACCTCAGTTGGATGCAGAACCTTGTACTGATATTTATATCAATATATATCTGTTAGATCATTAAGAACAGAAGGAATGTGTTACTGACAGTGGTACGAAGACCCAGATTTAAGTCTCTAGAGAGAACAAGTCCCTGATCAGGCCTTGTAGAACTTAAATCAGAACTCCCTCAAAATAACATTGAGGATTAGAATTTCTTATAAAGTTCATATTAAATCCTAACCGAGGTTAGGTCCCGACAAAATGCAAATCCTGTCGGAATTGGCCAAGTCTTTCCATTAGGAAATTCAAACGATTGCTTTGTTAGAGGAAATAACCCTATCCCCAAGCCTCCACAAGATCAAGTCATAGTTTTTGAAACAGAAGGCTTCATTGCTGACGAAGCCATTAGAACCCATGGCACAATTGATGTTGTTTCCCAGAACGAGGGGATACGAGGTATCAAATGGGATAATTAAACAAATACTTCAAACCCACTAAATTCCTTAATATAAGATGCACACCTGCACAATTGGGAGGCCGAATGAACAGCGCCCAGCAAGGCGAAGGAAACCATGGCCGAATAGTAGGACCAGGAGCAGCTTACATTCCCGGGGGCCATGGATTCTGGCTAAGGTACAAGCTCAGAACGAAATAGATGATCAGAATCTTCGAGAAGACTATGGACAACTCAGAATCAGGCCGGATCATTAGGCCTAATGAATCAGGTTCATTAGGCTGGATCAGATCAAAGCTCTGCAGTCCTTCAACATCCAGTCGTGAATGGTGGTGGACAATTAAACAACTAACGGGAGGAGGAGACTCTGTAAACATCCCCATCCTCACTGATGGCAGAATCCAGCACGTGAGTGCAAAAGACAAGGCTGAAGTGTTTGCAACCATCTTCAGCCAGAAGTGCCGAGAAGATGATACATCTTGGCCTCCTCCCAATATCCCCACCATCACAGAAGCCAGTCTTCAGCCAATTCAATTCACTCCACGTTATATCAAGAAATGGCTGAGTGCACTGGCTACAACAAAGTCTATGGGCCTCGACAACATCCTGGCTGAAGTGCTGAAGACTTGTGCTCCAGAACGAGTTGCGCCTCGAGTCAACCTGTTCCAGTACAGTTACAACACTGGCATCTACCCGACAATGTGGAAAATTGCCCAGGTATGCCATGTCCACAAAAAGCAGGACAAATCCAATCCGGCCAATTACCGCCCCATCAGTCTACTCTCAATCATCAGCAAAGTGATGGAAGGTGTTGTCGACAGTGCTATCAAGCGGCACTTACTCACCAATAACCTGCTCACCGATGCTCAGTTTGTGTTCCGCCAGGACCACTCGGCACCAGACCTCATTACAGCCTTGGTCCAAACATGGACAAAAGAGCTGAATTCCAGAGGTGAGGTGAGAGTGACTGCCCTTGACATCAAGGCAGCATTTGACCTAGTGTGGCACTAAGGAGCCCTAGTAAAACTGAAGTCAATGGGAATCAGGGGGAAAACTCTCCAGTGGCTGGAGTCATACCAAGCACCAAGGAAGATGGTAGTGGTTGTTGGAGGCCAATCACCTCAACCCCAGGACATTGCTGCAGGAGTTCCTCAGGGCAGTGTCCTAGGCCCACCCATCTTCAGCTGCTTCATCAATGACCTTCCCTCCATCATAAGGTCAGAAATGGGGATGTTCGCTGATGATTGCACAGTGTTCAGTTCCATTCACAATCCCTCAGTTAATGAAGCAGTCCATGCCCGCACGCAGCAAGACCTGGACAACATCCAGGCTTGGGCTGATAAGTGGCAAGTAACATTCGCACCAGACAAGTGCCAGGCAATGACCATCTCCAACAAGAGAGAGTCTAACCACCACCCCTTGACATTCAACAGCATTACCATCGCCGAATCCCCCACCATCAATATCCTTGGGGTCACCATTGGCTAGAAACTTAACTGGACCAGCCACATAAATACAAGAGCAGGTCAGAGGCTGGGTATTCTGTGGTGAGTAACTCACCTCCTGACTCGCCAAAGCCTTTCGACCATCTACAAGGCACAAGTCAGGAGTGTGATGGAATACTCTCCACTTGCCTGGATGAGTGCAACTCCAACAACACTCAAGAATCTCAACACCATCCAGGACAAAGGAGCCCACTTGATTGGCACCCCATCCACCACCCTAAACATTCAATCCCTCCACCACTGGCACACCGTGGCTGCAGTGTGTACCATCCACAGGATGCACTGCAGCAACTCGCAAGGCTTCTTCGACAGCACCTCCCAAACCCGCGACCTCTACCGCCTAGAAGGACAAGGGCAGCAGGCACATAGGAACAGCATCACCTGCACGTTCCCCTCCAAGTCACACACCATCCCAACTTGGAAATATATCCCCGTTCCTTCATCGTCACTGGGTCAAAATCCTGGAACTCCCTTCCAAACAGGACTGTGGGAGAACCTTCACCACACGGACTGCAGCGGTTCAAGAAGGCGGCTCACCACCACCTTCTCAAGGGCAATTAGGGATGGGCAATAAATGCCGGCCTCGCCAGCGACGCCCACATCCCATGAATGAATTTTTTAAAAATCCATTATAACCAATGATGACAAGCACTAGCTCAAGCTTATGTCAATGTTGGAGGTGCAGGACTAATTGGACCACTATGCCATCCCCACCAACCACACATTGTCCCCCTAGTTCATGTAAAGCTCTATTTACGCCATGAGTGGTAGACCTGTGAACACCAACCAGGAAAGAAACCAGCTAGATTCTAACTAAGATTGACAAGTTAAAAACCTGTAGCCAAGGCTGGAATGCCCAACATCTAAGGCAACTCCTACAAATGATACTAAATTCAGACTTAGTTCCCCCATTAAACCAGCGTAACAACTAGATTCAAATATACACCCATGTTCTCGCAGTAACTCAGGGAGGACATGTAATAGGTTCCATCAAGGAGCTACTCACCAATGCGGCCAAAACTAAAGGATTGGTAGCTGCCTACAGACTGGGCAGAATACTCACACAGCATATCTGGGACTTTGTCTAGCCAACGAATACCAAAATACCACCCTCAAACTAGCCTATGAAGGTGCTCTAAATGGCTATCGAGATAACCAACAGAGATGGGATAATGTCAAACTCATTGTACAATTAAATCACGTCCTGTTCGGTCGACCCCAAACTAAACCTGTAGTGAAACCAGAAACTAAAGATAGAAATACCGGAGAAGGTAACTCTGGTATCCAGAGACAAGGACCGCTGAGGTCCAAGTCCCAGCCCCACCCCACCTGGACACAAGCTCATGGCTCAGGACCCCCAAAGGGGGGGGGTTCCTGAAGGTTTGTACCCCAAACTCGCCAGCAGCAAGAGAGATATCTCTTCCCGGAAAGATGGGATAGATATGGGGGCAGACCTTGAAGGGAAGGCAGAGGACAGTGGGATCCCAATGGGAACGACTTTTACACTGTCCACAACTACTGAAAAGCCATGGAGGATATTGGGATGACTGGAATAGGGTTCAAAGAAATTCTCAGCAGGACCGACGTCCAACCCAACGGGAGGATCGTCGAGATCATAGACGGTCCGACAGACCCCCTAAGGAATCTGAAAAGAAAAATGTTCCCAAAGGGAGGATCAAAAATCAGTCAAAATGATCAAAAGCAAGACAAAAAATAAAACTCAGGATTCTGAGGATGACCAGTCTCGGGATTGACGGTCTGGCACACAGCCAGGGGCCCTCGAATTCCCCTATGCTCTGGCAACCTTGCCCACCAACAATCAAATGGAGGCCCTGTTTGATACGGGAGCTGATTACACTGTAATGGATCCTAAAATTATAAAAACTAAATGGGCAGCTTTGGGAAGCCCAATTTATAAAATGCCATTAGGGTGATTCACACAATATAAAAACAAAATAATCAAATTTTACAAAATACCTATTACTGTGTATGGAATCACAGCCACCCTAGAAGTAGGACTGTTCTTTCATTATAGGACATCCATATATAAAACATTACCTTAAAATCTCAACCGGGCCTGTGGAGGCATCCACGGATCAGGATGACAGGCAAAAACATATTCAGATTCAATTAGATCAAACTTGCCTAGAGGGGGGAGAAAAAAACCTTCCAGAACATCTCATTAATAGGTACGACCCTGACCTACAACACCATCCTAATCAAAGTGGCAAGGTGAGCATCAAACCCCACTCACTTGATGCTGGTTGGCACAAACCCTAAAAACAGTTTCCTATCCAGGAACACAAGGGGAAATTGGATCTCCTCAAAACCCTCAAAGAACTAGGAGAACAAGTGTCCCAGTAAAAACAGGATCTAGAACCAATTCACCATTGTTTGGTATTGCCAAACCAGATGGGAGGTGGAGGATAGCGGTTGATTACACAGCCTTATAAAAGGTAACGGCACCGCATACTGCACAACAGCAGAATTCCACAGCCCTTCTCTCTGGAATCAAGAGGGAGAGATATAAATCATGTTTTGACCTAGCAAATGGCTTTTGGTGGCGAAGGGACTGACTGGGCAACAACAGCAGTGACTGGACCTGATGGGCATCAATACTGTTGGACCAGATTGTCCCAGAGATTTCAAAACAGCCCCGTTCTCTCTTCCGCTCACATCGTTGATCTTTTAAAAGATCAACCTAACGTCAACTCTTATGTGGACGATATATATCTTTCACACAATGATCTCCAAGAGCACTTAGAAGCCATTGATAGTGTTTTATCCAGACTTACTCTAGCTGGGCACCTAATCAACATCAAAAAGAGTCAACTCGTTAGGGAGGAGTAGAATTTCTGGACCTACGAATAACTGGAAATGGCAGAGGATTAACTCAATCTTATAAAGAGAAATTGGCCACCATTCAATATCCTAAAACTCCGAAAAACTTACAAGATAGTTTGGGACTCCTGCATTTTGCTAGAATCCTTTACACCGACCTTTGCCGAGCTCTCAGCCCTCTTGTATGCTAGAGTGGGCGAAGTGGCGAAAGGACTATTTATATTTTCACCAGACGATTACTCAACACTGCAACTATTATGCCGAAAGGTACAAAAGGCCATAGACCTAGAACAAAGGGATTTACAAGACCCCCTAAATATTCACCTCAGGACATCACCTAAAGTGGCAGTTGCCGTCTTTTACCATGAAAAGAGCATTGTATCCATTCAGTTCCATTCTTATAACTTCTCCAATGTTGAAAGGAGGCACACAAAAAAAGAAAGGGTCATAACTATGGTGGTCCAATGCCTCATTAAGGCAAGAACCCTTCAAGGGGAACACCCCATTACCATCTATACTGAAATTCCTGACTTGAGATCAGTACTGAAGATGGCCTCTGACGGAAAAGGAGCCACCCAGATCCAATATGATAAATGGACATCGTTCCTGAATGATCCTAGACTCATTTTTAAATTCCTATCCTTGGAAATGATCTTAGAGCATCTCCCCATTACGGAGGATGAAGATACGGAGGAAGGAATCAAACAAAGCCTACGAGGCCATTTACAGAATGTCGTCAATGATAACTAAAAAAGGGACATCCCAACAATCCTCAGGTGGGATGGGGATAGTAGTAGGCACTTTTCGAGACTCCTATTCTTTTATCCAGAAGAATTACTGTCCACACTGCTTGGCCATGAGACAGCACAATACGCTGAAGCAGCAGCACTACAGTATGCTCTAGGAAAGGCAAACCCTATTAAACCCACATTAACCTGTACAGATAACAACTATTGTAAAAGAGGATATAACCAGGACCTAGTGTTCTGGGAACAAACAAACTTTCCCAATCATAAGGGTAAACCCAAAAACATAAGTTGTTGTGGAAAGACATTCTCCGTTTGAGGACGGAGAAACAAAATTGTCATGTAATTCATGTAAACGGGCATACCACTGGGACAGTACCCTCGGAGGGCAACAGTCTTGCAGACGAACAATTGAAACGGACGGTCTACATGACATCTCTTAAGCGGGGGGGGGTCTGTCAAAATTAGTTTTATTACTAGGGTAGAAAGGGCAGCTAATCAGGATGAGGAACTGATTCCGCTATTAGACCCAACAAAAAAATACACCAGGATATCCATCAAAGTCCTTATTCTCAGAAACCCTTACTGATATTGTACTAGTTAAGTTGCCCAAGGGAAACCGGGAAGTACCCCCAAGTCACAAACAAGAACAACTTGTAAAAGAAGCTCACGAGGGCATAGGTCAAGCACATTGTGGTACCAGAACCACATTCTGCAAATTGACTCCATTGTATTGGTGGCCAGACCTGCTTAAAGCGAGTAAAACATACATGGCTAATTGTGAGCCGTGCAATTTAATCAATAAGTCATCCTTTATTAAACCAATGCCATTGAAGCCTACTAAACCAATGGAAAAATGATTTATTGATTTCATTGGACCACTTCCCCCATCATTGGGATACAGACATGTTCTCGTTTGTGACGATGGATGCACTTTCTTCTGCTGGTTGGTCCCCACAAAAACTGTTCCAGAAAACGCACTCATCAATGCTATTACTGACATCATTACTGTAACTGGTGCACCCAAAATCCTACACTCCGATCAAGGTGGAGTCTTTGTTTCTAAGGTCTTCAAAGATTATTGTGAACAAAGGAGAATTGGGTTAGAACACAGCACAGCACATCATCCACAATCAGCCGGACTGGTAGAGCGTAAAAATCAGGAAGTAAAAAAGTTATTGATCAAACTGTTGAGAATCAGGGAAGTAAGTGGACCGCCATACTACCAGGAGTGCAGCTTTCACTTAATAATGTTAATCTGCATCAGGGACAGTGTCCCCTAAAGCCCCATGTTATGTGATGTATACAAACACCGCGTGTCCATGGTTAGATATTGCCTCTACACTCTCTGACTGATTGACTCGACAGCAACAGTTAGATTTAAAACAAGAAATAACAGATGAGATACCTAATATCGATCAGAGAATGAGAGAGACAAATATGCAAAAACAATCCAACAAAACATGGCAACCCCCAGTAGGAGAATAGCTTCAGAAAGGAAGAGCTGGTTTAAGGCCTAAGCAAAAAAAACCTGTTCAAATACATTTAGTTGTTTATGAGAGGACAGTAGAAGTACACACTAATCACCCGAATGGCAAGCAATCTCTTAAACTGTCTCCATAGACAATCTGAAGAGGTGTCCTGAGAGATATCAAAATGGAGGAAGGGTACAAGGCGCAGTCGTGCACTGTCTTCCGAATACGGGATCAGAAGCAGAAGCAATTGAACTACTAACGACAGTCAGCCAAACAGTGTTACCGACTCATCCTTCTCCACACAGTGCTTGGTAACGCTTCAAAAACTGGTTTCACAAGCAACCACGGCCGAAACAGATAAAGATCAACAAGTCACGACAACGAAGGAAGAAAACACTGCAAAACAAGAAGGAGTCAACCAAGTTTCTGGCAGAGAAAAAAGAAAACCAAAGTCTCCTGATGACAAGACTAATCATCATTTGAATAAAGGGGTGAGGTGATGTTGTTTTCCTTCAGCTTTACTCATCTTTCTACTTGTAGGATTAATTACCACCCTGTGGACTGTAATTAAATATGGTGCCTCTATCCAAGCTCGAGAGACAGAAGACTTATTTGAAGACCATTCTTCCCACGATGGCAGTACAAACTCTACTGCAAATTCTACAACTGTTTCTAGAAAACGTCATTCCATGACAACTCATAACGATACATCTATCCTGACCAAGGTTTCAACAACATTTTGTTCCTCACGATTTTATTCTAACTCCTTTAAGAATAACTGGGGCTGTGATGGAATGGATGAGATCAATCAAATGCTCGTTGACGACTGCAGGATAAAAAAATCCCAATTCATCGAATGACAAGTATCGCCTTGATGGATCATGCCTGCCCCAAGATTGGAATTCCAATGGTACCGGACGATTCCTTGGTAAAAACCTTTCAGACACAGACAATGCATGTGAAATGCCAGAAATGTCTTATTACTTAAACACTCCACACTACGTGGTTTCCTGCAGAGGTGAAGAAATCATACACTTTTCTAGGTTTAAATGAACTCACGTTTGGATGGGTGGTAACGAATGTTATGGACCTGTTCACTATAACCTTGGTCAAGTACGATGGCACAAAGGGATACACGGAGGAAAGAGCCTTCTTTGTATCGCAAAGTTATCCTCCAATGGAATGTACACTTGTTATAAAGATAATCAGATTCCCAATGATACTTCTACCCAGGATGCTTCAGAATTCTCTGGTATCAGAGTTTATTCACTTTATCCTGGTGTAAGGATGTCGGCTGGGATACAGTCCAGAGTAAACAACAAAAAATATTAGTTTACATCAACAGAATCGTACTATTCAAAATCGAACAGAAGCTATCAAATCTTACTTCTATAATGGTTCATCAGCACTTGGGGAAAAGTTTGACAATACTTCTCTCCCGATAAACCAATTGGATGTTTATAGAGCAGTGGTACCTTTAAATCAGTCTTTTGCGGACTTCATCAAATCAAGTGACTTTTCCCGACTACGCAAGAGACGCTCTCCATCGATGGCTCCAACAATCTTCTCTGCTGTTAGCAGAATCTGTTCTCATGCTGGATCAATGGAACAGAGATCAAGATCACAGCCTTAAGAGGATTGAGGATTTCATTAAGCTCCAGGAATCGCTTATAATCACAGGTCTTTGAACTATCCACCAAGAGCTCCTCTCTGCAGACGAAGGCATTAGACTCAACAGTCTTATGACAGCTATTCACATGTCACTTTTGAAACTCCAGTCCAATAAGGTCCCTCGGTCATGGTATGGACATCCTTTCCTCAGTGACCTCGGACTCAATACCATAAAAGAGAAAACCCTTGCTAGACTCACATCTCATGCCATACTTCACAATATTAGTTCCCTTCCCAAAGAAAGAACCATACTTGGAGATACGGTTTGGCTCCCTGAATCTTTCAAATGGAGACTACATATTCTCCTTACAATCCCATTGATAAGACAGACGGAGATCTATTACAAACATTGGAAGATCCTTAATTTAGGCCTCATCAAGACCTCAGGTTCATTCAGGGCCTTGGTAACGGTTCAACATCTGTATGAACCGAATTGCCCATCCGTACTTAGAGCCTAATTCCACCTCCGTGATATATGATGTCCTTCATGCAAAGGAATGCACGAACCAAGGGTTCCTTATTTGTAATACATGGGAAAAATTCAAGCAATGTGGAAACGGTTCGGATGAGGCAAACTGCCCTATCATCTCAAAACCTGTTAGACCAGATTACTGGCGACATTTCTCTTTGGGGAATGGATCCTATGCGGTCATTACAGCTTCCAAGTGTTCCAATTGTGAACTGAATGAAGGAACTTGGATGATAACATCCTCTGGAAATGCTACCTGCAGTGGACACACTCTCCAATACATTAAATCCTCTAGATCTAGGAATTCCCATGTCCCCAGTATTAGTTATACACCTACCAAACTTAGCAAACTTAGTACAGTTCTTAGTCAGTTACAGGGCATGGAACTGATTCTTACTGTTACCAATTACTCAGTCGAGGATATTATTAAAAGGACACAACACTTGCTGTCGCAAATTGAATTGGATAATATTTGGCAAACCCCAGATTGGCTTAAGGCTGTATGTCAAGTTATTATAGAGGCAACACCAAGGTTAGCTTCTGCTACTAAAAATGCTATTGATTGGATCACAGATACTGTCTCAGGAGTACCTGGAAGTATTCTTGGTGTCTTCTCATACATCATTCCAGTACTCATTGTGATTGGGATCGTGATCCTCATTTTGGTTTTAAAATGATAAACTATCTCTCCACAAAAGGTGTCTGACCTGCTGGACTTTCCAGCATTTCCGTTTTTGTTTCAGATCCCAGTATCCATTGTAGATCCCAGTATCCATTGTATTTTACTTTTGTATTAGAACTTTCATATTGCTTCCAAAGATTGGACTAATTTGGCATCCACTCCAAACTTTGATTAAAGAATGACAGCTCAGTGACCTTTTCGTGGTTCACAAGCACTGCCGACGCACTCCTTTAATCAAATATAAGGGTCTCCGGAAACGATGGTGAAGACATCTGAATAAGCACAGGGCCTTGTGCTCCCCATCACAATTTACCCTTTCTAACATCCAACGGCAAATTGATCCTGTAAGCCGACACACGGACGTCCAAAACTCATTGTCCACCACCACACCTCAATTAAACCCTCAACCTCATTGACCGGATCCAACAATCGATGGCGGATCTTCTGGGACATTACTCAACATGTCAAGTTTCGGACAGCTCATCAGACACTGCGACGTCTCCTGACTCGCCTGAATGACTCACCTCTTTGCTGTAGCACATGCTTAGACTATTGTAAATCTCGCAAAATTGATATAGAAACATAGAAACATAGAAAATAGGAGCAAGAGTAGGCCATTCAGCCCTTCGGGCCTGCTCCGCCATTCAAAATAATCATGGCTGATTGTCTAACTCAGTACCCTATTCCTGCTTTTTCCCCATATCCCTTGATCCCTTTAGCATTAAGAAATATAACTATCTCCTTCTTGAATACATCTAATGACTTGGCCTCCACTGCCTTCTACGGTAGAGAAAGCCACAGGTTCACTACCCTCTGAGTGAAGAAATTTCTCCTCATCTCGGTTCTAAATGGCATACCCCGTATCCTGAGACTGTGACCCCTGGTTCTGGACTCCCCAGCCATCGGGAATATCCGCCCTGCATCTAGTCTGTCTAGTCCTGTTAGAATTTTATATGTTTCGATGATTCTCATTCTTCTAAACTCTAGTGAATATAGGCCTAGTCGACCCAATCTCTCCTCATACGTCAGTCCTACCATCCCAGGAATCAGTCTGGTAAACCTTTGTTGCACTCCCTCCATGGCAAGGACATCCTTCCTCAGATAAGGAGACCAAAACTGCACACAATAATCCAGATGTGGTCTCACCAAGGCCCTGCAGAACTGCAGTAAGACATCCCTGTTTCTGTACTCAAATCCTCTTGAAATGAACGCCAATATACCATTCGCCTTCCCAACTGCTTGCTGCACCTGAATGCTCACTTTCAGTGACTGGTGTACAAGGACACCCAGGTCTCGTTGCACCTCCCCTTTTCCCAATCCATCACAATTCAGATAATAATCTGTTTTTCTGTTTTTACAACCAAAATGGATAACCTCACATTTATCCACATTATACTGCACCTGCCATGTTCTTGCCCACTCACCCAACTTGTCTAAATCACATTGGAGCCTTTTTGCATCCTCCCCACAGCTCACATTCCACCCCAGCTTTGTGTCGTCTGCAAACTTGGAAATGTTACATTCAGTTCCCTCATCCAAATCATTGTTATATATTGTGAATAGCTGGGGCCCAAGCACTGATCCCTGCGGTACCCCACTAGTCACTGCCTGCCACCCGGAAAAAGACCCGTTTATTCCTACTCTCTGTTTCCTGTCTGTCAACCAATTCTCAATCCATGGCAGTATATTCCCCCCAATCCCATGTGCTTTAATTTTGCACACAAACCTCTTGTGTGGGACCTTATCAAAAGCCTTCTGAAAATCCAAATACACCACATCCACTGGTTCTCCCCTATCTATTCTACTCGTTACCTCCTCAAAAAACTCCAGTAGATTTGTTAAGCATGATTTCCCTTTCATAAACCCATGCTGACTTTGTCCAATCCCGTTAAGGCCTTCCAAGTGTTCTGTTATCACATCCTTTATAATAGACTCTAGCATTTTCCCCACTACTGATGTTAGGCTAACTGGTCTGTAATTCCCTGTTTTTTCTCTCCCTCCTTTTTTAAATAGTGGGGTTACATTTGCCACCCTCCAATCTGTAGGAACTGTTCCAGAGTCTATAGAATTTTGGAAGATGATCACCAATGCATCCACTATTTCCAGGGCCACTTCCTTTAATACTTTGGGATGTCGATTTTCAGGCCCTGGGGATTTGTCATCCTTTAGCCCCATTAATTTCCCGAGCACTATTTTTTTACAAATACTGATTTCCTTCAGTTCCTCCCTCTCACTAGACCCTTGGTTCCCTAACATTTCTGGGAGGTTATTTGTGTCCTCCTTTGTGAAGACAGAACCAAAGTATGTGTTTAATTGTTCTGCCATTTCTTTGATCCCCATTATAATTTCCCCCATTTCTGACTGTAAGGGACCTACATTTGTCTTCACGAATCTTTTGGTCTTGACATATTTATAGAAGCTTTTACAGTCAGTTTTTATGTTCCCTGCTAGTTTACTCTCATAGTTTACTCTCATACTCTATTTTTCCCCTCTTAATCATAGAATCATAGAATCATAGAAGTTACAACATGGAAACAGGCCCTTCGGCCCAACATGTCCATGTCGCCCAGTTTATACCACTAAGCTAGTCCCAATTGCCTGCACTTGGCCCATATCCCTCTATACCCATCTTACCCATGTAACTGTCCAAATGCTTTTTAAAAGACAAAATTGTACCCGCCTCTACTACTGCCTCTGGCAGCTCGTTCCAGACACTCACCACCCTTTGAGTGAAAAAATTGCCCCTCTGGACCCTTTTGTATCTCTCCCCTCTCACCTTAAATCTATGCCCCCTCGTTATAGACTCCCCTACCTTTGGGAAAAGATTTTGACTATCGACCTTATCTATGCCCCTCATTATTTTATAGACTTCTATAAGATCACCCCTTAACCTCCTACTCTCCAGGGAAAAAAGTCCCAGTCTGTCTAACCTCTCCCTGTAAGTCAAACCATCAAGTCCCGGTAGCATCCTAGTAAATCTTTTCTGCACTCTTTCTAGTTTAATAATATCCTTTCTATAATAGGGTGACCAGAACTGTACACAGTACTCCAAGTGTGGCCTCACCAATGCCCTGTACAACTTCAACAAGACATCCCAACTCCTGCATTCAATGTTCTGACCAATGAAACCAAGCATGCCGAATGCCTTCTTCACCACCCTATCCACCTGTGACTCCACTTTCAAGGAGCTATGAATCTGTGCTCCTAGATCTCTTTGTTCTATAACTCTCCCCAACGCCCTACCATTAACGGAGTAGGTCCTGGCCCGATTCGATCTACCAAAATGCATCACCTCACATTTATCTAAATTAAACTCCATCTGCCATTCATCGGCCCACTGGCCCAATTGATCAAGATCCCGTTGCAATCCCAGATAACCTTCTTCACTGTCCACAATGCCACCAATCTTGGTGTCATCTGCAAACTTACTAACCATGCCTCCTAAATTCTCATCCAAATCATTAATATAAATAACAAATAACAGCGGACCCAGCACCGATCCCTGAGGCACACCGCTGGACACAGGCATCCAGTTTGAAAAACAACCCTCGACAACCACCCTCTGTCTTCTGTCGTCAAGCCAATTTTGTATCCAATTGGCTACCTCACCTTGGATCCCATGAGATTTAACCTTATGTAACAACCTACCATGCGGTACCTTGTCAAATGCATTGCTGAAGTCCATGTAGACCACGTCTACTGCACAGCCCTCATCTATCTTCTTGGTTACCCCATCAAAAAACTCAATCAAATTCGTGAGACATGATTTTCCTCTCACAAAACCATGCTGACTGTTCCTAATTAGTCCCTGCCTCTCCAAATGCCTGTAGATCCTGTCCCTCAGAATACCCTCTAACAACTTACCCACTACAGATGTCAGGCTCACTGGTCTGTAGTTCCCAGGCTTTTCCCTGCCGCCCTTCTTAAACAAAGGCACAACATTTGCTACCCTCCAATCTTCAGGCACCTCACCTGTAGCGGTGGATGATTCAAATACCTCTGCTAGGGGACCCGCAATTTCCTCCCTAACCTCCCATAACGTCCTGGGATACATTTCATCAGGTCCCGGAGATTTATCTACCTTGATGCGCGTTAAGACTTCCAGCACCTCCCTCTCTGTAATATGTACATTCCTCAAGACATCACTATTTATTTCCCCAAGTTCCCTAACATCCATGCCTTTCTCAACCGTAAATACCGATGTGAAATATTCATTCAGGATCTCACCCATCTCTTGTGGTTCCGCACATAGATGACCTTGTTGATCCTTAAGAGGCCCTACTCTCTCCCTAGTTACCCATTTGCCCTTTATGTATTTGTAGAAGCTCTTTGGATTCACCTTTGCCTGATCTGCCAAAGCAATCTCATATCCCCTTTTTGCCCTCCTGATTTCTCTCTTAACTCTACTCCGGCAATCTCTATACTCTTCAAGGGATCTACTTGATCCCAGCTGCCTATGCATGTCATATGCCTCCTTCTTCTTTTTGACTAGTGCCTCAATCTCCCGAGTCATCCAAGGTTCCCTACTTCTACCAGCCTTGCCCTTCACTTTATAAGGAATGTGCTTACCCTGAACCCTGGTTAACACACTTTTGAAAGGCTCCCACTTACCAGACATCCCTTTGCCTGCCAACAGACTCTCCCAATCAACTTCTGAAAGTTCCTGTCTAATACCATCAAAATTGGCCTTTCCCCAATTTAGAATTTTAACTTTTGGGCCAGACCTATCCTTCTCCATAGCTATCTTAAAACTAATGGAATTATGATCACTGGTCCCAAAGTGATCCCTCACTAACACTTCTGTCACCTGCCCTTCCTTATTTCCCAAGAGGAGGTCAAGTTTTGCCCCCTCTCTAGTCAGGCCATCCACATACTGAATGAGAAATTCCTCCTGAATACACTCAACAAATTTCTCTCCATCCAAGCCCCTAATGCTATGGCTGTCCCAGTCAATGTTGGGAAAGTTAAAGTCCCCTACTATTACCACCCTATTTTTCTTGCAGCTGTCTGTAATCTCCTTACATATTTGCTCCTCAATTTCCCATTGACTATTTGGGGGTCTGTAGTACAATCCTATCATAGTGATCTCTCCCTTCTTATTTTTCAGTTCTACCCATATAGACTCAGTGGGCGAACCCTCGGATATATCCCCTCTCACTACTGCCGTGATGTTCTCCCTAATCAAGAATGCAACTCCCCCTCCTCTCTTACCTCCTGCTCGATCTTTCCTATAGCATCTGTACCCTGGAACATTGAGCTGCCAGTCCTGCCCCTCCCTTAGCCATGTTTCAGTAATAGCTATAACATCCCAGTCCCATGTACCCATCCATGCCCTGAGTTCATCTGCCTTGCCCATCAGACTTCTTGCATTGAAATAAATGCAGTTTAATCTAGACTTCCCTTGGTCTTTGCCCTGCTTTCTCAGACCATCTGTCCGGTCATGTTCTGTACACTCTCCCTTACTGCCTTTTGTTTCTGTCACCATTTTATTTCCCACTGACTTCCTGCATCGGTTCCCATCCCCCTGCCACATTAGTTTAAACCCTCCCCAACAGCACTGGCAAACACTCCCCCTAGGACATTGGTTCCAGTCCTGCCCAGATGCAGACCGTCCAATTTGTACTGGTCCCACCTCCCCCAGAACCGGTTCCAATGGCCCAGGAATTTGAATCCCTCCCTCTTGCACCATCTCTCAAGCCACGTATTCATCTTAGCTATCCTGTCATTCCGACTCTGACTTGCCCGTGGCACTGGTAGCAATCCTGAGATTACTACCTTTGAGGTCCTACTCTTTAGTTTAACTCCTAACTCCCTAAATTCAGCTTGTAGGACCTCATCCTGTTTTTTACCTATATCGTTGGTGCCTATATGCACCACGACAACTGGCTGTTCACCCTCCCCCTCCAGAATGTCCTGCAGCCGCTCTGAGACATCCTTGACCCTTGCACCAGGGAGGCAACATACCATCCTGGAGTCTCGGTTGTGTCCGCAGAAACGCCTGTCTATTCCCCTTACAATCGAGTCCCCTATCACTATAGCTCTGCCACTCTTTTTCCTGCCCTCCTGTGCAGCAGAGCCAGCCACGGTGCCATGAACCTGGCCACTGCCACCTTCCCCTGGTGAGCCATCTCCCCCAACAGTATCCAAAACGGTATACCTGTTTTGGAGTGAGATGACCGCAGGGGACCCCTGCACTGCCTTCCTACTCTTCCTCTGTCTGTTGGTCACCCATTCACTATCTCCCTCAGTAATTTTTATTTGCGGTGTGACCAACTCACTGAACGTGCTATCCACGACTTTCTCAGCATCGCGGATGCTCCAAAGTGAGTCCATCCGCAGCTCCAGAGCCGTCAAGCGGTCAAACAATAGCTGCAGCTGGACACACTTCCCGCAGGTGAAGGAATCAGGGATACAGGAAGGAGCCCTGAATTCCCACATCTCACAAGAGGAACATGACACGGCTCTGGGATCTCCTGCCATGACTTAACCCTTAAGTTAGCTTAACAACAACTGCAATGTCAAGAGAAAAAAAAGGAAAGAAAAACTACTTACCACTCCCTTTAAGGAGTTTACTCCTTTAAATTGTTCTCAATTTAGAGAATGTTAACTACACTAGGGACCTTGATTCACTGAAAAATAAACGCTACTTCCTAAAATCAATCTCTTTGTCCTCCTTTTCTGAATTCTGAACTGCTCCCAATCCTCAGGCTTGACGTTTTTTCTGGCAATTTTATATGTCTCCTCTTTGGATCTAATACTAACCCTAATTTCTTTTGTAAGCCACGGTTGAGCCACCTTTCCTGTTTTATTTTTGCGCCAGACAGGAATGAATAATTGTTGTAATTCCTGCACATGTTCTTTAAATATTAGCCATTGCCTATCCACCATCATCCCTTTTAGTAAAGTTCCCCAATCTATCATAGCCAACTCACATCTCATACTTTCATAATTTCCTTTATTTAGATTCAGAACCCTAGTTTCGGATTCAACTACTTCACTCTCCATTTTAATGAGGAATTCTATCATGTTATGGTCGCTCTTCCCTAAGGGACCCCGCACAACAAGATTGTTAATTAATCCTTTCTCATTGCACAATACCCAGTCTAGGATCGCCTGTTCTCGAGTTGGTTCCTCAACGTATTGGTCTAGAAAACCATCACGTACACATTCCAGGAATTCCTCTCTCACAGTATTATTGCTAATTTGGTTTGACAAATCTATATGTAAATTAAAGTCACTCATGATTATAGTTGTACCCTTCTTGCATGCGTCTCTAATTTCCTGTTTAATGCCCTCCCCGACTGTTTGGGGGCCGATACACAACCCCCACCAACGTTTTCTGCCCCTTGGTGTTTCTTAGCTCCACTCATACAGTCTACTCTCAATCATCAGGAAAGTGATGGAAGGTGTCATCGACAGTGCTATCAAGCGACACTTACTCACCAATAACCTGCTCACCGATGCTCAGTTTGGGTTCTGCCAGGACCACTCGGCTCCAGACCTCATTACAGCCTTGGTCCAAACATGAACAAAAGAGCTGAATTCCAGAGGTGAGGTGAGAGTGACTGCCCTTGATATCAAGGCAACATTTAACCGAGTGTGGCACCAAGGAGCCCGAGTAAAATTGAAGACAATGGGAATCAGGGGGAAAGTGGCAAGTAACATTCGCATCAGACAAGTGCCAGGCAATGACTATCTCCAACACGAGAGAATTGAACCACCTCCCCTTGACATTCAACGGCATTACCATCACCGAATCCTCCACCATCAACATCCTGGGGGTCACCATTGACCAGAAACTTAACTGGACCAGCCATATAAATACTGTGGCTACAAGAGCAGGTCAGAGGCTGGGTATTCTGCGGCGAATGACTCATCTCCTGACTCCCCAAAGCCTTTCCACCATCTACAAGGCACAAGTCAGGAGTGTGATGGAATACTCTCCACTTGCCTGGATGAATGCAGCTCCAACAACACTCAAGAAGCTTGACACCTTCCAGGACAAAGCAGTCCACTTGATTGGCACTCCATCCACCACCCTAAACATTCATTCCCTCCACCAGCAGCACACAGTGGCTGTAGTGTGTACCATCCACAGGATGCACTGCAGCAATTCGCCAAGGCTTCTTCGACAGCACCTCCCAAACCCGCAACCTCTACCACCTAGAAGGACAAGAGCAGCAGGCACATGGGAACAACACCACCTGCACATTCCCCTCCAAGTCACACACCATCCCAACTTGGAAATATATCACCGTTCCTTCATCATCGCTGGGTCAAAATCCTGGAACTCACTTCCTAACAGCACTGTGGGAGAACCTTCACCACACGGACTGCAGTGGTTTAAGAAGGCGGCTCACCACCACCTTCTCAAGGGCATTTAGGGATGGGCATTAAATGCCGGTCTCGCCAGCGATGCCCACATCCCATGAACGAATAAAAAAAAATTTCACATTGTGATTTTCCGAGCCAATATCCTTCCTCACTATTGCATTGATTTCCTCCTTTACTAGCAACACTACCCCACCTTCTTTCCCTTTTTGCCTGTCCTTCCTAAATATTGAATACCCCTGGATGTTCAGTTCCCATCCTTGGTCACCCTGCAGCCATGTCTTCGTAATCGCAACTATATCATACCCGTTAATCTGCGCTGTTAATTCATCTAAATTGTTGCGAATGCTCCATGCATTAAGACACAATGCCTTTCGATTTGTCTTTTTAAGATTGCTAGTCATCTTAGTATTATTTTGCACTATGGCCGTATTTGTTTCTTGCCCTTGTTTTCTCTGCCTTCCACTGTTGCTTCTTCCCTTTCTGTCTTTTGTTTCTATCCTTGTTTCCCCCTCCTCTGTCTCCCCGCTCAGGTTCCCATCCCCCTGCCATTCTAGTTTAAACCTTCCCCAACAGCACTAGCAAACACCCCCGCGAGGACATTGGTCCCTGTCCTGCTCAGGTGTAACCCGTCCCGCTTGTACAGGTCCCACCTTCCCCAAAACCGGTCCCAATGTCCCAGAAATCTAAATCCCTCCCTCCTACACCTTCCCTGCAGCCACGCATTCATCCTGTCTATTCTCCTGTTCCTATACTCACTAGCACGTGGCACTGGTAATAATCCTGATATCATTACCTTTGAGGTCCTGCTTTTTAATTTATCTCCTGACTCCTTAAATTCACCTTGCAGGACCTCATCCCTTTTTTTACCTATGTCGTTGGTACAGATATGGACCACGACTACTGGCTGTTCACCCTCCCCCTCCAGAATGCCCAGCAGCCATTCCGTGACATCCTTGACCCTAGCACCAGGGAGGCAACATACCATCCTGGAGTCATGTTTGCGGCCGTAGAAACGCCTATCTGTTCCCCTTACAATTGAATCCCCTATCACTATAGCCCTGCCACTCTTAATACTCCCCTCCTGTGCAGCAGAGCCACCCGTGGTGCCCCGAACTTGGCTCTTGCTGCGTTCCCCTGATAAGCCATCTCCCCCAACAGTATCTAAAGCGGTATATCTGTTTGAGAGGGAGATGGCCCCAGGGGACTCCTGCTCTACCTGCCTAGTCCTTTTACTCTGCCTGGGGGTCACCCATTTCCTTTCTGCCTGCGTAATCTTTACCTGCGGTGTGACCACCTCACTGAACATGTTTAATGTACTCTTGAAACCTTGTTTGAAAAATATTGGCCGAACTGCCTTGCTACTCACATTCAAGTTTGGGGGTGGGTGAAGGAATTTGGAGTCAAGGGGTACCTGGCCTTGATATTCATTTGATGACCTTTTACAACAAACATACGACATCCAACACCTGAATGATGGCTGATTTGATCACGGTTACCTTTGACCTTTGCTTGATAACAATGGACAGATACTGAAAAACAGCAGTCAGCTGAAACATGACTCATTTTGATTAATTTGATTAACATGAATTGTGACCAAGCTGATCAACAAGAACTTTTCAACAAGAACGCTCACAGCCAAAATGAAGCAACCGGGAAAGAACAGTATGAATACTGAGAGCTCAGATTAGGTTTTTTAGATTCGCTTCGATGGGCTGGAGCGTTTCTCAGCTATCAGAGTGAAGTTAGTTGAAACCTCACCTTATAAAGGAAGGAGAGATCTCGCCAACTCTATAGTGTTCTACGACTCGGGGATTTAAGGTAAAAACTACCTTGATAATTGATGGATATCCTGTCTAAATAATTTTGAGAACCGATCTACTGTAACAAAATTTAGATTCAAAGGTTAAATTTTCCACTAGAAGGAAGATGATAATTTTTTATCTTTTTAGGGAACTGTTAATGTTGCGATTGCTGGTCTCACCAGCTGTAGATTGCAAATTGTTTAATCAATAAACCTCTGTATAGTTTTTATATTGTCTCTCATAGTTTTCTGTCTCATTAACTCGGGAACCCCATCTCCGAACACTCTTTGGTGAAGAGGTACATTACTGAGGAGAGACCCCCGGACCCTCACAGTATCCGGGATATTACAGTCTGGCTGCAACTTGCTAAAAACGCTATCTGGAGGACAGTAATATTCTCGGGTGGTTGCTTTCCCTTGGGGAGAGATAGACCAGACCTTCAGACCCATTCAGTGTCTTTAGGATTTGGCTATCTCAACCTTAGGTTGAGAGTGAACGCCTGAGAGATTGACCTGATCTGGGATAGTCCCCAAGGGGCTAGGATCGTAATTCACCTCAGTTGGTGCCCAACGTGGGGCACGAGTAGATGCAGAACCTTGTACTCATATTTATATCGATATATATCTGTTAGATCATTAAGAACAGAAGGAGTGTGTTACTGACAGTGGTACGAAGACCCAGATTTAAGTCTCTAGAGAGAACAAGTCCCTGATCAGGCCTTGTAGAACTTAAATCAGAACTCCCTCAAAATAACATTGAGGATTAGAATTTCTTATAAAGTTCATATTAAATCTTAACCGAGGTTAGGTCCCGACAAAATGCAAATCCTGTCGGAATTGGCCAAGTCTTTCCATTAGGAAATTCAAACGATTGCTTTGTTAGAGGAAATAACCCTATCCCCAAGCCTCCACAAGATCAAGTCATAGTTTTTGAAACAGAAGGCTTCATTGCTGACGAAGCCATTAGAACCCACGAGCTATCAAATGGGATAATTAAACAAATACTCCAAACCCACTAAATTCCTTAATGATAAGATGCACACCTGCACAATTGGGAGGCCGAATGAACGGCGCCCAGCAAGGCGAAGGAAACCATGGCCGAATAGTAGGACCCGGAGCAGCTTACGTTCCCGGGGGCCATGGATTCTGGCTAAGGTACAAGCTCATAACGAAATAGATGATCAGAATCTTGGAGAAGACTATAGACAACTCAGAATTCATTATAACCAATGCAGTACACAGCTAAGTGGGTATCAAGATTTGACGTTGTACGCTGCATGCTGCACAAACTGGCCATTATGAGGGAACAGCCCTTGTCACCGCCTATCAGACGAGAACCTGAGGAGCATGAGGAGGAGGAAGAGGAGGAGGAAGTGCAACAGGAAGTGGAGGAAGAGGAAGGGAGGCTACAATGTAGACAGGCCCTGTCTGCCAGGGCTCTACGTGATCAGATCATTATTGAGTGATATCAGTAACCTCAACAACACCTCCCCATTCACCAACACTCCTGACCTTTCCTCCCTCACATGACCATAAATCATCCACATAGCTTCCTCCCTCAGCTCACCGCAGATAAAAACCACCACAAACTGCAAATTCAAATCCACTTTTGTAAATTAACACGTGAAATGATGCAAACAAGATGAAACTATTCCCCGTTGTGCATTCCCTCCGTGCCTGTCGTTCGTGTGCTTTTACCTATCCTAGTGCTCCTATGAGGTTGGAGTATGGGTGGTGGAAGGCTGCTGACCTTCAATTGAGGAGACTGCAGACGGCTTTGGAGGACGATCTCTAGCAGCTCTGGGCCTGGTCAGCACCATCGCAGCATGGGCTGCAGCAGTCTGGCCTGGCTGGCTGACAGACTGGGCACTGGCAGTGCGGCAGGGGTGGGAGCAGGAATGCTGTCGTCCTGAGACAGGACAGCAGGTCCGTCTTCCATGGTGCCACTGCCACTCCCGGGGCTGCGCCTCAGCAATCCTGGTGATCTGTTGCAGAACAGATTGCTGTTCTGCTTTGAAGCCCTGGAAGCCCCTTTCAATGGTGGTACACGGAGCCATGATAGCAACAATCTGAACTTCCAAAAGAAGCAGTCAGACCTTTGGTGGCAGATGTTTGTGTTGCAATGGAAGCTGTGACATCAGTCATCAGACGCTGCATCATGGTGGGTTCCACAGGTATGCTAATTCTATGTGGGAAAGGATGGGCTCCAAGCTTTGCACAAAGCCCTGTGCCAAGTCGGAGCTGGACTCCTCCATGCTGCTTGACACTGTGGGCAGGCTTTCTGGCAGGCTTTCCAGTGCTCCAAACATTTAGTTGTGTATGCACATCAGCCTTCTTCTGTAGCCTGGCCCACTGAAGTCATCATCTTACTCCTCTGTAGCAGAACCAGTGTGTGACCTCGTCCTCCGGCAAGCTGGCACCTGTGGTATCCATTCTCTCTGTCCCGGCTCCTGCACACTTGTGCTCAGTGTCTCACCATGTGCAGATCCTTCCTCTATCTTAGCCTTTAAAGGACGCACAGTGTCACCATGTTTAGGTGATGTGGCTGTCATGGTTGAATAGCTTCGAAAGTAAGATTAAGTGACAGTGTGTCTTCATCATCACTCTCATCTTCTTCTGCCTCCTTTGACTGGGCAGGTTCCAGTTCTTCAGTACCTGAAATGACAAAGGGACATGGCTGAAGTTGTGGTGAGGGAGAGGGGAAAGTAAGATGTGCGTGCTGACACCATCTGCGTCAGAAAGATGGTGTCAGAAAAGATTGTGTGATGAGGAAGAAGTGGGAAGCGAGAATGAGGATTAGGTAAACAGAGACCCTCATCATCGATCCGTCCAGTACTGCCAGTGGCCACGGCCTCAGCGATGGCTCTTCCAATGATGGCCAGCACTCACCTCCTGACTCCCCAAAGCCTTTCCACCATCTACAAGGCACAAGTCAGGAGTGTGATGGAATACTCTCCACTTGCCTGGATGGGATGAGTGCAGCTCCAACAACACTCAAGAAGCTCGACACCATCCAAGACAAAGCAGCCCGCTTGATTGGCACCCCATCCACCACACTAAACGTTCACTCCCTTCACCACCAGCGCACTGTGGCTGCAGTGTGCACCATCCACAGGATGCACTGCAGCAACTCGCCAAGGTTTCTTCGACAGCACCTCCCAAACCCGCGACCTCTACCACCTAGAAGGACAAGGGCAGCAGGCACAGGGGAACAACACCACCTGCACGTTCCCCTCCAAGTCACACACCATCCCGACTTGGAAATATATCCCCGTTCCTTCATCGTCGTTGGGTCAAAATCCTGGAATTCCTTTCTTAACAGCACTGTGGGAGAACCATCACCACACGGACTGCAGCGGTTCAAGAAGGCGGCTCACCACCACCTTCTCAAGGGCAATTAGGGATGGGCAATAAATGCCGGCCTCGCCAGCGACGCCCACATCTCATGAACGAATAAAAAAAAAGGTATCACTGGCTGCATGCAGCAATCATGGAAATCAGCAGGCAGCACCAATTTAATGTGCTGCCTGCAGCGCAATGAACGGGCACAGGTTTATGGCAGACCGTGATCCCCACGCCCATTTCCTGGAGTTATCCAATTTAACTCCCAGCGTCTCTGATGTAATCAAGTTAAATAGGCAGGTGTTCAGCCGATCTCCGGCCACCTGAAGTCGAATCCTTGTTGCTGGGGTCAAGTTACTGTGATGATCTGCCCCTCTCTGTGTGGTCTATAATGATGTGTAATTCAACAATCCCTTGAACAGTTTTTCCTTCAGCCTGTTGGAACCCATTTTACCTCAATCTTTTGTTTATCAGATGTATTTTTATTACAGTAATCAAAAAAATGGACACCAAACCAAATAACGAAATATTAGGAGGGGTGACCAAAAGCTTGGTCAAAGAGGGGGCTTTAAGGAGGGTTTTAAAGGAGAAGAGGGAGGTGGAGAGGTTGAGCGGTTTAAGGCAAAAAGCCCCTAACATGGAGGCTGGATGATTGAAAACACGGCCGCCAATGGTGGGGCAAAGGGAATGGGTGTATAAGAGATAAATTAATCAACTGAAGCATTTAGGCCCTTGTCCGAACAAAATATTCTACAAAGCCATGACTTCTTATTATTCTATTCTGATCCCCTCACTCAGAAGGGAGCATCATACACTTGAATGGGTAATAAGGAGGCCAACAAAGATGATTTTAGAAGTTCCTTTGTTTTGAGGATCAGGTCAGAGATGCACATTAGAAAAAGAAAGCCCAGATGGACATGATTCCAGTCTTTGTAGTAACGATCGAACTGGTGATGGGATAGACGAGCAATTTTTTTGAAGTAAAGGGTTGAAATAAAACCACAGAACACAAGTTATAATTAGAAAACTGAACTGAGGTCAGGATAAAAGAAATGTCTTTCCCTACAAGGTAATGAGCATTTGGAACAGACTATAAGTGCGATTAACGTGCTCGTGCTTTCTTTTGAGAGAGAAAGATGTTGAAAGATTATTTGTGGCTTTAAAGAATACAGAGTCATAGTATAAAATAAGATAAAGTAATAAGGATAAAGTTTGTTGATTTTAATCTTCCAATAACAATTGATATCTCCAGATCAGCATTCCTTCATCCTTCCGCACTCTGCTAAAACATTTACAAATGGTTGAGGCGAGGTCAGTGGGCTAACTGACATTTGCTTATTCTATAACTTCTAATGTTATTGTTCAAATGTTTAACAAATGGTTTAAACAATATACATTGGTACACAATGTTTTCATAGTAACCTTTAGGGTTGATTAGTAAGGATTAAAAGAAGATTCAGGACTGAGTTCTGACTATTCACTGAAAGTATTCAGTCAGCTGATGTCAACGAGGCTAATCAATTATTGGGATGAATCTTGAGGGCATTTCATGATCAATTAAAACAAATTATTCGATCCTTGTATGGATCATCATGGACATTGATGTGTTGGCAAAGATCAAGGAATCTACCAATGGTATCTGCTTAAAGAATCATTCCAAAATCACAATGCCATCCTCCGGATCATGAATGGTAGATGTGAATCAGAGGGAGTCAAGTACTGGTCCCAATAGAACAAGCTTGTCCGTGCTTGGATGGCCCTGGAGAGAGAGCACGCGGTGTCCACAAGTACACTTGATGCCTTCTGTGACCGACGGGCACCGCAGGGTATAGAGTGTCCTGTAGACATCAATAATAATATCCTGATTTAGTTGGGAAGATATCCCTTTGTTTCTGGTGGGACTTGATGCTTATTTTGGCATATTGGACCCTCCAATATTAGTGGTGCCCTAAAAAGGGCAGTTGTTGTGATGATTTTTGTTTGGTGACCCTGGGTCAACCCTCTATCACCCTTATTGGTTCATCAAAAAAGACCCAATAGAACAAGTGTTTCCTGTGAGGAGCTGGTCAAACTCCTTTAGAAAAGTCTTGATTAAGAATATCCAATAGATATCCAACAGGCACTGAGTAATGTCAGCTTGACACAGGGATAGCACTCTGAAGATTGTGGGTTCAAGGTCGCACTTGAGGGATTTAAACACATTTACCTGGAATTTCTGCAGGGACTCTCCTGATCTTATGCTGTAACAGCAGCGGAAACCCTGCAGTAATGATGTAAACAGCTGCTTGTGCCACTTCTCCGGGTGTGCTGTCAAAGTTATGACATGAGATCCCCCTGGAAAGTCTCCCCCATAATCTGGGCTGACACTAGAGTCAGAGATGAAACCTTTTGGATGAGATGTTAAACTGAAGCCCTGCCTACCTGTTCAGGTAGATGTAAAAGATCCCATGGCACTATTTGAAGAAGAGCTAGTGAGTTCCCCCAGTGTCCAGGCCAACATTCATCCTCAACCAATGCCACTAAAACAGGTTCTCTCAGATTTGTTTATGGGACCTTGCAATCTGTAAATTGACTGCCACATTTGGCTACATAACAACAGTGAAACACTTCAAAAATGAAACACTTTGGGATATCCTGTCATGAGGGAGCACTTGGAAAATATTAACTGATCAGAGAGAGCCAGCATGGATTTGTAAAGGGTAAGTCTTGTCTAGTGAACCTAGTTGAATTTTTTGAGGCGGTCACTAATGTGGCATATACGGGAGAGTCTATGGATGTTATTTATATGGACTTCCAGAAGGCATTCGATAAGGATCCACACAAGAGATTGTTAGCACAAATGAAAGTACATGGAATTGGAGGCTACCTATTGACATGGGTAGGGAATTGGTTAGGAGGTAGGAGACGGAGAGTAGGGATAATGGGTATGTGCTCAAATTGGCAGGATGTCCCCAGGGATCTGTACTGGGGTCTTAGCTTTTCACTATATTTATCGATGACTTAAATGAAGGGATAGAGGGCCATATACACAAGTTTGGTGATGACACTAATTTTAGTGGCAGAGTACGTAGTGTAGATGGGAGCAGAAAGTTGCAAAGGGACATTGATAGATTAAGTGAGTGGGTAAAACTGTGACAGATGGAGTTCAGTGAGGGGGAAGTGTGAGGTCATCCACTTTGGACCTAAGAAAGATCAATCAGAGTATTTTCTAAATGACAAGAAGCCAGGAACTGTGGAGGAGCAGAGAGATTTAGGGGTCCAAGTACAGAAATCACTAAAAGCTAGTGGACAGGTACAAAAAATAATCAAAAAGACTAATGGCCTTTATCTCAAGAGGGCCGGAATACAAAGGGGTAGAAGTTTTGCTACAGTTGTATAAATCTCTGGTTAGACCGCATCTGGAGACTGTGTTCAGTTCTGGGCACCGCACCTCAGGAAGGATATATTGGCCTTGGAGAGGGTGCAGTGCAGATTCACCAGAATGATAACAGGGCTTAGAGGGCTAAATTATGAGGACAGGTTGCACAGCCTAGGCTTGTATTCCCTCGAGTACAGAAGATTAAGTGGTGATCTAATTGAGAGGTTTAAGATGATTAAAGGATTTGATAGGGTCGATCGAGAGAAACTATATCCTCTGGTGGAGGAATTCAGAACAAGGGGCATAACCTTAAAATTAGAGTGAGGCCATTCAGGGGTGATGTCAGGAAGCACTTCTTCACACAAAGGGTAGTGGAAATCTGGAACTCTCTCCCCCAGAAAGTTGTTGAGGCTGGGGGTCAATTGAAAATTTCAAAATTAAGTTTGATAGATTTTTGTTGGGTGAGTAAATGGAGTTAAGATACAAGTCAGCCATGATCCAACTGAATGGCGGAACAGGCTCAATGGGCTGAATGGCCTACTCCTGTTCCTATATTCCTCTCCTGAGGATGAGAAAGGCACTATAGAAATGCAAGTTCATTATTTTTTCAGAGTTCTCTTATCTTGAGATTTTTCCTGTAGGCCATGTTTTTATTTATATTTTTCAATATTTTGGATTAGTCTCCCTGCATAAATACAGGAGTAATATTAAATCTTTTTATTACTATCGGTCTTACTATTTCTCTTCCATTGCTCTTTTTGATTTTGTTTATTATCTCATGAGGTTTCTCCTCTTAATTTCTAAATCATTTGCTCATCTTTTCTTTTTACTCTACCCTATGGGGGTTAAATTGGAGAATCCTGAATCCGGGGGCAATTAACCCGTGCCTTGTCGTTAAGATGCAGGCAGCATGTGAGATTTGTCTCCATGATTTCTGCGTGCAGCCAGCACGACCTGCGCTGTTGAAGGGCTGCACGCACCAGCAGCAGCCCCGATATGGGGCGTGGCCAGCACTACTTAAAGGCAGCCTGCACCTCTTAAAGGGGAGGTGCACTGTCAATGCAATCAGTGGTGGAAGACAAGTGGACTGGCTGGATCTGCACTGGAGACCTTGGTGGAGGAGGCGGACGCATGGACAGCCATCCTATACCTGCAGGGTGGCAGGAGACCCCCCCCAGACACCAACTGCAGAGGCAGTGGGAGGAAGTGGTGCTGGAAATGAACGCCAGGAGCATTGCACCACGCACGTGGATGCAGTGCAGGAAAAAGTTCAATGATTTGACACGAGTGGTCAAGGTGAGTGAACGCAACTGGCGAGTGGTATGTCCCAACAACCATGTCACTGCTCCACGCACGACAGCCCCCCTCACCCACCCACCAACAAACACTGCCCATCCGTACGCAATGCTGCACTTCAGATGCTGCATCTCACCCTCACATAGTAATACACTTGCAATCCACACACCCACCACTCACAGGTCACACACACTGGCAGCTATTCAACCATGACAGGCACATCACCCAAACACACTGCAGGACACTCACTGACACACTTCCCTTTGTCCTGCAGGAGGCAGACCGAAAGACCCGAGGGAGGACAGGCTGCCTACATGTCCTCACCACCTCCCCCCACCCCGGAGGAGACCGTGCTGCGATTCATTGGGTGGGCCGGCGCTGTGGCCCTGGCCAATGGCGGCACTGGAGGTCCCGACCATGAGGGTCTCTGTAAGCCTAATCCTCCTTCTCGTTTCCCACATCTCCCTCATCCCACAATCTTTTCAGACTCACCTGCTGCAGATGGTGTCATCACGCACGCCTTACTCACTCCTATCCCTGCTTCACAACTCAACCCGTCTCACTTTGTCATTGCAGATGCCCAAGAACTGGAGCGGCACCATCCGAGGTGGAGGAGGAGGAGGAGGAGGAGGAGGAGGAGGAGGAGGAGGAGGAGGAGGAAGAGGAGGAGGAGGAGGAGGAAGACAGTGTAAGGAAGACACACCATCACTCAACCTGACACTCGCTTCCACCAGCTCAGAGACTGACACTGTGCATCCAGTGGTGAGACACTGAGCACAAGTGCGCAGGAACCGGGGCGGGGGGAACGGACACCACAGGAGCCAGCTCGCCAGAGGGCGAGGTCACTCACTAGTTCTGAGGAGTCAGATGAGGACTTCGATGGGCCAGGCTACAGAAGACGGCTGATGGACGTACACCAACAAATGCTTGGTGCACTGGACAGCCTGCCAGAAAGCCTGCGCACAATGTCAAGGGGCATGGAGGAGTCCAGCTCCAACTTGGCACAGGGCTTTGCGCAGAGCTTGGAGCCCATCCTTTCCCACATGGAACGGGTGGTCACCTCCATCAATGCACCTGTGGAACCCACCATGATGCAGTGTCTGATGACTGATGTCTCACCTTCCATTGCAGCACAAACTGATGCCATCCAAGGTCTGCATGCTTCATTTGGTGCTCAGTCTGCTGCCTTGGAAGCTGCTATCGTGGTACCATGGAACAGGGCATCCAGGGCATCACAGCAGTCCAGGAATCTGTTCTCCAGTGGATCACCAGGATTGCTGTGGCACCGCCCCGTGCGAGTGGCAGTGGCGCTATAGCAGTCAAACTTGCTGTCCTCTCTCTGGACGACAATATTCCTGCTCCCACCCCTGCCACTCACCAGTGCCCTGGCTTTTGCCTGTCAGCCAGCCAGGCCAGACTGCTGCAGCCGAGATGGTGCAGTCTGAAGCCGGGCCCTCCCGGCCCAGAGCTGCTCGAGGTCGACCTCCAAGGCCATCTGCATGTTCCTCAATTAAAGGCCAGCAGCCTCCCACCACCCATACACCAGCCACTGGGGATGCACCTCGTAGGAGCACTAGGGAAGGAAAAGGCACATGAACAACAGGCACTGAGGGAATGTACAAGGGTGAAGAGTGTAATGTTGTTTACATGATTTCATGAGTAAGTTTATAGATTTGTATTTGAAGTCCCAGTTGGTGGTGGTTTTTATTTATGCGATGAGCTGCGGGAGGAGGCAATGTGTAATCATAAGGAGGGCGATGTGATGGTCATGAGAGAGAGGATGGGTGGGGAGTGTGGGACTGTTGGTGAATGGGGAGGTGTCGGTGAGGTTACTGATATCGCTCACGAATAAGGTGAGCACGCAGAGCCCTGGCAGACAGGGCCTGTGCACATTGTTGCCTCCCTGCACCTTCCTCCACATCCTCCTCCTCCTCTGCCTCTTCCTCCTCCTCTGCCTCTTCCTCCTCTGCCTCTTCTTCCTCCTCCTCCTCTGCCTCTGGCTCAGGATCTTGGCGGATAGGGGGTGGCAAGTGATGGCCTCCCATAATGGCGAGGTTGTGCACCATGCAGCATACAACGACGAATCTTGACACCAGCTCAGCTGAGTACTGCAGGGCTCCACCAGAACAGTCCAGGCAGTGGAAGTGTTGCTTTAGGAGGCCTGTGGTGTGCTCGATGATGTTCAGTGTGGCCGCATGGCTCTCGATGTAGGCCTGCTCTGCACGTGTGCATGCGTGCCTGACCAGGGACATGAGCCACCTCATGAATGGATAGCACTTGTGACCCAATAGCCAGCCTTCGATTTGCCGAGCCGGTGCAAAGATAGTTGGGATGTTGGACTGCTGCATAATGAGGGCGCCATGACTGCTGCCAGGGTAGCGGGCATTGACCTGCGTGATGCTCTGCGTGTGGTCGCACACCAACTGCACATTGAGGGAGTGGAATCCCTTTCTGTTCATGAAGAATGGCCGAGTTGAGGTGTGGAGCACACAGGGCAATGTGCGTGCAGTCAATGGCACCCTGCACCATGGGAAAACCTGCAATGCGAGCAAACCCTCGTGCTCGCTCATTCTGCTTCTATCTGTCAAGATGAACCTGTTGTGTACAGTACCTCCGTGACCTCCCTTATGCTGCAGTGCACTGCAAACTGTGAAATGTTGCACAGATCGCCAGCAGAGGCCTGAAAGGATCCAAAGGCGTAAAAGCTCATCACCACGGTTACCTTTCAGCCACAGGCAATGCTGTCCTTGCCCCACTCTGAAGCTGCAGTTGTGGCTGCAGCAATTGACATTTCTCCGTCATAACCTCCTTGGTGAACCACGGCCATCAGATGCACTGGTCTTCACTCGTGTTGAGGTACATACGAACATATGAATTAAGAGCAGGAGTAGGCCATTCGGCCCCTCGAGTCTGCTCCGCCATTTGATAAGATCATGGCTGATCTGATTGTGACCTCAACCCTACTTTCCCGTCTACCTACTATAACCTTTGACTCCCTTGTTAATCAGGAATCTATCTAACTCAGCCTTAAAAATATTTAATGACCCTGCCTCCACCGCTCTCTGGGGAAGGGAGTTCCACAGACTCATGACTCCCTGAGAGAAAAAAATTCTCCTCATCTCCGTCTTAAATGGGAGACCCTTTATTTTTAAACTGTGGCCCCTAGTTCTAGTCTCTCCCACAATGGGAAACATCCTCTCAGCATCTACGCCTTCAAGTCCCCTCAGGATCTTACATGTTTCAATAAGATCACCTCTCATTCTTCTAAACTCCAGTGTATACAGGCCCAACTTGTCCAACCTTTCCTCATAAGAAAACCCTCTCATCCCAGGAATCAGTCGAGTGAACCTTCCCTGAACCAACTCCAAAGCAATTATATCCTTTCTTAAATAAGGAGACCAAATCTGCACACAGTATTCCAGATGTGGTCTCACCACTGCCCTGTACAACTGTAGCAAAACATCTCTACTTTTATATTCCATTCCCCTTGCAATAAATGACAACATTCCATTTGCCTTCCTAATCACTTGCTGTACCTGCATACTAACTTTTTGTGATTCATGTACCAGGACACCCAGATCCCTCTGTACCTCAGAGTTCTGCAATCTCTCGCCATTTAAACAATATACTGCTTTTCTATTCCTCCTGCCAAAGTGGACAAGTCCACATTTTCCCACATTATACTCCATCTGCCAAATTTTTGCCCACTCACTTAACCTATCTATATCCCTTTGCAGACTCCTTGTGTCCTCTTCACAACTTACTTTCCTACCTAACTTTGTGTCATCAGCAAATTTAGCAACAATACATTCGGTCCCTTCATCCAAGTCATTGATATAGATTGTAAATAGTTGAGCCCCAAGCACTGATCACTGTGACACTCCACTCGTTACATCTTGCCAACCTGAAAGTGACTCATTTATGCCGACTCTCTGTTTCCTGTTAACTAACCAATCCTTTATCCATGCTGATATGTTACCCCCTACACCATGAGCTCTTATTTTGTGTAGTAGCCTTTGATGTGGCACCTTGTCAAAAGCCTTCTGGAAATCCAAGTACACCACATCCACAGGATCCCCTTTATCCACATTGCTTGTTACTTCCTCAAAGAACTCTAATAAATTAGTCAAACATGATTTCCCTTTCACAAAGCCACGTTGACTCTGCCTGATTGCATTGAGATTTTCTAAGTGCCCTGCTATAACCTCTTTAATAATAGATTCTAGCATTTTCCCTATGACAGATGTTAAGCTAACTGGCCTGTAGTTTCCTGCTTTCTGTCTCCCTCCTTTCTTGAATAGAGGAGTTACATTTGCTATTTTCCAATCTAATGGCACCCTTCCAGAATCTAGAGAATTTTGGAAAATTAATACCAATGCATCTACTATCTCTTCAGCCACTTCTTTTAAGACCCTAGGATGAAGACTGTCAGGACCTGGGGACTTGTCAGCTTTTAGTTCTAATATTTTTTTCACAACCCTTTCCCTGGTGATTGTAAATGTTTTAAGCTCCTCCCTCCCTTTCACCTCTTGATTCACAATTATTTCTGGCATGTTATTTGTATCCTCTACAGTGAAGACGGATGCAAAATATCTGTTCAATTTATCTGCCATTTCCTTATTCTCCATTATTAATTCCCCAGACTCACTCTCTAGAGGACCAACACTCACTTTACTTACTCTTTTCCTTTTTAAGAGTATTATTCCCTGAAGGCCCTCATCGGATATGACCTCCTGTTCAGTGCCCTGCGCCTCCTCCTCCTCCTGCCACATAAATGGTTGTAATGCAAGATAAGGGCTCATGGGGTTGGGGGTAATATATTAGCATGGATAGAGGATTGGTTAACGGACAGAAAACAGAGAGTAGGGATAAACGGGTCATTTTCAGGTTTGCAGGCTGTAACTAGTGGGGTGCCGCAAGGATCAGTGCTGGGGCCTCAGCTATTTATAATCCATATTAATGATGTAGATGAAGGGACCGAGTGTGATGTATCCAAGTTTGTTGACAATACAAAGCTAAATGGGAAAGTAAGCTGTGAGGAGGATACAAAGGGCTCGATTTTCAAGCTGAAGTGTGGGTGCGTTGGGGGCGGTGGGGCTCCGAAAATTGGGGAAATCCCGAGCGGGTGAGGAAGCCAACTCCAACCCGCCATCTTCCGGGTTTCCCACAGATGCGCCTCTGTGTGTGCGTGCCTCACGCATGCAGAAGTCCCACCGGCAATTGAAGCCGGCGGGATGATAGTTAACACAGTTATTTAGATAGTTTAAGTATTTGAAGTAGTTAATTTCATGGTGATTGAGGGAGGGGTCTGATTTTCATTCAGCCTCAGTGTGTTTCCCGTGCTGTGGGAAACACTCCATGTTTTAGGAGATGTGTTTCAGCCGGCAGCCAGTTGGACACTGAAATGTTTGTTTGACAGATGGAGATAAAAGGTGAGTTATTGCAGCAGGGCACTCAGTTCTCTCAGACAAACTTTTGGCTGGGAGATCTTTGTGTTTGCACTGAAAATTCTTAGTTTACACTCAGAATTGTTCTGTTCACACATAGTTACCAACTTTTCGGACCCCCTCAAACTGAAACCATCAGGGTGGGGGAGCGTCATAGCTGCATTCACCAATACATCTGAGGACGAGCAACATCACCAGTCTTGCCAGGCATGCCATCCACCTCTGCCACTTGCAGCTCTACAACTCAGTGCTGTGCCACAGGCACCTGTACAAGAGCACAGAGGGCAACAACAGAGGGAGCGACGTCGCAGGAGGCACTACCCTCGCCACAGGGTCTACAGACCGAGGCTCAGCCTCCTGGACCTCTCTGAGGAGCAGGGCATTCAGAGTCTCAGAGTGAGTCGCTAGGTAGTCGCAGACATCTGCAGCCTCCTTCATGCCGAGCTGCTGCCGGCTGGGCCGAGCAGCAAATCATTACCCGTCGCTGTCAAAGTCACCACTGCCCTCAACTTCTTCACCTCTCGATCATTCCAGCGTGCCACTGGGGACATCCCCGTGGTTTCTCAGTCGTCTGCACACAAGTACATAAGGCAGGTCACCGACGGCTTGTTACGCAGGGCCTCGCACGTCAACTTCCCCATGGACGAACTCAGCCAGACGGAGAGGGCAGTGGGATTCCACACTTTAGCTGGCTTCCCACGGGTGCAGGGTGTAATCGATTGCTCCCATATAGCAATCAAAGCACCTCCACACAAGCCAGCTGTTCATCAACACTCAGCTCGTTTGTGACCACCACAAAAGATTCCTTCACGTCTGCACCAGATTCCTTGGCAGCTGCCATGATTCCTTCATTCTGAGGGAATCCAACATCCCGCCCCTCTTCCACGCACTGAACATCCGCAAGGGCTGGCTCCTCGGGGACAAGGGATACCCCCTGCACACGTGGCTCATGACACCTCTGAGGGACCATCACCGAGCAACAGCGTCGATATAATGACAGCCACATCGCTGCCAGGTCTACAATTGAGCAGGCTATAGGGCTGCTCAAGATGCAATTTAGGTGCCTTGATCATTCTGGGGGAGCGATTCAATACACAGCAGACAGATTATAGTCGTGTGTGGTGCCCTGCACAACGTGGCACAACAGAGAAGGGTTCCGCTTGAGGATGCCCCATCCACATCTGCCACTGACATTGAGGAGGAGGAGCAGAAGGAACCCATGGGCAGAGCAGCAGCTCACCTGGCTGCTCGTGAGGCCAGGGAGTCACTGATATGTGAACGGTTCTCCTAACATCAGACAGTGTGAACAGTCCAGTCCTCACCACCTGGAAAGAGCAGCGCCCACACCAGGCCGCCCACCCCTCCCTGCACAAAACACAGTCCTGCAACTACACCTACACCCACTGTAAAGTGACCCAATGGGTGGCATCAAGTGTCGCCGTTCATGGTGAAGCTCGTGAAAGGGCCCGATCACAAAAGCCAGTCAAGAATGGGCAAGACGTGGCAGTAGTGGTGAGAATATAATATTTAATGTGAATATAACAAAAAACAAATATAAATGAAGAACATGACAGTCTGTCAGACACCCTTGTGCATACCCTTCGTGATCACAAATCCTTTGCCTTTCTCTTCCTACCGCTTCTACGTGTTGCATCCCCTGTGGCTGCAGCAGAGGTAGTGGCAGGTCGCTCATGTTCATGCCCTGACTGCTTAGATGTTTTCGGCCTTCGCCCTCTGGGGTTTGGAGCCCATGAGGGCCCCTCCAAAGACTGTTCCACCTGCACCTGTGCTGGAGCAGACTTGGCCACCTGGAGAGGAGGCAGCATTGCGGGTATTGGTTGAGAGGGGGGCAACGGGTGAGATGTGGGAGCGCTTTGAGTGGCGTCCCCACTTCCACGTCCCCTTTCGCCATCATCCCTCTCCTGGACCAGTCCAACCATCCTGCTGGAGAACAGTTTGGAGGACATATGTGATTATTGTAAGACCACTTCTAAAGTATCTGTCATAGCAGATTCAGCAGAATGTTATTCTCCCAGAGTCCGAACAACCGTTGTCAGGGCTTGAATGGACTCATCTTTGCACTGTGCTTGAAGCTGAATGGAGGCTGCCATTCTCTCCAACCCAGACATTCCCGCACTCACCTGTGCCGCCATTCCACTAATGCAGGAGTTGGACTCCTCCATCCTCTGCACTATTGTGG
Source organism: Heptranchias perlo (assembly GCF_035084215.1). NCBI lineage: Eukaryota > Metazoa > Chordata > Chondrichthyes > Hexanchiformes > Hexanchidae > Heptranchias > Heptranchias perlo. The sequence continues at coordinate 33,771,370 of NC_090356.1, read as the reverse complement.
CGAGTGTGCGTGGCACCTGTTCCAGTACCTTGGAAATTTGCATTTTAAAGGATGGCTCCCGGGGTTCAGCATCTGTGTCCTGCTGAGCAGAGCCTGGAGAGGGGTACGCCCACCGACGCGGACTCTCCGCAGCTGCCCCTGCCACCAGTGTCTGCTCGTGCTCATTTATGAGTGGTGACTCACCAGGTGCCAACCCAACTAGGACCCACTAAGTTGTGAGTATCTGCGCTGGTGGATGGCTCACTCAGATGTGACGGTGCACCCTCAGAGGCCTGGAGCTCCTCTGAGGAATCTCCCTCTCCCATCACTGCATTCGTTGAAGGGCCTGTAATAGAACAGAAGGCAATATTAAGCATCATCACAGATGTGTCATGTTGTGATGAGCATACTGAGATGTTCAACATGCCAAGAATTGTTAACATCAATTCATGTTGTGTGTGATGAATGTTAAAGTCGTGTCACCAGATGTTTGTGGGGTGCCAGGCTCCGCGTCCCCGACGGACAGGCACTCGAGGGTGCGGCTGATCTCCAGTGGCTCAGGCTCCGCCTCTGTGAGGACCACTATTTGTTGTGGCCCCCTCCAGTCCTCGCCCTTTCCCATGCATTTTGAGGTCTCTTCTCCTAGAAGGGGAGAAAGTACAGACGTGCGAGTGAGTGAGAGTGACGTGGTCAACTGATGAATGTATTGGTTTGGGTGCAACTGACCGTGAAAGAGAAGCATCAGAGGGTGAGTATGAGACAGAGCCATGACAGTGTATGAGGATTGGGTTGAGTGGTAGTGATGGGGTGAGTAATGGGGAGGTAAGGAAGTGCTGAGGAAGTGCAGGTAAGTTGAGGATAAGCCTTAAATGGGTGTGAGGAGTGATGTGATAGAGTAGTGTTGGGAGTGCAGAATGAGTTGGGGGGTGGGGGCGGTGATGTGGAAGACAGAGTGTAGGAGAATGAGTAAGTGTACTCACTTTGACTGACCTAGTTAGTCATTGAAGCGCTTCCTGCACTGGATCCAGGTGTGGGAGATGTGGTTGCTTCTGGTGACCTCCTCTGCCACCTCGAGCCAGGCCTTCTTGGTGGCAGAGACAGGCCACTTCCTCCCGTCCGCCGGGTAGAAGACATCCCTCCTCCTCCTCACCCCGGCCAGCACCTGCTGGAGTGAAGCATCATTAAATCTTGGAGCAGCCTTGCCCCTATGCTGCTCCAATGTGCCTTTTTGGTCTTTCCAACAGCAAAAGCCATTGGAGGACTGTCCCTTTAAATAGAGCTCCTCCAGCTGACAGGCTGTGATGCGGGTGCGCAGTCCGCCTGCTGCGCAGCTTTCGGACGGCAAACCCGGAAGCCACGTTAAGGGCCATCAATTAACTTGCGTTCTCGTGGGAAACGGTACGATTTTATTAGTTGGGTTACCCGCGCACCCATTGATTCCCCCACTGGCATCCCACCGCCATTTGAGAATTTGCAAAGGGATATCGACAGGTTAAGTGAGTGGGTAAGAAGGTGGCAGATGGAGCATAATGTGGGGAAATGTGAGGTTATTCACTTTGGTAAGAAGAATAGAAAAACAGAATATTTTTTAAATGGTGAGAAACTATTAAATGTTGGTGTTCAGAGGGATCTGTGCGTCCTCGTACAAGAAACACAGAAAGTTAGCAAGCAGGTACAGCAAGTAATTAGGAAGGCAAATGGAATGTTGGCCTTTATTGCAAGGGAGTACAAGAGTAAGGAAGTCTTACTACATTTGTTCAGGGCCTCACCTGGAGTACTGTGCACACAGTTTTGGTCTCCTTATCAAAGGATATAATTACCTTAGAGGCGGTGCAATGAAGGTTCACTAGATTGATTCCTGGGATGAGAGGGTTGTCTTATTAGGAGAGATTGAGCAGAATGGGCCTAAACTCTCTGGAGTTTAGAAGAATGAGAGATGATCTCATTGAAACATATAAGATTCTGAGGGGGCTTGACAGGGTAGATGCTGAGAGGTTGTTTCCGCTGGTTGGAGTCTAGAACTAGGGGGCATAGTCTCAGGATAAGGGGTCGGCCATTTGGGACTAAGATGAGGAGGAATTTCTTCACTCAGAGGGTTGTGAATCTTTCGAGTTCTCTACCCCAGAGGGCTGTGGATGTTGAGTCATTGAATATATTCAAGGCTGAGGTGGATAGATTTTTGGACTCGAGGGGAATTTTAAAAAAATTATTCATTCATGGGATGTGGGCGACGCAGGCAAGGCCGGCATTTATTGCCCATCCCTAATTGCCCTTGAGAAGGTGGTGGTGAGCCGCCTTCTTGAACCGCTGCAGTCCGTGTGATGAAGGTTCTCCCACAGCGCTGTTAGGTAGGGAGTTCCAGGATTTTGACCCAGTGACGATGAAGGAACGGCAATATATTTCCAAGTCGGGATAGTGTGTGACTTGGAGGGGAACATGCAGGTGGTGTTGTTCCCATTTGCCTGCTGCCATTGTCCTTCTAGGTAGTAGAGGTCATGGGTTTGGGAGGTGCTGTCAAAGAAGCCTTGGCGAGTTGCTGCAGTGCATCCTGTGGATGGTACACACTGCAGACACTGTGTGCCGGTGGTGAAGGGAGTGAATGTTCAGGGTGGTGGATGGGGTACCAATCAAGTGGGCTGCTTTGTCCTGGATGGTGTCGAGCTTCTTGAGTGTTGTTGGAGCTGCACTCATCCAGGCAAGTGGAGAGTATTCCATTACATTCCTGACTTGTGCCTTGTAGATGGTGGAAAGGCTTTGGGGAGTCAGGAGGTGAGTCACTCACCACAGAATACCCAGCCTCTGACCTGCTCTTGTAGCCACAGTATTTATATGGCTGGTCCAGTTAAGTTTCTGGTCAATGGTGACCACCAGGATGTTGATGGTGGGGGATTCGGCGATGGTAATGCCGTTTGAATGTCAAGGGGAGGTGGTTAGACTCTCTCTTGTTGGAGATGGTCATTGCCTGGCATTTGTCTGGCACGAATGTTACTTGCCACTTATGAGCCCAAGCCTGGATGTTGTCCAGGTCTTGCTGCATGCGGGCACAGACTGCTTCATTATCTGAGGGGTTGCGAATGGAACTGAACACTGTGCAATCATCAGCGAACATCCCCATTTCTGACCTTATAAAGGAGGGAAGGTCATTGATGAAGCAGCTGAAGATGATTGGGCCCGGGACACTGCCCTGAGGAACTCCTGCAGCAATGTCCTGGGGCTGAGATGATTGGCCTCCAACAACCACTACCATCTTCCTTTGTGCTAGGTATGACTCCAGCCGCTGTAGAGTTTTCCCCCTGATTCCCATTGACTTCAATTTTACGAGGGCTCCTTGGTGCCACACTCGGTCAAATGCTGCCTTGATGTCAAGGGCGGTCACTCTCACCTCACCTCTGGAATTCAGCTCTTTTGTCCATGTTTGGACCAAGGTTGTCATGAGGTCTGGAGCCGAGTGGTCCTGGCGGAACCCAAACTGAGCATCGGTGAGCAGGTTATTGGTGAGTAAGTGCCACTTGATAGCACTGTCGACGACACCTTCCATCACTTTGCTGATGATTGAGAGTAGACTGATGGGGCGGTAATTGGCTGGATTGGATTTGTCCTGCTTTTTGTGGACAGGACATACCTGGGCAATTTTCCACATTGTCGGGTAGATGCCAGTGTTGTAGCTGTACTGGAACAGTTTGGCTGGAGGCATGGCAAGTTCTGGAGCACAAGTCTTCAGCACTACAGCCGGGATATTGTCGGGGCCCATAGCCTTTGTTGTATCCAGTGCACTCAGCCGTTTCTTGATATCACGTGGGGTGAATTGAATTGGCTGAAGACTGGCTTCTCTGATGGCAGGGATAGTGGGAGGAGGCCGAGATGGATCATCCACTCGGCACTTCTGGCTGAAGATGGTTGCAAACGCTTCAGCCTTGTCTTTTGCACTCACGTGCTGGACTCCGCCATCATTGAGGATGGGGGTATTTACAGAGCCTCCTTCTCCTGTTATTTTTTTAATTGTCCACCATCATTCCGGACTGGATGTGGCAGGACTGCAGAGCTTTGATCTGATCCGTTGGTTGTGGAATCGTCTTGGCTCTGTCTATAGCATGTTGCTTTTGCTGTTTAGCACGCATGTAATCCTGTGTTGTAGCTTCACCAAGTTGGCACCTCATTTTTAAGTATGTCTATTGCTGCTCCTGGCATGCTCTTCTACACTCCTCATTGAACCAGGGTTGATCCCCTGGCTTGTTGGTAATGGTAGAGTGAGGAATATGCCAGGCCATGAGGTTACAGATTGTGCTGGAATACAATTCTGCTGCTGCTGATGGCCCACAACGCCTCATGGATGACTAGTTTTGAGTTGCTAGATCTGTTCTGAATCTATCCCATTTAGCACGGTGGTAGTGCCACACAACACGTTGGATGGTGTCCTCAGTGTGAAGACAGGACTTCGTCTCCACAAGGACTGTGCGGTGGTCACTTCTACCAATACTGTCATGGACAGATGGATCTGCGATCGGTGGATTGGTGAGGACGAGGTCAAGTAAGTTTTTCCCTCGTGTTGGTTCGCTCACCACCTGCCGCAGGCCCAGTCTGGCAGCTATGTCCTTCAGGACTCGGCCAGCTCGGTCAGTAGTGGTGCTGCCAAGCCGCTCTTGATGATAGACATTGAAGTCCCCCACCCAGAGTACATTTTGTGCCCTTGCTACCCTCAGTGCTTCCTCCAAGTGATGGTCAACACGGAGGAGGACTGATTCATCAGCTGAGGGAGGGCGGTAGGTGATAATCAGCAGGAGGTTTCCTTGCCCTTTGTTGACCTGATGCCATGAGAGTTCATGGGGTCCAGAGTCAATGTTGAGGGCTCCCAGGGCCACTCCTTCCTCACTGTATATCACTGTACCACCACCTCTGGTGGGTCTCTCCTGCCGATGGGACAGGAGATACCCAGGGATGGTGATGGAAGAGTCTGGGACGTTGGCTGAAAGGTATGATTCTGTGAGTATGGCTATGTCAGGCTGTTGCTTGACTCGTCTGTGGGACAGTTCTCCCAATTTTGGCACAAGTCCCCAGATGTTAGTGAGGTGGACTTTGCAGGGTCGACTGGCCTTGGTTTGCCTTTGTCGTGTCCAATGCCGGGTGGTCCGTCTGGTTTTATTTTTATTACAGCTTTTTGTACCGAGATTTTACAACAGCGGGGCTTGCTAGGCCATTTCAGAGGGCAATTAAGAATCAACCACATTGCTGTGGGCCTGGAGTCACATATAGGCCAGACCAGGTAAGGACGGCAGGTTTCCTTCCCTGAAGGACATTAGTGAACCAGATGGGTTTTTACGACAATCTGGTAGTTTCGTGGCCATCATTACTGATACTAGTTTTTTTAATTCCAGATTTTATTTAATTAATTGAATTTAAATTCACCAGCTGCCGTGGTGGGATTATTAATCCAGGCCTCGGGATTAGTAGTCCAGTAATATAACCGTACCCTGAATCAAGGGATATGGGGATCGGGTGGGAAGTGGAGTTGAGGTTGAAGATCAGCCATGATCTTATTGAATGGCAGAGCAGGCTCGAGGGGCCGTATGGCCTACTCCTGCTCCTATTTCTTATGTTCTTATGTTCCCTCTCCTCGCAGCTTGACCTACTCTTCGTGACCTCTGTGTTTGCTCCCAGTCGTGTTCAATGCCCGGTGGGAGCTTTAGCAGGCCACCCATGGTTGGCAGAAACCTTGTTCAGCTCACTGTTTTAAATGCCACCAACAGTAATGCAGTAACCTGCAAAACCACCCTCTCTATAATATTGTAACTTTCTCCAAGTATAGGAAGCTTCAACAAACATGTACAATTGTACCAGCGGCCAGAAGCAGTAATCCAGCAGCAACTGACCTGCACCACCTTCATGATCCCTTTAAATAGTGCTGGTGGGGGATCCTCCAGGCCATCTATGACCTGTTCAGCTGTCCGTCGTTAAGATCGTGCATTGGCTGGAGCGTTACGTTCCAAAATCGCACTGTCTCTTTAAATCAGTGTTGCTCACTGATCTACTGCATATTCTCCCTACTTTACATGGTGCCGATGTTCATTATTTGCATGTGTGCAAACACCTTCACCAAGATGGCGTCCGCCGCACGTCACACTAGAAGCGTGCGTGCGCATACCGGACGTATTTTGGGTCCTTAGGAGGCCGCATGACGACAACAATATGGGTGCTACCCGGCCCACTTGATAGCCCTCTGTCTCTCTGTTTCTCTACTGTCCCTTCTCCCTCTACCCATGTTGTTTTCTGCTCTTTCTCTGTTATCTTCTGTTGCTCTTTGGTTTCTCTTTCTCTATCTTTAATTCTGCTGTTTCTGTTCACATTTTCTCTTGATTATATTCGGGGCAGATTGCCTCTGTTTGTTACATGAAATGAAATCATAAACCTGGGCCTCAGAATTCCTCGGTATTTCCACTGGTTTCCTGCCGTAATACTTGGGGGAAGACTGATGGATCCCTCAGGAAAATGGCAGAGAACCATTTGCACTGGGAATCCTGCTTCTGGGAGCTGCCTCATTGCCTTGTAAAGGGTGGAACATCCGTCTGGAAAAAGGGGTGGAGCCTGGGGCCGAGATTCCTGAACCTGGGCCTTAGTCGAGACCTGAGTTTCAGTGGTGGCCAGTATACAAAGTGACTAGAAGCTCACTGGCCTCCACATATGTTTATTGAAAAGATTAGCTAGATGTTCTACATAGCCATGACTTGTACCCCTTGCTCAGGAGGCCAAGGAGAACGGGGATGGGGATGGGGACGGGGATGGTGGAGGGGGTCTAGGCAAAGCCCCCTCCTCCCAAGGGCGGCCTATTGGTCAAATTTCTGTTGGCATGGGACAGGTGCCTCCCACTGATGCTGAGAACTCCTGCGGGGTTAGTGCGGGAGGGCAGCAGCAGCAGGTCTGATCCTGGTGTAAGTACTGGGATTGAGAGTCGAGGAATTCCAGACCCTGGTTCTTTATCAACAGTTTTATGATCTCGTTACACATAACGCACAGAGAAAACCTCCCCCATTATTTACGTAATTTATTCTGCACCCTCTGTATAAAGTCGGATAGCCAGGTGGTGAAGGAGAGAATACTAGAGCTTGGTCTTCAGTTGCTTCCAAGCCTTTATTCTCAGGGATCATCCTTACACCTGGATAAGCTCCCACCTATAAATGGATACAAGAGAGTCCCCAATTGATGCGCACCACCTGAATACAATTAACACTAATTGATATAAATTGCACGGATACAATTAACACCCTCCACTATTCTGTAGCCTGTGGCCTGATAATTTATCACAACTTCTAGTTCAATATCACACTTGTCCGTCACTATGATACTGCTGTCATTTTGACATTTCTTTCTGTGCTTTATTTCTCAGTTGCTGAGATGTGGGCTGAAAACCCAGGTTCAAATGATTGATTTCTGGATCAGGTCCGCACCATTATCTATCCCAGTCACACAACACTTTGCAGCTCAGAGTTCGGCTCACCAGTGGCCTGTCTTGTTTTTCTCCTGATGTCACTTGCTTTCCACTCAGGGACATCGAAAAATAGGTCTCAAGAAATGAAGATGCCGTTTATGCTGCTTTGATTCAGAGATGATAACTTGTCTTTTTTTTGTAATCCAGACTATTTTCCATGCACTTGTTGAGCATCAGACAGCTGTGGGAAGTGTGGAGGGTTGGTATTGGCGAAGAGTTTCAGATATAGCTTATCATAGAATTACATTGAATCTGCAGCACTGAAACAGCTGTTGCGGCCCAACTGGTCCATGCTGGTATTTAAACTTCGCAGAGGCCTCCTCACACTCTAATTACCTCTTCCCTCACTACGGGGAGGCGGGGAGGGTGCGGGTGAGGCAAGGCCGGGGCGCGGAGGTCCGGCCTAACTTAACGGCAGGATTTCATTATAAATGTTTTGCATTGCATTGTATCAAATAAATCCAGCAAATTTGTTTTGCATTTTTTTTGGACAAAATTTGACAATTCTGATTGTTGCTCTTGATAAATAATTCAGTGCATCACTAATGAACTTTTGAGCATTGCAGACTGTTACCTTGTCCCATTTTAAGTCAGTCCATCTGTGAAGAGTAAGTTCCCTCTCTCAGTTCCTGAGGAATTTTTGAGTGCACTCCATCAGCTCAGGGTCCCTCATCAACCACTGCAGGAGAGCAGTCTGGTATACTGCTGGGTAACTCATTGAGCCTGGACGGTGCAAAGTGCAACCACAGTAGAGAAACCCAGGACTGATCTTAAGGTTTATAGCCAGAGCGATAGAACATGAGTCCAGGGGTTATGACTGATCTTGTAGATCACTGGTTTGGGGTATACAGCTCTGGGCACCATAATACAAGGGGGATATTCTGGCTTCGGAGAGAGCAGAGGAGGAAAACTAAATTGATATTGGGGATTAGACACTTGAGCTAACAGGACAGTCTGAAGGAACATACGGATTGCTAGACGGAAAAAGACCAAGGCCCATCGAGTTCGCCTTCTATCACCCTGGTAGTCACAGGATACAATGATAATGGAATTCTCGGTGAATCACGGAAATCAATCTCTACCAATTGGTTTACAACAGACCCTGACATAACATGAGGAACCCCCAGTGGTGGAGAGCTTTGGGAACCATTGGACCAAAGTCACCTGATCCTCCCAAGCCTGTTACACTGACCACATGTCATGTCTCAAATTACTCAAATACTGGATCACAAAATGTTATTTCCTGAAAGAAATTTAACTAATTTGAATTTGAATGAATCAATACAAACTAACTGATCCACTGTCTCCCTAGGGAGCCTGATCCAAAGGAGCTGAGAGTATTTCCACTGGAGAACTGTAGGTGGTGAGGGGACTCTGTCAAGGTTTTCAACATTCTGTACCTGACTAGCCAGGGCCCTCAAGTATCCAGCTTTAAATACTTCACACTGAATGGGTGAGTGTGTGGCACCGACTACCCAGGGAGACAGTGCTAGCAGATAGTACAGCTCGTTCCAAACTTTGGGATAGGTCGATGTCATGGTGTCTCTCATTCCCCTTTCTTGATCTGAACAATAGGCGCTTAAAGAGGATTTATCTGACAGAGACATAAGTAAAAACACTATATTAATACCCTATTAAGGTATGATCTACAAGATCAGTCATAGCCCCTGGACTCATGTTCTATCCCTCTGGCTATAAACCTTAAGATCAGTCCTGGGTTTCTCTACTGTGGTTGCACTTTGCACCGTCCAGGCTCAATGAGTTACCCAGCAGTATACCAGACTGCTCTCCTGCAGTGGTTGATGAGGGACCCTGAGCTGATGGAGTGAACTCAAAAATTCCTCAGGAACTGAGAGAGGGAACAGAAAGAGCTCTGCTTACTCTTCACAGATGGACTGACTTAAAATGGGACAAGTTCATTATTTATCAAGAGCAACAATCATAACTGTCCAATCCTCTGAAAAAATGCAAAACAAATTTGCTGGATTTATTTGATAATACGACAAAGTTACAGCAATCTCATCTCTCTTTTCCAGCAAATCAGTCAGAAAACTGATGTGATTAAACTGGCCACCAGGACAAGTGCAATAATAGCTTGTGGGTTATTTCTCTTTGAATTTTTCTTTTCCTTCCTGTCAACAATAAGGATTAGACCTGTCGCTATGTGTAGTCATTTTGTAAATACATTCAAAAACATTTGGAAGAATTTTCCCTCCCGGGTGGGAGGCCAGCTGGGTGGGTGGGCAACCTGGGAGCGGCAGGGAGATGCCGGGCCTTGTTTACACCCGCAGGCAGCTGCCCACCCAAAACGGGGGTAAAGAGGCAGCAGTCGGGCAGCTGGCCGTTGAAGAGGCCACCTGCCAGCGCCCAGGAGTCACAGTGCGGGGTTACGTCGGGGTCTCACAGGTGGGAAGTGCGGAGTGGAGCCCAGGGCAGTAGAGGTCCAGACTATCCTTCTAGGGCCTGGTGGAGTTTAACAATTACCATCAGAGCCTCTATTTTGGACAGATCAGTTTCACCAAGCTTGGGGTTCCCAACTCTGGGTGGAGGTATTCCTGGAGGTTTGATCACATGACACTTGGTCATGTGATATTTGATCATGTGACATCTGATCATTTGACCTTGCCTACAGTTTGTATTTATCATTATAAAGGTTGGGTCCCCTTCAGTCAAGTTTCTTTGTCGCAGTTTAGTGCCAGCAGCTGTTGTGTGAGATGATTTGGGAACCAGGAGGCAAAGAAAGTTCACAGGGGTGAACTGCGAAAGCCAAGCGTGAACTCTACCTTGCTCCCAAGTCGCTAGAAGCAGTGCCCGAGAGATTAATCTTCCATTCTGAGAGATTCCCGAATAATCCAGGAGGGTTGGCAACCCTCAGTTAGCAGTAAATATGCCATTGGGGTCCCATGTATGGCATAGAGCCCTGATCTGCATAAATGTCTGTGGCTCCCACTGATTCAGGCGGATCCTTGTCTGCCTGAAATAACAGCGGTATTGAAATCGCTGTGAGGTCGGAATAGAGTGGGAAATAGTCCTCCTCCATTTTAACTCCTGCTCTCCCCGGGCTGAGGGAGTTAAAATTTCCCTAAAGTGCTTTGAATTTGTGCCACACAGAAACCAGAGCAATTCCCCCTCATTGTCGACTTCCCAATGGTAGGGGTAAAACTTAGTGTGTAGAGAATCACAAGCTGCACAGAACAGACACAGCAGTGTCTCTAACACACCATTCAGTCTACCCGTGATATTATCAGGGCGTCGGTCACCTCAGTTCACACCTCAACACATCCCAGGCGGACATCACAGCCAGGAACATCTGCAGAAGTCTGGGAACAGATCGCTTGTCTATCCTGATGATTTGAAGATGGTTTTGTGCCAGCAGCTGTTGTGCGAGAAGTTTTTGAGAACCAGGAGGCAAAGAAAGTTCACAGGCTCAAACCGCAGGCGTGAACTTACGAAAACAGAAAACTATAATAAGGAAGGAGGGGACATTATGGGCTCGATTTTCGGATGTCCGAGCGGGTGGGTTCATGGCAGGGGGGTGCTCCAAAAATCAGGGATTCCCGGGGCGGGTCCGAAGCCCGGCTCCAACTCCGCTTCCGGGTTCCCCGATGACGCGCTTAGATGCGCGCGCAGCCCCCGCATGCGGGACTCCCGACCGACGGCAATTAAAGCCAGCGGGATCCCACTTAAGGCAATTAATGTGATAGTTCAGGTCGTTTGCAGACCTGATTTGTAGGATATTTTAGGAGGGGTGGGATTTTCAACTAAACTGAGCGTGTTTCCTGTACTGGGGGAAACACTCCCAATTGAAATGGACGTGTTGCAGCCACCAGCCTGTGGGAGCTGCAAAGGTCCATTTGACAGGTTGGGATGGGGGAGACCCTCACTCATTGCAGGAGGCCACTCTGTCACTTTGAACAAAGTTTGGCCTCCACCACCCTCCTCCTAACACTAAAATTCACCAACTTGCAACCTCAACCCCAGTGTGCAGACACATTTACCTACCTTGCGGAGCCCCTCAAACGTACATCTTCCAGATGGGGGCCGCCGTAGCTGCAGTCATGACTTCCTTGGAGGACGAACAGCATCACCAACCTCGCCATCCACGCCGTCCACCTCTGACACGTGGAGCTCCACAACACAGTGCTGTGACACATCCACCTGCACAGCAGGAGGGAGCGCAACCGCAGAGAGAGATGCATCGCAGAGGGCACTACCCTCGCCACAGGGTCCACAGACCGAGGCTCAGCTTCCTGGATCTCTCTGAGCAGCAGTGCACACGGAGGCTCAGAGTCACTCGACATGTAGTCATGGACATCTGCAGCCTCTTTCATGCCGATCTGCTCCCGGCTGGCCCGAGCACCATCTTTTTACCTGTCGCTGTCAAAGTCACCACTGCCCTCAACAACTTCTCCTCCGCATCCTTCCAGGGTGCAACCGGGGATATCGCCGACGTCTCTCAGTCGTCTGCACAAAAGAGCCCTGCAAATACACCTACACCCACTCTGCAGTGACACAATGGGGGGCATCAGTTGTGGGTCTTCATAGTGATCCTCAGGAGTGGGCATTATTGCACGGACCAGATAAGATTTTCAAAGACATGTCAGTAGTGGTGATAACAATTTTTAATGATTTTTTGCAAATCAAAGGAAAATAAATCAAAAACATGACATTTTGTCTTACACCCTTGTGCATCCTCTTTGTGCTCACAAATCCTTCACCTTACTTTTACGGGAACCCCTACATGGTGCTACCCCTGTGGCTTCAGCAGAGGTGTGGCAGGTTGCTCTTGTCCATGCCCTGACCGATGAAATGCTTTGCGCGGATGCCCTCTGGGTTTCGGTGCCCGTGAAGGCCTCTCCAAAGACTGCTCCACCTACACCTGGAGTGGAGGCAGCATTGCGGGTACTGGTTGAGAGGGGGGCAATGGGTGAGGTGTGGGGGCGCTTTGAGTGGCGTCCCCACTTCCATGTCCCCTTTCACCATCATCCCTCCCCTGGCCCAGGCCCACATCACTCCTTCCACTCTGCTGGACGACAGCTTGGAGGACTTGTGTGAAGCCTTGGAAGGCCAGTTGTAAGGTATCTGTCAGCCTGTTTGAGGCGGCAGAATGTTGCTCACCCTGAGTTCGAACAGCTGTTGTCAGGGACTGAATGGACTCATTGTTGAGCCGTGCTTGACGCTCGATGGAGGCTAGCCTTTCCTCCATCGCGGACATTCCCGCACCTACCTGCAACACTATCTCAGAGATGCCTTCACATCCCTGTGACAGTATTCCACTCATGCAGGAGTTGGTCTCCTCCATCCTCTGCGCGATTGTGGAGAGTGCGCGTGGCACCTGTTCCAGTACCTCGGCAATGTGCTGCTGCCCCTCGATCATTCTCCTTTTCACGGCTGGCCCCCAGGGTTCAGCATCTGGGTCCAGCTGAGCAGAGCCTGGAGAAGAGTGCTCCCACCGACGCGGACTCTCCACGGCCACCCCTGCCACCAGGGTCTGCTCATACTCACATGTGTGTGGTGACTCACCATGTGCAACCCCAACTAAGTGAGGACGGGGACCCACCGAGGTGTGTGTATCTGCGCTGGTGGATGCTTCGCTCAGTTGTGACGATGGACCCTCAGAGGCCGGCAGGTTCTCTGAGGAATTGCCCTCCGCAGTCACGGCGCTCGCAGATGGCCCTGCAAGAGAACAGAAAGCAATATTAAGCACGTGGACAGATGTTAAGGTGCTGCAGATGCCAAGTGATGCTAAGATAATTCGCTATCATGAGTGCTGAGTGTTAGATTTCTGTCACCAGCCGCTTGTGCGCTCCCAGTCTCGGCGTCCGCCACGGACAGGCACTCCAGCATCCGGCTTAATTCCAGTGCCTGCTGCTCCGCATCTGTTAAGGTCACCTGGTGTGGCGGGCTCCCTCCGGTCCGTGCCCTCTCCTGGGCATTCTGGCATCTCTTCTCCTATCAAGGAAAAACACAGAGGCGTGATTGAGTGATTGTTGCATAGTGACCCGCTGCATGCATTGGTGTGGGTGGGGGTGACCATGAGGGAGATGTTTGGGAGGGTGCATGTGAAACATAGCCATGAGATTGTATGAGGATTGGGTTGCGTGGTAGTGTTCGAATGGGAACTGGGACGGTGAGTAAGTGCAGGCAAGGTGAGGATGATGGTTGAGTGGATGTGAGGAGTGATGCGAGAGCGTTGTGTTGGCAGTGCAGAAGGGGTTGTGTGGTGGTGGAGGTGATGTGGAAGACGGAGTGTGGGAGAATGTGTAAGTATACTCACTTTGGCTGACCTGGTTAGGTCATTAAATCTCTTCCTGCACTGCACCCAGGTTCTGGACACTTTGCTGTTGCTGGTGACCTCCTCGGCCACCTCCAGCCAGGCCTTCTTGGTGGTGGAGGGAGGACATTTCCTCCCATCAGATGGGAAAACCGTTTCCCTCCTCCTCCTCACCCCATTGAGCAGCACCTGGAGTGAGGAAGCAGAGAACCTTGGAGCAGCCTTGCCTCTGGCCTGCTCCATGATCCTAAATTGGTTCTTTGCTGTAGGAGGAACATTGGAGGACTGCCCCTTTAAATAGGGCTCCTCCTGCTGACAGCCTGCGATGCGGGTGCGCAGTCCGCCCGCTGCGCAGGTCTAGAACGGGAAACCCAGAAGCCAAGGTAAGTGCCTTCAATTAGGCTGCGATCACGTGCGGAGCACCCTGAATTCACTGGGCGCGTTACCCACGCACCCAGTCGACCCCCTGCTGCCAACCCACCTCCCTCCTAATATCGAGCCCTATAAGTCACTTCTAAGTAGAAATAGAGGCAATACTTTCAGGTGCATTGGCCGAGGATCTCAATTGTACGCTGCAGGTGCTCAATCATAATCAAAGATCATTGCTTTTTATTGGACAAAACACAGGATGTCGACTGACCAGGCCCAAGGCAGAATAAAGAGAGCAATCAGTTACTGAGTAAAGGTGTCAGAAACCAATTAAGGCCATTCCACCCTATCAAACACCTTCCTCACATCGATGGACAGAACTATCTCGAAGTCTGTCACCTCTCTGCGTGAGGCAATTAGATGAGAAAATTTTCCTCGAATCTACAGCAAATCCATTTTTAAATAACCCAGTGTCCTGCATATATAAATTCTGCAAAGCCCCCTCCAAACACCTTGTCAAACTCGATATTACATCCAATTTCTTTCTAATTTTATTAACTTACATAGAGATTCAATGACCTGACCATCCCAGTCGTGACTTATGACCCATCTGGGGGAAGAATTGCTGCACATCATGTCCTTTCTGAATGAATTTACGATGTCACTGCACAAAGGATCCAAAACAATTTCTCCCCAAGTAACAACGGCAAAAATCAGAATGTAAAATAAACCAACGCACCAAATACAAAAGTAACAAACCAGACATAAAATTAATTCTAAAGCTAAAAGTCTGAAAGATAATGAGCCTGATTCTATATTTTTAAAAGCCACTAACGTTTTTCCAAACTAGCCTATATAACAGGTAAATAATTACTGTGATATTGTGATAAAAAATGGATTTTCACCTGTGTTGAATTTTTCACTTGTATTTCTCATTACTGGAAACAGCAGGTGAGGGGGCTAAAAGCCAATCACACAGGTTTACGATCAGGCATGGCTTGCTGTCTATAATAGTTTTGCATGCAAACAGGGTCACTTCAGATGCATAAGGGGAGAAATTGTTCCTCGTTGAGTGCAATTTTTGGGCCAAAATCCGGGGCAAATGGACCAATTTCGAGGTGTAATGTCCCATGCCCGATCTGTGCCTACATTCCGGGTACCACCATATTGGTAAAAGCAGCTTTCCAGGAGTCCCTGGCGGTCACCTGAAACAGGCTTCAGGCCTCTTGTATATGTTAATATCGGGCCTAAAGCCTGTCTCAGGACCATCAGCAAAGTTGGTCAGTGCTGAGTGGAGTGCGAGCTGAGCCTGCTTCGCTCAGGTTTACAAGGGCCCGCTGCGGCCTAACCAGAGGCCGGCTACTAACAGGGTGAGCCATTGAAATGTAACTTACCTTCTTGTGGAGACAACAAGAGCAGGGCTGTTGACTGAAATTGTTCCAGTTTTCTTTCTCTTGCTGATGCGATATTCAATTGGCAGTGAAGGATGATATTCAGTTACCACGGAAGGTGCAGACAGTGGTGTCTGGTCTGGTGAGATACCTGGAATCCTGCACAGCCTTCCCGATTTCCTTTCCTGACTCCCCGCAGCGATGTGAAGCAGGGCTTCCCACCGGAGAGTTCCCGATGCCTCAATTAAATTCAATTTTAACCAGCGGGCAGTAACGGATCGGTCCCCCAATTAAAAGAAACCCTGCTGGTCCTCTGATTTTCTTTTCCTAATTAAAAGGCAATGCGAGGGAAAATGTCCCATGGGAAGGTTCCCAGGACGGGTTTATTGGTCACTGTACTTTAGACAACTCCGAGCCTTGTGCAGCTTGCACGATTGGTGGTGGCATCCCACAGGAAGGGCCCGTTGCTATGGTAACAGGCTGGCTTGGTTAGGCAGGTATGGATGTGCCTCACCTCCCCCCACTGATTGCAGACATTGTCAAGTGTTGAGTTTATGTAAGAGAGACATGCATAAACCTATTCGGATCAAGGGCCCCGGTTTTAAAGGGGGGTGGGTACAGTGCGAGCCCTGAAACGGCTGGCGAACCCGGGGAGTCCGTGGAACGATCGGTGTTGCCTCATTTACATCAATTTTCTCGACTCCCGCTCGGACCAGGCCGGATTCACCACCTGGCCTTTGGGCAGGAGCGGCAATTCAGCAGCAGGAAGTTGCAGCTGGGAACCCATGGGATTGGTCCCTGGCAGTCAATTGAGGGGGAGCTCTGGAGGCGATCGGGGGGGCGGCGGGGGGGGGGAACCCAATGCTTCCTTGTGACACCCTGCTCCTCCTGGTCCACAAGGAAACCTTAAAAAAATGTTTTAAACTTACCTGCCTGGGCCTCTTCTGGCCCAGGAACCCCTCCCGCCAGGTTTGGCCTGGGGAGGGGTGAAGCTGTCACTGCCCCTCCTCCCCCTCCCCCACTCAGGCCTCTGACTAATATTGCTGTCGGGTCCTGATGACATCCTCGGACCTGCTCTGTATATTTATGGTAGGGCTCTGCTTTCACCCTGCGGGAGTCCCGTTCGAGCAGGTTAATATCAGGACCCAGCGGCAAGGCAGTGGGATCTGAGGGGAAAGTAACCGGCCTCATTTTAACTGCCCGCCCGGTCCAGTTTCTGCCTGGTGGAAGGAGTTAACATCGGGGCCAAGGTTTTTATATGATCTTTTTAAAGATGTTCTTTGACAGAGTCAGAACTAAATTCTATTGGAGGTCACAATTGTAAACTTTAACCCCAGATTGTTTCTCCTCCTGTTCTTTAATTCTAGCCCTCTTGCAGCTCTGCATATCATTGGGTGGGGTATGCATTATGTTTACTGCTGTCAATGAGAGCAGCATATATCAGTTTGCAATGAAGAGGATTCATCATACTACAGTCAACGGGATCCATTTTGTTTATACTGAGCAGATAATACAGTATTAAACAGTGCTGTTGCATGGTTAAGTATTATATGGTTAGTATTTATATAATGCTCCCCTTTCTTACACCCTTGCAATACCCCCAACCATCTTACATTCTCCATGTAGTGATGTTGTGTGTAAAGGCTTGTTTCTACTTCCTGAACGTGAAATGTTGCCCAAAAGTATCAAGAGTGAATACTTGGCATTCTGCCTTGCTCAGACTGTGCCCATTATCAGCCAGGCGCCTAAATAATTCGCCAGGCACCATCGGGTTCAAATAGCACTCAAAATCTTACAAATCTTTCAAACAATTTATTTTCTGTTCCTTGTAAAGAAAAGCCTTGCATGAAGTGTACCCACACTTTGCGTTAGTAGAACCATGTCCTTAGCAAGATTTATGATATGGCTCAATGGTTATTCTAGGTAGAAGTGTCATGCCACTCAGGCTTGGGAGGTCAAATCGGACTGAATGCTAATCAATTAGGACACGAATGTTGAATCTTTATTTTATTACTTTCTCCTGCTAACGTGTCAGTTTTAGGCTGTGACATTCTATTCTTCTTGTCATCATTCTGACACGATGTCCTAACGGGGAATTATTGCCAACAGGGGCAACAGAGCAGAATGTAATGAGGCTGACAGCTAAGAGTTCTGGGACTTCAGCCTGCAGTGAGATACAGACTGCTGAAGCAGAGAACTCGCAGGCCGTTCCCATAGCAACCGTTGCCTGAAGAGATCAGTGACCCTTTAAAAGTTTGTGCAATGGGAAATTGTAGGTCACATATGGCACAGTCGAACCAATCATATTTAATCAGAACTGACATTTAGGTCAAGAATTAAATATTATACATACCGATTTTGTAGCAGGAGCCATTCTGCTGCAGGTTTTTAACTCATTGACCAGACAATCTTTATGTAACTGAAAGATGCAGACTGTAATTTTTCTATTTTCTCTCTGATATATTCTTCTTTTCTTTTTATACATGTATTATTTTAATTTTATATGCACTAGATTTTTCATATTAGACTTAATTTTTAGTAAGAGCTGTAGCTAAGAGAGCATTAGTGAATCAACAGATTTACCAGGTTTCAGTTAGACAAAAGGCCTGAGAAACCTCAGAGCACAGCTCCTGGAGGCCAGTGCATAGAGAAACAGAAAGACTGGAAAACAGGGATCAAAAGAGAAGGTGCAAAATGAACAGGCAAGAGGAGAATAAGGTGGGGCTTGTATAGTAAAGATAAGTAGGCTAAATAACTGTCCTTCAGGTGCAGAGGAAAAAGTTACAGCAAATACAAATGCAAGAAAACACAAAGAACAGAGACAGAAACCAAAGAAAGGCATCAAATAAAGAAAACTACTCCTGATCAATCTTTTGTTTCTTAACCTGTCCCATTCCCACCCTCCTTGCCTTGCACCATCATCCCTTTTGTCATTTAATCACTCCTGCCCTCCACCCTATCACAGACCTTCCCTTTTGTTCTTTCCTCACTCCCACCCTTTCCCTCACTCTGTACTTGCTCAAAAACTTTCACTCTTTTAACATCTTCCAGTTCTGACGATTGGTCTTCGACCTGAAACGTTAACTCTGTTTCTTTCTCCACAGACGCTGTCTGACCTGCTGAGCTTCTCCAGCATTCTCTGCTTTTATTTCAGATTTCCAGCATCCGCAGTATTTTGCTTTTGTTCAAATAAAGAGACGAGGATTAAGATTACAGGAAAGAAAGCAAGCAAAAGAATTGAAATTAAGGAATTAATGAGAGAGAAAGTCTGAAGTCACTGAGTAAAGAGGGGAATTAAACACAAAGAAATCGGACAGTGTAGAGAATGGAAAAAATAGAAATCTGAAATAAGTGAAAAGTGAGAAAATGAAATCTTGTTTAGCATGTTTATCAGGGATGTGCACAAGTGGTGTCCTGATATCAGCGTTGAAGGAGATTTTTACCATTTCACAAATGTGTTACTTTTACTTGTTTTGAAATGAGACTAATAAAAATTTAAGAGGCTCCTAATTTAACGTGTGTAACTTTGTGATTGTGGCGAAGGTCCCCGACAGGAAAAGATCAATCGTGATCAAACCTGCAATGACGATCCTTTCATACTTCGCTAAGTGGTTAATAGGGCACTTCACTAGTATAACAAAAAACCACTCGTATAATACCTTGAGTGTATTCAACATCCCAAGTACAGAGAGAAGTAGCAAGGTGTAAAGGTTCAGGGAGACTGTTCCTCCATGCAAGGCTGAGACAGCAGCAGCTCTTCCCGCTGATGGAGGGAGTCGACATAGGCAAAAGAAAAACACTGGAAATCTGAAATAAAAACAGAAAATGCTGGAAATACTCAGCAGGTCAGGCAGCATCTGTGGAGAAAGAAACAGAGTTAACGTTTCAGGTCGAAGACCTTTCATCAGAAGTTACAGATATTACAATTTATAAGCAAAGGACAGAGCCAAGGAAAGGGCGGGGGGAGGGGAGGAAAGAACAAAAGGGAAGGTCTGTGATAGGGTGGAGGGCACGAGAGATTAAATGACAAAAGGGATGACGGTGCAAGGTAAGGAGGGAGGGAATGGGACAGGTTAAGAAACAAAAGATTGATCAGGAGTAGCTGTAAATTGCAACAGCAGAACCATTACCAGCACCTGCTGACTGAAAAAATGAGAGCATTGGTTAAGATCAGAAATTATTAAAATCAATGTTGAGTCCGGAAGGTTGTAAAGTGCCTAAACAAAAGATGAGGGGCTGTTCCTCGAGCTTCCATTGAGCTTCATTGGAACAGTGTAAGAGGCCGAGGACAGAGAGGTCAGAGTGGGAGTGGGACGGGGAATTAAAATGGCAAGTGATCGGCAGGTCAGGGTCACACTTGTGGACTGAGTGAAGCTGTTCAGCAAAGCGATCACCCAGTCTGTGTTTGGTCTCCCTAGTGTAGAGGAGACCACATCGTGAGCAGTGGATACAGTCTAGTGAATTGAAAGAAGTACAAGTAAATCACTGTTTCACCTGGAAGGAGTGTTTGGGGCCCTGGACGGTGGGAAGGGAGGAGGTGAAAGGGCAGGTGTTGCATCTCCTGCGCTCGCACGGGAAGGAGCTGAGGGAGGAGAGTGGGTGTTGGGAATGATGGAAGACTGGACCTGGGCATCGCAGAAGGAACAGTCCCTGCGGAATGCTGAAAGGGGAGGGGAGGGAAGATGTGTTTGGTGGTGGGATCGCGCTAGAGGTGGTGGAAATGGCGGAGGATGATACACTGAATGTGGAGGCTGGTGGGGTGGAAGGTGAGGACAAGGGGGACCCTATCAGGGTTCTGGGAGGGAAGGGAAGGAGTGAGGGCAGAAATGCAGGAAATAGGACGGACACGGTCGAGGGCCCTGTCAACTACAGTGGAGGGGAATCCTCGGTTCAGGAAAAAGGAAGACATATCAGAAGCACTGGTGTGGAAGGTGGCATCGTCAGAACAGATGTGACGGAAACGGAGAAACTGGGAGAAGGGAATTGAGTCCTTACAGGAAGCGGGGTGGGAGGAAGTGTAATCAAGGTAGCTGTGGGAGTCGGTGGGCTTATAATAGATATTGGTTGACAGTCTATCCCCAGAAATGGAGATAGAGAAGTCGAGGAATGGAAGGGAAGAGTCGGAGATGGACCTTGTGAAGGTGAGGGAAGGGTGGAAATTGGAATCAAAGTTGGTGAAATTTTCCAGTTCGGGGAGAGAGCAGGAAATGGCACCGATACAGTCATCAATGGACCGGAAAAAGGGGTGAGGGAGGGGACCTGAGTGGGACTGGAGCAAGGAATGTTCAACGTATCCCATGAAAAGGCAGGCATAGCTGGGACCCATACAGGTTCCCATAACGACACCTTTTATTTGGAGGAAGTGAGTGGAGTTGTTCAAAGTAAGAACAAGTTCAGCCAGGCGGAGGAGGGTGGTGGTGGATGGGGACTGGATGGGCCTCCGTTCAAGGGAGAAGCGGAGGGCCCGCGGGACGTCCTGGTGAGGGATGGAGGTGGAGAGGGACTGGACGTCCGTGGTGAAAAGAAGATGGTTAGGGCAGTGAACTGGAAACTGTTAAAGTGGCGGAGGGTGTCAGAAGAGTCGCGGATGTTGGTCGGAAGAGACTGGATAAGGGGAGAAAAAATAGAGTCAAGATAGGAGGAAATAAGTTCCGTGGGGCAAGAACAGGCTGAAACGATGGGTCTCCCGGGGCAGTCCTGTTTGTGGATCTTGGGCAGGAGGTAGAAGTGGGCTGTGCGGGGTTGGGGGTCTATGAGGTTGGAGGCAGTGGGGGGAAGATCTCCAGAGGAGATGAGGTCAGTGACGGTCTGGGAAACTATGGCTTGATGTTTGGCGGTGGGGTCATGGTCCAGGGGGAGGTAGGAGGAGGTGTCGGAGAGTTGGCGTTCAGCCTCTGCAAGGTAGAGGTCTGTTCACCAAACAACAACAGCACCGCCCTTGTCAGCAGGTTTAATGACAATGTCAGGGTTGGATCTGAGGGAGCGGAGTGCTGCGAGTTCAGAGGAAGGGAGGTTAGAGTGAGTGAGGGGAGCAGAGAAATTGAGACGATCGTTGTCACACTGACAGTTTCCAATGTAAAGATCAAGAGAGGGTGGGGGTTATATTGGATAACCCCCGAAACTGGGCGCTGGGGTCGGGATTAACCCATGGCCGGTTGTTGAGATGCGGGCAGTACGTGAGATTCGTGCTGCCTGGTGATTTTTATGATTGCTGTGTACAGCCAGCCCTACCTGCGCTTTTGATTGGCTGCTCACCAGCAGGGGGTCCAGATATACGAGTGGCTAACACAACTTAAAGGCAGCCTGCACTTCTTAAAGGGGAGGTGCAGTGTGTCTGCAGGAAGTGGTGGAAGTCAATTGTGAAGTGAATCTGTGCTGCAATATCGTGCAGCATGGTGATGGGACCTCTGGAATTTTTAATGAGCAACAACTGGGCTGCTCAAAGTTTACGGGACTCTGATATTTGCAAAATATAAGATACGGGTTCGCACGGAGTCTGAGCGGAGATCAGACATCGCACACGTAAAACACAGATCCAGGTCCCGTCCCTGTGTTTACAAACTGTTGAGTTATTTTAAAACATTGAATAAAGGTTGCGCACTACTAAATCCCACATCCTCCAATCTGCACACCAGACCTCACCAATCTGTCGATCTGAGTTTGTACTGAGCCTGCGAGAGTGCGTGCGCCAAGGTTCTCTGATGATGCACTCGAGACCTTGGTGCAAGAGGCGGACAGAAGGAGGGGCATCCTATATCCTCAGGGGGGCAAAAGGCCCTCCAGACATATGCTCCCGAGGCAGTGGGAGCAGCGGGGGACGAAGTCAATGCCAGGCGCACAGAACCACGAACATGGATGCAGCGCAGGAAGAAGTTCAGTACTTGGATATGAGTGGTCAAGGTGAGTGAGGTCAACTGTCAAGTGGCGTCTCCTACCAACTGCACTATACCCACCATCACCCACATACCAACAAATTCTTTCAATCAGTACTCAACTCATCCAAGGGAAAGTGGCTCGTTGGATCCAAAATTGGCTCAGTGGCAAGAAGCAAAGGGTTGACGGGTGTTTTTGCGGCTGGAAGGCTGTATCCAGTGGGGTCCCGCAAGGCTCAGTACTCGGTCCCTTGTTTTTGTGGTATATGTTAATGATTTGGACTTGAATGTGAGGGGCTTGATCGAGAAGTTTGCAGATGATACAAAAATTGGCCGTGTGGTTGATAGTGAGGAGGAAATCTATAGACTGCAGGAAGATATCAATGGACTGGTCAGGTGGGCAGAAAAGTGGCAAATGGAATTCAATCCGGAGAAGTGTGAGGTAATGCATTTGAGGAGGGCAAACAAGGCAAGGGAATACACAATAAACGGGAGGATACTGAGAGGTGTAGAGGAACAAAGGGACCTTAGAGTGCATGACCACAGATCCCTGAAGGTAGCAGTACAGGTAGATAAGGTGGTTAAAAAGGCATATGGGATACTTTCCTTTATTAGTTGATATAAGAGCAGGGAGGTTATGCTAGAACTGTATAAAACATTAGTTAGGCCACAGCTTGAGTATTGCGTACAGTTCTGGTCACCACATTACAGGAAAGATGTGATTACACTGGAGAGGGTACAGAGGAGATTTACGAGGATGTTGCCAGGGCTGGAGAATTTTAGTTATGAGAAAAGATTGGATAGGCTGGGGTTGTTTCCTTTGGAACAGAGGAGGCTGAGGGGAGATTTAATTGAGATGAATAAAATTATGAGGGGCCCAGATAGCGTGGATAGGGAGGACCTGTTTCCTTTAGCAGAGGGGTCAGTGACCAGGGGACATAGATTTAAAGTAATTGGTAGAAGGATTAGAGGGGAGCTGAGGAGAAATGTTTTCACCCAGAGGGTGGTGGGGGTCTGGAACTCACTGCCTGAAAGGGTGGTAGAGGCAGAAACCCTCAACTCATTTAAAAAGTACTTGGTTATGCTGCAGCTGAAGAGCCGTGACCTGCAGGGCTACGGACCAAGTGCTAGAAAGTGGGATTAAGCTGGATAGCTCTTTTTTGGCCGGCACGGACACGATGGGCCGAATGGCCTCCTTCTTTGTCGTAACTTTCTATGATTCTATGATTCTATTCCAATCAGATGCTTCCTCTCACCTTCACACATTACCACCATTGTAAGCCGCACACCCACTACTCCCAGGTCACATACTCTGGCAGCTATTCAACCATGACAGTCACATCACCCAAACATCCTATAGGACACTCACTGATACACATTCTGCTTTCTTGCAGGAGAAGGTGGTGCATAACAGGAGGCAGCAAGTGGCAGTGGCTCCATGGAACATGAACCTGCCGTCCTCTCCCAGGATGACAGCATTCCTGTCCCACCCCTGCCCCTCTGACAGTGCCCTTGCTGTTGCCGGTCAGCGAGCCAGCCCACTCCCTGTAGAGTATTGAAACTTTATTATAGGAACATAGGAAAATAGGAACAGGACGAGGCCACTTAGCCCCTCGAGTCTGTTCTGCATTCAATGGAATCAAGGCTGATCTGTGACCTAACCCCATATACCCGCCTTCGTCCCATATCCCTTAATACCTTTGGTTAACAAAAATCTATCAATCTCAGATTTAAAATTAACAATTGAGCTAGCACCTACTGCCGTTTGGGGAAGAGAGTTCCAAACTTCTCCCACCCTTTGTGTGTAGAAGTGTTTCCTAACTTCACTCCAGAAAGTCCTGGCTCTAATTTTTAGGCTATGTCCCCAGTCCTAGTATTCAAGTATGGGAGACCTCCAAAAACAGGTACAAATGCATCAGCATCCAGGAACAATAATCCAGCAGCTAAACTGTAACTCCTGCATGGTCCCTTTAAATAGCGCTGGTGGGGGGTCCTCCAGGCTGTTTACAACCCGTGCAGCTGTGCGAGGTTAAGACAATGAGCTGACTGGAGAATGGAGTTCCAAAATCACACCGTCCCTTTAAATCAGCGTTGCATATTGATCTATCGCATATTCTCCCTACTTTTGATGAGGCCGGCGTTCATTATTTGCGCATGCGCAATATGGCGTCCAGCACACATCACGCTAGAAGTTTGCATGCGCATTCCAGATGCCATTTTGGGTCCTTTGGAGTCAGCATAGTGCATACACCACAGGAGCTACACAGCCCAATATAGAGTCCGGTAAGAGGCCAGAGGGAGGGGTCCAGGTGAAACGAGAATTTTGAAGGTGGGAGAAATAGTCCGCTGTGTCGGGGGGAAGACTCCTGGCCAAAGAAGTGGGTGTGGAGGCGAAGGCAATGGAAGAAGAGCTCAGCATCGTGTTGAGTTCGAAATTCATTGAGGTGGGAGTGTGAGGAGATGAAGCTGAGGCTTTTTCTGAGGACTGATCGTTCGAGGTCAGAGAGGGGAAGGTCAGAGGGGATAGTGAGACCACGACGAAGGGTGAGATTTGAGGGAGGGATGGGGTCAGAGGAAAGAGAAGGGGAAGAAGGATCAGGAGAGGTGCTGGTACCTAAAAGCTATATAGGAACAGGAGCAGGCCATTCAACCCCTCAAGCCTATTCCGCCATTCTATTAGAGCATGGGTGATCCATAGCCAAATCCATTTATCCACCTTTGCTCGATTACTGAACACGGTGGACAGGGGAGTGTTTATGGATGTTGTTCTTACTGACTTCGAGAAGGCATTTGATAAAATGTGCACAGAATTGAAGGTGACCTTGGGACATGGGTTGGTAATTGGTTGGGAGGTAGGAGACAGAGATTAGGGATCAAGGGTACATACTCTGATTGACGGGATGTAATAAACGGTGTTTTCCCCAGGGATCTGTACTGGAGCTTCAACGTTTCACCATATATATCAATGATTTGGATAGAGGAATAGAGAGTTGTATAGAAAAGCAGAATATTTTTTAAAAGGTGAGAGATTAAGAAATGTTGGTAGTCAGATGGATTTGGGTATCCTTGTACACGAATCACAGAAAGTTAACATGCAGGTACAGCAAGCAATTAGGAAGGCAAATGTTATTGCAAGGGGCTTGGTGTATAAGTGTAAGGAGGTCTTGCTGCAATTGTACAGGGCTTTGGTGAGACCACACTTGGAGTACTGTGTACAGTTTTGGTCTCCTTACCTAAGGAAGGATATACTTGTCTTACAGGGGGTGCAATGAAGGTTCACTAGATTAGAGTCATAGAGTCATAGAGTTATACAGCATGGATAGAGGCACTTCGGCCCATCGTGTCCGCGCCGGCCATCAAGCCCTGTCTACTCTAATCCCATATTCCAGCATTTGGTCTGTAGCCTTGTATGCTATGGCATTTCAAGTGCTCATCCAAATGCTTCTTGAATGTTGTGAGGGTTCCTGCCTCCACAACCCTTTCAGGCAGTGAGTTCCAGACTCCAACCACCCTCTGGGTGAAAAAGTTCTTTCTCAAATCCCCTCTAAACTTCCCGCCTTTTACCTTGAATCTATGTCCCCTTGTTATAGAACCCTCAACGAAGGGAAAAAGCTCCTTAGTATCCATCCTATCTGTGCCCCTCATAATTTTGTACACCTCAATCATGTCCCCCCTCAGCCTCCTCTGCTCCAAGGAAAACAAACCCAATCTTCCCAGTCTCTCTTCATAGCTGAAGCGCTCCAGCCCTGGTAACATCCTGGTGAATCTCCTCTGCACCCTCTCCAAAGCGATCACATCCTTCCTGTAGTGTGGCGACCAGAACTGCACACAGTACTCCAGCTGTGGCCTAACCAGTGTTTTATACAGCTCCATCATAACCTCCTTGCTCTTATATTCTATGCCTCGGCTAATAAAGGCAAGTATCCCATATGCCTTCTTTACCACCTTATCTACCTGTTCCGCCGCCTTCAGGGATCTATGAACTTGCACACCAAGATCCCTCTGACCCTTTGTCTTGCCTAGGGTCCTCCCATTCATTGTGTATTCCCTTGCCTTGTTAGTCCCTCCAAAGTGCATCACCTCGCACTTTTCCGGGTTAAATTCCATTTGCCACTGTTCCGCCCATCTGACCAACCCATCTATATCGTCCTGCAGACTGAGGCTATCCTCCTCGCTATTTACCACCCTACCAATTTTTGTATCATCAGCGAACTTACTGATCATACCTTTTACATTCATATCCAAGTCATTAATGTAGACCACAAACAGCAAGGGACCCAGCACCGATCCCTGTGGTACCCCACTGGCCACAGGCTTCCAGTCACAAAAACAACCTTCGACCATCACCCTCTGCCTTCTGCCATTAAGCCAGTTTTGTATCCAAAGTGCCAAGGCACCCTGGATTCCATGGGCTCGTACCTTCTTGACCAGTCTCCTGTGGGGGACTTTATCGAAGGCCTTACTGAAATCCATGTATACCACATCCACTGCGTTACCCTCATCCACACGCCTAGTCACCCCCTCAAAAAATTCAATCAAATTAGTCAGACATGATCTTCCCTTGACAAAGCCATGTTGACTATCCCTGATTAATCCTTGCTTCTCCAAGTGGAGACTAATTTTGTCCTTCAGAATTTTTTCCAATAATTTTCCTACCACTGATGTTAGGCTCACTGGCCTGTAGTTCCCCGGTTTTTCCCTACTCCCCTTCTTGAATAATGGTATTACATTAGCGGTTCTCCAATCCTCTGGCACATCCCCTGTGGCCAGAGAGGCTCTGAATATATGTGTCAGAGCCCCCGCAATCTCCTCCTTTGCCTCACACATTTATCCATTTTTAGGCCTGCTAAAACCGCCAATACCTCCTCCCGCTCGATGTTAATATGTTCGAGTATATCACAGTCCCCCTGCCGTATTTCTATGTCTACATCGTCCTTCTCCATAGTGAAAACAGATGCAAAAAATTCATTTAGAACCCTTCCTACATCTGCCGGCTCCACACACAGATTGCCATTTTTGTCCCTAATGGGCCCTATTTTTTCCCTAGTCATCCTCTTACCTTTAATATACTTATAAAACATCTTAGGATTTTCCTTTATTTTGCTCGCCAGTGTTATTTCATGGCCCCTCCTTGATTTCATGGCCCCTCCTTGATCTCCTAATTTCTTTTTTAAGTATCCCCCTGCACTTTTTGTACTCCTCTAGGGCTTCCTCCGTCTTTAGCCTTTTGTATCTGCCAAAAGCCCTCCTTTTTTTCCTAATCCATTCTCGTATATCCCCTGACATCCAAGGTTCCCTGGAGTTCTTGGAACCACCCTTGACCTTTACGGGAACATGTTGCCATTGTATGGTCTCAATCTCCCTTCTGAAAGACTCCCATTGCTCCGATGCGGATTTTCCGACAAGCAGCTGATCCCAGTCCATTTTGGCCAGATCCTGCCTTATCCTATTAAAATCGGCCTTCCCCCAATTTAGAACTTTTATTTCCGGCCCCTCCCTGTCCTTTTCCATGACCACCTTAAATCTCACCAAATTATGGTCACTGTCACCAAAGTGCTCATGAGAATACCTACGAGGTGCCCCTCTAATGAAATGCATATGTAGTAAGCTTTCAGTAGCTCAATAAGATGCCTCCATAACAAAATGGCAGTATGGTAAACCAAGGGTTAATATAAGTGGCCCATTTTGCTAGCTGGTGGCAACATTCCCTAGAATTAGGTCCAGTACCGCCCCCTCTCTTTAGGACTTTCTACATGCTGGCTCAAAAAGCTCTCCTGGATGCACGTTAAGAATTTTGTACCCTCTAAGCCTTTTACACTCTGAGTATCCCAGTTAATATTGGGGAAGTTGAAATCCCCCACTATTATTACCCTATTATTTGCACATTTTTCTGAGATTTGCCTACATATCTGTTCCTCTATCTCCCCCTGACTGTTTGGGGGCCTATAGTACACTCCCATCAAAGTGCTTGCCCCCTTTTTCTTTTTAAGCTCCACCCATATGGCCTCATTAGAGGAACCTGCTAATATATCATCCCTCCTTATGGCAGTAATTGATTCTTTAATTAATATTGCGACCCCCCCTCCTCTTATACCTCCCCCTCTGTCTCGCCTGAAGATTCTGTACCCCGGAATATTGAGCTGCCAGTCTTGCCCCTCCCTCAACCATGTCTCTGTGACAGCAACAATATCATACTCCCATGTGTTTATCAACACCTTCAGTTCATCCACCTTATTCGCAAGACTCCTTGCATTAAAATAGATGCCATCCAGCCTTGCCCTCACATATTTGCCCTGTCTTCCAAGCTGACTTGTTTTTTTCTCAATATTTGGCTGCACATCACCCCCTATTGTAGCTCCACTCTGTATCCCATCCCCCTGCCAAGTTAGTTTAAACCCCCCCCAACAGTGCTAGCAAACCTCCCCGCAAGGATATTTGTCCCGCTCTGGTTCAGATGCAACCCGTCCGACTTGTACAAGTCCCACCTTCCCCAGAAGCAGGCCCAGTGATCCAGGAAACTGAAACCCTCCCTCCTGCACCAACTCTTTAGCCACGCATTCATCTGTTCTATCCTCCTATTTCTATACTCACTAGCCCGTGGCACTGGGAGTAATCCAGAGATTACAACCTTTGAGGTCCTGCTCTTTAATCTGCTACCTAGCTCCCTAAATTCTTGATGCAGGACCTCATCTCCCTTCCTACCTATGTCGTTGGTCCCAATGTGGACCACGACCTCTGCCTGCTCACCCTCCCCCTTGAGAATGCCCTGAAGCCGCTCAGTGACATCCATGACCCTGGCACCAGGGAGGCAACAAACCATCCTGGAGTCACGTTTACGGCCACAGAAACGCCTGTCTGTTCCCCTTACGATAGAATCCCCTACCACTATAGCTCTTCCACTCTTTTTCCTCCCAGCCTGTGCAGCAGAGCTACCCCTGGTGCCAGGAAGTTGGCTGCTGCTGCCTTCCCCTGATAAGTCATCCCCCTCAACAATATCCAAAGCGGTATATTTGTTTGAGAGGGGGACGGCCACAGGGGACCCCTGCACTGCCTGCCTGCTCTTCTTACTCTGCCTGGTGGTCACCCAATTACTTCCTGCCTGTACAACCTTTACCTGCGGTGTGACCATCTCACTAAACGTGCTATCCACGACGTTCTCAGCATCGCGAATGCTCCATAATGAATCCATCCGCAGCTCCAGTGCCGCAATGCGGTTTGTCAGTAGCTGCAGCTGGATGCATTTCCCGCACACATGGTCGTCAGGGACACCGGAAGGGTCCCTGATTTCCCACATAGAGCAGAGATGATTCCTGAGATGAGAGGGTTGTCCTATGAGGAGAGATTGAGTAGAATGGGCCTATACTCTCTGGAGTTTAGAAGAATGAGAGGTGATCTCATTGAAATGTATAAAATTCTTAGAGAGCTTGACAGGGTAGATGCTGAGAGATTGTTTCCCCTGGCTGGAGAGTCTAAAACTAGAGGTCATAGTCTAAGATAAGTGGTCGGCCATTTAGGACCGAGATGAGGAAAAATTTCTTCACTCAGAGGGTTGTGAATCTTTGGAATTCTCTACCCCAGAGGGCTGTGGATGCTCAGTCATTGAATATATTCAAGACTGAGATTGAAAGATTTTTGGACAGTAAGGAATATGGGGATCGGGTGGGAAAGTGAAATTGAGATAAAAGATGAGCCATGAATGCCGGAACAGGCTCGAGGGGCCATATGGCCTATTCCTGCTCCTATTTCTAATGTTCTTATATCCAAGTTTGCAGATGACACTCAATTAAGAGGAACAATAAATTGTGTAGATGGGGGCAAACGGTCAGAGACAGATTTAGTGAGTGGACAAAATTGTGTCAGATGGAGTTCAATGTGGGGAAGTGTGAGAAACTAGAAATTGTGGAGGAGCAAAGTGTACTCAATCAATAAAAGCTAGTGCACAGGTACAAAAAGTAATCAAAAAGACTAATGGAATGTTGGCCTTTATCTCAAGAGGCTTAGAATACAAAGGGGAGGATGTTATGATTCGGTTCTACAGAGCCTTGGTGAAACTCCATCTGGGGTATTGCATTCAGTTCAGCCTTTTCTCTCTCCCAAAAGGCTGTGATTGCTGGGTCAATTGAAACTTTCAAGATTGAGATTGATAGATTTTTATTAGATTAGGATATCAAGGGATATGGAACAAAGGCAGGTAAATGGAGTTGAGGTACAGATCAGCCATGATCTAATTAAAATGGCAGAACAGGCTCGAGGGACTGAATGGCCTACTCCTGTTCCTATGTCCCTAACAAAAATCAATCGATCTCAGTCTTGAAAATTTCAATTGACTCCCAGCATCCACAGCTTTATGGGGAGTGAGTTCCAGATTTCCACTACCCTTTGCGTGAAAAAGTGCTTCCTGAAAGGCCGAGCTCTAATTTTAAGATTATGCCCCCTTGGTCTGGATTCCCCCACCAGAGGAAATAGTATCTCTGTACCTACCCCATGAATCTCTTAATCATTTTAAATACCTCAATTAGATCACCCCTCAAATTTAACCCTTTAAGCACTGGTATCATTTTAATAAATCTCCGCTGTACACCTCTCACGCCAAATATATACTTCCTGAAGTGTGGTGCCCAGAGCTGGAACAGCAGATGGCACAAGTTGGCATGTGGGGTTTGGAGGAATATAGGAACATAAGAATGTTAAGGACTGAAAAAACCTTTTTTGTTCATCTGGCCAGCCCCAGAGTTCAAAGAAAGAATTCACGGTTGCTACTGATATCCCTTAAATGATATTCTGATCCTTCTTCTGTCTACTCCAATTATTAACTTTAAAGAAGTTTGCAGAGTTGGAGTACAGCAAGGCCATGGAGGGATTTGTAAACGATGACAATCTAACTCAATGTGTTGGGAATTGGGAGCCAATGGGAGGCTCATGAAGACAGTGGTGATAGGTGAGCAGGACTCAGTGTGGGAATTGATGTAAGTGCTGGAGTTTAGGATGCCGCGGAGACGAGGGATGAGTCGTATGAAACTCAGGAAGCTGGCGAGGGGACCATTGGTAAAGTCAAGCCTGGAGGTGTCGAAGATGTGGATGAATGAAAACGTCACAGTGCAGCTGTGCAGTGAGCAAAATGGCCGGATGAAATGTGTGGAAAGCTCATTTCACAGACCGTAACTTGTGGGCACTAGTGAACTTAGCATATCAACCGGGCCTGCGACACTTCTAGACATCGAGAGGAGGTAGAAGATCCATGACTTAAAGAGAGGCAGCAAGGTGCAGCGACAATCCTACAGCAACATCTGCCTGCCTCATTAAACACGTGAAAGGCATATGGTGATATGAATGTAAAAATACTAATGAATGTTTGCAGAAAGTGGTTTAATCACACACAGAAATGTTCAAAAGCAAAGTAACGTAAAGAAGAGAAGTCTCATGCTATTGGCATCTTTCATTGTATATGCCATGAGGGTAAAGAGAAGGTAAAACAGGAAGGAACTGTTGAGACTGATGTAGCCCTGTGTTAATGAGCGCTGCTCTTATTCTTACAGGCTAAAGTGGTATATTAATGAAGGGCTACAGGTGACGCCAGTATACAGAGAGATCACTCACACCCCATTAATGTTTAATTCCCTTGATATGGAAGGATGTTCTTCACAGCGTGGGCCTAAACTGGTTGGATGGGTGAACAGGTAACCTGGTCAATGTTGATTTCATATCAATCAATGAGCAAATATATTACATCAACATAAAGGTAATAAGCTGATGACCTGATATGTGTTTCTAGGATTATTCTGTTTTTGTTTCAGGTTTTTCAGTATTTGCAGTATTTTGATTTCCATTTGTAATGTTACCTGAACATGTCCATCCAATCCGAATATGAAGAATTACCTCAAGGACTCAATTAACCATCAGAATGCACAGAATGACAGTGCAATAACCAAAGTTTCATTCTGTTCTCAAAATGGTCTTCTGTTCTCTTCATGAAATAACGGGAATCAAATGATCTACAAACTCCAGTAGCTCATGAGTAGGGAACGCAGCCTTAACAACACTCACATTAACACTCAACACCCACTCCAGCACAGACACCTTACAAAATCAAGATAACAGTGTGGGTGCTGAGTCACTGGCTGGGTGCTAGAACACATGGGCAATTTTTAGCAGTCACGTTGCAACACAGCCAGTGCAGTATGTGGGATCCACTGAGAACAGTGCAGTCTGGCAGTGATCAGCAAGCTGTGTTAGTGGCAATTCTAGCAGTGAGTGCAGTTAACAAAGGCAGGTATTACACGGATAAATAGAGAGGTTGGAGAAAGAGGAATATGACAAATATAGAGGGATAATACAGAAGAAAATTCTGAAAAATATAAAAGATATAGAAAGAAAGGAAAACAACAGGTTAGGAAGATTAAGAGGCAGTGTAACATAAAACCGGCAGTTAACATAAAGGGAAATAATAACATAGTAAGAGCGTAATAGTTTCAGGCTGGAGAAGTCCTTCGGCCCATCTAGCTCACCTATCCACAGTATTCCCTTGGTACATTTCTAATAACCCTGAATCCCATTAGTTGACAAGAACTTGAGCATAGATTTTTATTAGCAAGTAGGAAGTAAAAGGATAATCAGAGAAGGGATGGGATCTTTAGAGATGACATGGCTCATTTTGTAATTGAGAGTGAGTGGAATGGTGAAGGTCCTTAACGAATGTTTTACATCCATTCTTACAGAGTCAGGTGACAGTGGGTCTGTCGGAGGTTGGAGTGGAGTGTGGAAGAGCCACGACTGGAATAAATATTCAAAAGGAAACTGTGGTAAAAAGTAAATGGGACTAAAAGTGGAAAAGTCCCCAGGCCCAGAGAGTATCCATCCCAGAATATTGAGGGAGGTTGGGAAGGAAATAGCAGAGTCACTAACCAGAATTTTCAAAAAATCTTTGAAAACTATGCCACAGTAATGGAGAGAGGTAAATGCTACATCTGGTTCAAGAAATAGGAACAGGAATAAGGCAGGAAATTATAAGCCAATTAGTCTGACCTTGGTTGTGACTAAACCTCCATGGGCTGCTTCCCCTACTGGGCAATCACAGGGAGCCTGGTCAGGAAATTACAAACCCATGGATAAAGAATCCAGCCAGGCCAGGATTTCTCAATCCGCACTCCCTGTGAGCAGAATTCCTCACGGGAGATTCTGATTGGGGAATTAACTCTCTCAAGTCCACAATCTGTGATGGAATTAGTGAACACTAAGAACGACATGGGCAAATCAGGAACAGTCAGTGTGGATTTGTAAAGGCCAAGTCATACTCAAATAATGTAATTGAATTTTTGAGGAAATCATAGAGTGTGAGAAAGGGAATGAGATGGATGTTGTTTATAGGGATTTTCAGAAGGCATTTTATAAGGAATCACATAAGAGACTTGCAATAAAAATTATGATGACAGAAGGAATGGATGGAAGGCCCAAAGCATGGAAAGCAATGAGTACGGGTAAATGGATGTTTCTCAGGTTGGTGGGATGTGGGGGGTGCTGTGCCCCAGTGATCTTAAAAACAGAGTAAATGAGTGGAAGTCCAGCGGTTGAGGAGTGAACCATGGCATGGGAGAGGTGAAGTAAGCGATGTGGGGGTATGAGGCTGTTAAAGTGGAGGAAGCAGTCTTAGGGTTCTGCATGTAAGTATTTGCTGTTAGGAGAGCTGGGTAGCCACAGTGCGAGATGCGGAGCTAGAGTCCCTCGTAAGCTAGGTGCAGTCTGAAGGGTTAGTTGTGGAAGAACATAAAGACATAAGAAATAGAAGCAGGAGTGGGCCATACGGCCCCTCGAACTGCTCCATCATTCAATCAGATCATGGCTGATCTTCAACCTCAACTCCACTTTCCTGCCCAATCTGAGTGAAGAAATGCCTCCTCATCTTAGTCTTAAATGGCCGACCGCTTATCCTGCGATTATGCCACCTGTCAGGTTTGATGACACCCACACCCAGGGATCTGTGCCTCCTGCCTTCAGTCTCCTGGAGGAGGGTTTGGAGATCTGACTATTACAATGACATGCAGTGAAGTTATTAGAGTGAAGTGAAAGAGCCAAGCACTGTTTCTCTCTGACTCGGTTCACCCCCAGTCTGTTTTTTTTTATTCGTTCATGGGATGTGGGTGTCTCTGGCGAGGCCGGCATTTATTGCCCATCCCTAATTGCCCTTGAGAAGGTGGTGGTGAGCACTGAAGAGTGCAGGCTGAACTGCCTTTTTAAAGGCTGCACAGGAGTTTCCAGGAACCACAGCTGCTTACACCTGTATTGCACCCATTTTACACAGGTCTTATGCCAATAAAGAAAGAAAAAAACTTGCATTCATATCTCACCTTTCACAAACTCAGGACAAAGCTCTTTACAGCTAATTAAGTACTAATTTAAAGTGTAGTCATTGTAATGTAGGAAACGTGGCAGCCAATTTAGACACAGCAAGGGCCCACAACTTAATTGATAGATTAAGTGAGTAGAAAAAACTGTGGCGGATAGAGTTCAAAGTGAGAAAGTGTGACTTTGTCCATTTTGGACCTAAGGATGATCGATCAGAGTATTTTCTAAATGGTGAGCAGCCAGGAACTGTGGATGAACAGAGATATTTAGGGGTCCAAGTACAGAAATCACTAAAAACTAGTGGACAGGTACAAAAAATAATCAAAAAGACTAATGGAATATTGAACTTTATCTCAAGGGGGCCGGAATACTAAGGGGTGGAAGTTATGAGCTCTGGTCAGACCACATCTGGAGACTGTGTTCAGTTCTGGGCACCGTACCTCAGGAAGGATATATTGGCCTTGGAGAGGGTGCAGGGCAGATTCACCGGAATGATACCAGGGATAAAAGGGTTAAATTATGAGGACAGGTTGCATAGACTCGGCTTGTATTCCCTCGAGTGTAGAAGATTAAGGGGTGATCTAATTGAGGTGTTTAAGATGATTAAACGATTTGATAGGGTAGACAGAGAGAAACTATTTCCTCTGGTGGGAGAGTCCAGAACAAGGGGCCATGACCTTAAAATTAGAGCCAGTGTCAGGAAGCACTTCTTCACACAAAGGGGAGTGGAAATCTGGAACTCTCTCCCCCAAAAAAGCTGTTGAGGCTGGGGGTCAATTGAAAATTTCAAAACTGAGTTTGATAGATTTTTGTTGGTATGGTATTAAGGATTACGGAACCAAGGTAAGTAAATGGAGATCGGCCATGATCTAATTGAATGGTGGGACAGGCTCGAGTGGCTGAATGGCCTCCTGTTCCTGTGTTCACTGCGTGCAGCAATGACTACACCAATGGGAAAGCAGACCCAGGAAACTCACACTTGCCTTTCTCTGCAGGCTACCTCCACTTTTTAAAAGGGTCAACCTGGGTGAAACTCATTTTGAGGAAATTCTGGGCCTCGGTGTTTAATCTGTACTTTGTGCTTCACATTTAGCTGCAGCTCAGTCAGCCCAGGCCGGTGTGACATCAGGAACAGAGGGTGGATCTTAAAGCACAGCTCGGGTTGGACAGAGAGGGGCCTCACTGATTGACAGCAGAGCCCATGTCTGAGCCCATGTCTGAGCCCATTATCCTCACTCCTTGCTTTCACCATTTGCCTCAGTACTTTAGTCATAAGAGGAATACTCACTCGGCTAAGAAAAACACATCACGCAGTTAAATTACAAAACCGGCAGCATTCATACTTTACACTAAGGTGGATACAGATATATATAAATATATACACACTCCGGTCTTTCTCACCCACCGCAGCTCACTAAGATGAGAAACAGGATGAATGAGATAAATGGACACACAGGCACTGACCTCTTAACTTAGAGAGAGCCTGTACAGGGCTAAACAGGCCTACTGAGGAACACAGTGAGAACATAGAGGGGCTGAAAATGCGCAGCTCTTCTGGCAATCCTGCTGACTCCAGGAGGAGTCTGGTATACACGCTGTGAATTAGTCCAGGATCTGGACAGGCTGGATCCCTGACCACTGTCCAAGGAGTCTTGTAAGGAGCGGTGCCTCCATCCACCCCAATGACGGCTGGCAGCATAGGAGGGGGCATGGACTTGGGGATGGATGTTCCCAGGCTGAGCTCCAAACCTTCTGGGGGTCTATTCATGGATCCTCGAAGATTCCAGGTAACTTTTTTAATTTTTCAGGCTCTCTTAGGAGGACAACTTCCAGCATCTTTCTGGACGGACCAACACCCCTTCCCATTGGACCTGGCACCCTCAGTCACATTGTGGGGTCCGGGAGGTGCCCAGATGTGCCCCTAGTGGTGCTGGTACCTGCCAGGATATTTAAATCAGGTGACCTCCCCCTGACCCCACCAACTTTGGTGTAGTTAGTGCCAGAAATCATGGGTTGGCACTTGTTAAGTCCGGGCAAAAGCCATGTGATCTAACCAGGCCTATCATTGTTTGTTGAGGATTCTCATCTACACACAATCTCATCAAGCTAATGTGAGAGGGAGGTCAGCAGGTCACAGTCAGGTTGTTAGTGCTGCTCAGGCACTTACAAACATCTTTATAAATGTGTTTTGCACACAGGCTGAGGCAACTCAAAACATTGGTAGAAATAAGGATGGGTGGTGATTGGTGGGCCAGCAGTGCTGGAGCAGCAAACAGAATTCGAGGGGTTGTCCTTAACCCTTTTTGGTTATAAATCTGTAGAGGGAATTGGTGAGTGCAGGTTTGGTGCCACCACCCAGGAAGTATTGTCCAATTGTTATCATGCTTCACACCTTGACTCCCTCTCTAACTCCTCACAACAGGCAAAGCCACAGCAACACACGTCTAATAGGCAGGAGGCCAAGTTGAGCCGGGTCTCTGCCACTCTATCCGTTTCTTGGTTGCCTCGTGAGGGCCGGAACCTCCGTTCACCCCTCACAAGGCAAACTTAAAAGGGATTTCATAAGTCTTCTGTTGGCATATAAACAGTAAACAGGTAGTAAGAGGAGGGATTGGACCGATTAGGGACCGAAAAGGAGATCTACACATGGAATCAGAGGGGATGGCTGAGGTACTAAATGAGTACTTTGCATCTGTCTTTACCAAGGAAGAAGATGCTGCCAAAGTCACAGTAAAAGAGGAGGTAGTTGAGATACTGGATGGGCTATAAATTGATGAAGAAGAGGTACTAGAAAAGCTAGCTGTAGTTAAAGTAGATAAATCACCCGGTCCGGATGGGATGCATCCTAGGTTACTGAGGGAAGTAAGGGAGGAAATTGTAGAGGTACTGGCCATAATCTTCCAAACATCCTTAGATACAGGTGTGGTGCCAGAGGACTGGAAAATTGCAAATGTTACACGCTTGTTCAAAAAAGGGTGTAAGGATAAACCCAGCAACTACAGGCCAGTCAGTTTAACCTCAGTGTTGGGGAAAGTTTTAGAAATGATAATCCAGGACAAAATTGATAGTCACTTAGCACTTAGACAAGTGTGGATTAATAAAGGAAAGCCAGCATGGATTTGTTAAAGGCAAATCGTGTTTAACTAACTTGATTGAGTTTTTTGATGAGGTAACAGAGAGGGTTGATGAGGGTAGTGTGGTTGATGTTGCGTATATGGACTTTCAAAAGACGTTTGATAAAGTGCCACATAATAGGCTTGTCAGCAAAATTGAAGCCCATGGAATAAAAGGGGCAGTGGCAGCATGGATACGAAATTGGCTAAGTGACAGGAAACAGAGAGTAGTGGTGAACGGTTGTTTTTCGGACTGGAGGGAGGTGTACAGTGGTGTTCCCCAGGGGTCAGTGCTGGGACCACTGCTTTTCTTGATATATATTAATGACTTGGACTTGGGTGTACAGGGCACAATTTCAAAATTTGCAGATGACACAAAACTTGGAAGTGTAGTAAACAGTGAGGAGGATAGTGATAGACTTCAAGAGGATTATAGACAGGCTGGTGGAATGGGCGGGCACGTGGCAGATGAAATTTAATGCAGAGAAGTGTGAAGCCGATACATTTTGACAGGAAGAATGAGGAGAAGGAATATAAACTAAATGGTACAATTCTAAAACGGGTGTTGGAACAGAGAGACCTGGGCGTATATGTGCACAAACCTTTGAAGGCGGCAGGACAGGTTGAGAAAGCGGTTTGAAAAGCATACAGGATCCTGGGCTTTATAAATAGAGGCACAGAGTACAAAAGCAAGGAAGTTATGTTGAACCTTTATAAAACACTCAATCAGCCACAGCTGGAATATTGTGTCCAATTCTGGGCACCGCACTTTAGGAAGGATATGAAGGCCTTAGAGAAGGTGCAGAAAATATTTATTGAATGGTGCCAGGGATGAGGGACTTCAATTATGTGGAGAGACTGGAGAAGCTGGGATTGTTCTCCTTAGAGCAGAGACGGTTAAGTGGAGATTTGATAGAAGTGTTCAAAATCATGAAGGGTTTAGATAAAGTAAATAAAGAGAAACTGTTTTCATTGGCAGAAGGGTCGAGAACCAGAGGACACAGATTTAAGGTGATTGGCAAAAGAACCAAAGGTGACATGAGGAGAAACATTTTTACGCAGTGAGTAGTTATGATCAGGAATCCACTGCCTGAAAGGGAGGTGGAAGCAGATTCTATCGTGGCTTTCAAAAAGGAATTGGATAAATACCTGAAGGGATAAAATTTGCAGGGCTACAGGGGAAAGAGCGGGGAAATGGGACTAATTGGATAGCTCTTATAAAGAGCCAGCACAGGCTCGATGGGCTGAATGGCCTCTTTCTGTACTGTAACCATTCTATGATTCTATGATTCTATGGCCGGAGCCAGGGTCAGGGATGCTCTACACTAGCAGCTTCCGCTCCTTAGGATGGACTGAAACTCCGGTGGGGTCAATGCTGAGAGGCCCCAGCGAGTGCAATCTGAGCACATCCTTGGCTGAGCGGCAGGAGACAGAGAGTAGGGATAATGGGCAGGTACTCAAACTGGCAGGATGTGACCAGTGGTGTCCCCCAGGGATCTGTGTTGGGGCCTCAACTATTCACTGTATTTATTAATGACTTAGATGATGGGATAGAGAGCCACAGATCCAAGTTTGCTGATGACACAAAGATAGGCAGCATTGTAAGCAGTGTAGAGGGAAACATAAAGTTACAGAGAGATATTAATAGATTAAGTAAATGGGCAAAACTGTGGCAAATGGATTTTAATGTAGGCAAGTGTGAAGTCATCCACTTTGGGCCTAAAAAGGATAGATCAGAGTACTTTCCAAAGGGTGAAAAGGTCAAAACAGTGGAGGTCCAAAGAGATTTAGGGGTCCATGTTCATAGATCATTAAAATGTCATGGACAAGTACAGAAAATAATCAAAAAGGCTAATGGAATGCTGGCCTTTATATCTAGAGGACTAGAATACAAGGGGGTAGAAATTATGCTGCAGCTATACAAAGCCCTGGTTAGACCACACCTGGAGTACTGTGTTCAGTTCTGGGCAACGCACCTTAGGAAGGATATATTGGCCTTGTAGGGAGTGCATTGTAGATTTACTAGAATGATACCCGGACTGCAAAGGTTAAATTATGAGGAGAGATTACACAAACCGGGGTTGTATTCCCTGGAATTTAGAAGATTAAGGGGTGATTTGATCAATGTTTTCAAGATATTAAGGGGACCTGATAGGGTAGATGGAGAGAAACTATTTCTGCTGGTTGGGGAGTCTCGGACTAGGGGACATAGACTAAAAATTAGAGCCAGGACTTGTCAGAGTGAAGTTAGGAAACACTTCTACACACAAAGGGTGGTAGAAGTTTGGAACTCTCTTCCGCAAACAGCAGTTGATGCTAGCTCAATTGTTAATTTTAAATCTGAGATTGATAGATTTTTGTTAACCAAAGGGATATGGGGCGAAGGCGGGTATATGGAGTTAGGTCACAGATCAGTCATGATCGCACTGAATGGCTGACCAGGCTCGAGGGTGTAAATGGCCTACTCCTGTTCCTACCTTCCTCTGTTCCTAATCCAGCCTGGAAATATTCCCAGCAATTTCAGTCCTTTATTTTCTTTTCTGTTTTGGAAGCCATTGTGAATCTTATTCCTTCTCTCTTCCCAGTGGTCCTTCCAAAGGTCAGGAGGCTCGGCACCGCACAGCACACTGTGTCAAGCACTCCGACTGCCCGAAGCCACCACACCGTTAGTAAGCTGCTGTTAGTGAGCGGAAGGAAGGGGCACTGAGTGAATCACAAGTCCCAAGTGAGGAGGTGCAAGTGGAGGTGGCAGAAGAAGATGACTCAAGATCTGGACATGTCCAGGGTCAGCTGTGTGGGCAAGAGATTGGTGTTATACTGGCCTGCAATCAGGCCGGAGGTTATGTGGGAGCAAAATACCTTTGAATCAGTGATGAATAGTCTGCAGCAGTGAGCAGGGAATGTGCAACATCACAGCAGTCCTGTGGGAGGGGTTTAGGGGAATGAAGAGTGCCATGGAGCATCTATCTAGTGATTTGCAGGGGAGCTGGAGGCAGTGAGGGAATAAGAATGACATTCCACTCATGAATACTATGATTGGCATCATTGAAATCTTAGGGACTCGGTTATAGAGGCCTGTGGCTGCCGGAGTTGACAGATTGGGAGGTTGTTTGAAGAAAGCCAGAGAGCGGGCAGGCACTGGCAGTCACTGCATTGTTGGATCAGGGACGGCCAGTGCCCAGAGGTTCCAGTGTTATGACCATCCCAATAAGAGTAAACTATCCAACTCAGCCTGGCATCTCTCAGGAAGCACATCAACACAGCCTTAGGTCAAAGAGTAATGGAAGAATACCTTATGGAGCCAACAAGTGGAAGCACAGGTTAGAGCAACAGTGTGTCATTGTATGGGACGTCTTTGGAAAAACAAGTTTGGTCATTGGTAGATGTTCATTACTGAAAGCAGTTCTCAATCATCGAGTTCTGCACCAATCTTGCTGCCTGTGCCTCAGCTCCATCAATGTCTCTCTCCTCCTCCTCCTCATCCTCACTCTTTTCCTGTGGGCCTCAAGACCCATGGGTCACCTCACCCTGCCCCATTCTCACTCTGCTTTGGTGGTGCTGAATTTAGAGACTTTAGCCGGACTGTGGAACAGCACCTGACCTGGGTGATCCAGCCAGCAGGACCGTTCCTTAGCATCCCTGTGGTGTGCTGGTAGAGACTCAGGTGCTGGCATCTGTTCTAATTGGGGTAATTTGACATGGCCACAAAGGGTAGACCTGGTATCACAACAGCCAACAAATAATGCAGGAATCATGGCCTGCTGTGTATTAAAAGCATCATGACTGTTCCCTGGATAACGGGCATTGGTGGCACGATCACATTGCTGTGGTCTGCAACCAGCTGCAGATTGATGTAACAGAGCCTCTCCCCATTGATATATGTATTAAATGGTTTCACATATGGAACCATGATGGCGACAGGGGTCCCATCAATACCCTGGGCTCTTGGGGAGGCTGCCAGCTGCTAAAAAGCTCTGTTCCATGTCCACTTGGAATCTCCTTTCCACTGGGAAAATAATGTAGGTATTCCATTGATAAACGTGGTACCTGTTACTTGCTTTATTCAGGAGTGAACTGCACGTTGTCTTATATGGCTGGTGTCCCCGTGGTGTCCTGGAAGGATTCTGTGGCATAGAAGCTTAATACCATAGTCATAGAGTCATAGACTTATACAGCACGGATAGAGGCCCTTCGGCCCATCGTGTCCGCGCCGGCCATCAAGCCCAGTCTACTCTAATCCCATATTCCAGCATTTTGTCCATAGCCTTGTAAGCTATGGCATTTCAAGTGCTCATCCAAATGCTTCTTGAATGTTGTGAGGGTTCCTGCCTCCACAACCCTTTCAGGCAGTGAGTTCCAGACTCCAACCACCCTCTGGGTGAAAAAGTTCTTTCTCAAATCCCCTCTAAACCTCCCGCCTTTTACCTTGAATCTATGTCCCCTTGTTATCGAACCCTCAACGAAGGGAAAAAGCTCCTTAGTATCCATCCTATCTGTGCCCCTCATAATTTTGTACACCTCAATCATGTCCCCCCTCAGCCTCCTCTGCTCCAAGGAAAACAAACCCAATCTTCCCAGTCTCTCTTCATAGCTGAAGCGCTCCAGCCCTGGTAACATCCTGGTGAATCTCCTCTGCACCCTCTCCAAAGTGATCACATCCTTCCTGTAGTGTGGTGACCAGAACTGCACACAGTACTCCAGCTGTGGCCTAACCAGTGTTTTATACAGCTCCATCATAACCTCCTTGCTCTTATATTCTATGCCTCGGCTAATAAAGGCAAGTATCCCATATGCCTTCTTTACCACCTTATCTACCTGTTCCGCCGCCTTCAGGGATCTGTGAACTTGCACACCAAGATCCCTCTGACCCTCTGTCTTGCCTAGGGTCCTCCCATTCATTGTGTATTCCCTTGCCTTGTTAGTCCCTCCAAAGTGCATCACCTCGCACTTTTCCGGGTTAAATTCCATTTGCCACTGTTCCGCCCATCTGACCAACCCATCTATATCGTCCTGCAGACTGAGGCTATCCTCCTCGCTATTTACCACCCTACCAATTTTTGTATCATCAGCGAACTTACTGATCATACCTTTTACATTCATATCCAAGTCATTAATGTAGACCACAAACAGCAAGGGACCCAGCACCGATCCCTGTGGTACCCCACTGGCCACAGGCTTCCAGTCACAAAAACAACCTTCGACCATCACCCTCTGCCTTCTGCCACTAAGCCAGTATTGTATCCAAAGTGCCAAGGCACCCTGGATTCCATGGGCTCGTACCTTCTTGACCAGTCTCCTGTGGGGGACTTTATCGAAGGCCTTACTGAAATCCATGTATACCACATCCACTGCGTTAACCTCATCCACACGCCTAGTCACCCCCTCAAAAAATTCAATCAAATTAGTCAGACATGATCTTCCCTTGACAAAGCCATGTTGACTATCCCTGATTAATCCTTGCTTCTCCAAGTGGAGACTAATTTTGTCCTTCAGAATTTTTTCCAATAATTTTCCTATCACTGATGTTAGGCTCACTGGCCTGTAGTTCCCCGGTTTTTCCCTACTCCCCTTCTTGAATAATAGTACTACATTAGCGGTTCTCCAGTCCTCTGGCACATCCCCTGTGGCCAGAGAGTTTCTGAATATATGTGTCAGAGCCCCCGCAATCTCCTCCTTTGCCTCACACAGTAGCCTGGGATACATTTCGTCCGGGCCTGGGGATTTATCCATTTTTAGGCCTGCTAAAACCGCCAATACCTCCTCCCGCTCGATGTTAATATGTTCGAGTATATCACAGTCCCCCTGCCGTATTTCTATGTCTACATCGTCCTTCTCCATAGTGAAAACAGATGCAAAAAATTCATTTAGAACCCCTCCTACATCTGCCGGCTCCACACACAGATTGCCATTTTTGTCCCTAATGGGCCCTATTTTTTCCCTAGTCATCCTCTTACCCTTAATATACTTATAAAACATCTTAGGATTTTCCTTTATTTTGCTCGCCAGTGTCATTTCATGGCCCCTCCTTGATCTCCCAATTTCTTTTTTAAGTATCCCCCTGCACTTTTTGTAACTCCTCGAGGGCTTCCTCCGTCTTTAGCCTTTTGTATCTGCCAAAAGCCCTCCTTTTTTTCCTAATCCATTCTCGTATATCCCCTGACATCCAAGGTTCCCTGGTGTTCTTGAAACCACCCTTGACCTTTACGGGAACATGTTGCCATTGTATGGTCTCAATCTCCCTTCTGAAAGACTCCCATTGCTCCCATGCGGATTTTCCTACAAGCAGCTGATCCCAGTCCATTTTGGCCAGATCCTGCCTTATCCTATT
This sequence comes from Heptranchias perlo, assembly GCF_035084215.1. Taxonomy (NCBI): domain Eukaryota; kingdom Metazoa; phylum Chordata; class Chondrichthyes; order Hexanchiformes; family Hexanchidae; genus Heptranchias; species Heptranchias perlo. The sequence continues at coordinate 33,727,225 of NC_090356.1, read as the reverse complement.
AAAATCGGCCTTCCCTCAATTTAGAACCTTTATTTCCGGCCCCTCCCTGTCCTTTTCCATGACCACCTTAAATCTCACCGAATTATGGTCACTGTCACCAAAGTGCTCACCTACTAGCACTTCTTCCACTTGGCCGGCCACATTCCCTAGAATTAGGTCCAGTACCGCCCCCTCTCTTGTAGGACTTTCTACATGCTGGCTCAAAAAGCTCTCCTGGATGCACGTTAAGAATTTTGTACCCTCGAAGCCTTTTACACTCTGAGTATCCCAGTTAATATTGGGGAAGTTGAAATCCCCCACTATTATTACCCTATTATTTGCACAATTTTCTGAGATTTGCCTACATATCTGTTCCTCTATCTCCCCCTGACTGTTTGGGGGCCTATAGTACACTCCCATCAAAGTGCTTGCCCCCTTTTTGTTTTTAAGCTCCACCCATATGGCCTCATTAGAGGAACCTGCTAATATATCATCCCTCCTTATGGCAGTAATTGATTCTTTAATTAATATTGCGACCCCCCCTCCTCTTATACCTCCCCCTCTGTCTCGCCTGAAGATTCTGTACCCCGGAATATTGAGCTGCCAGTCTTGCCCCTCCCTCAACCATGTCTCTGTGACAGCAACAATGTCATACTCCCATGTGTTTATCAACACCTTCAGTTCATCCACCTTATTCGCAAGACTCCTTGCATTAAAATAGATGCCATCCAGCCTTGCCCTCACATATTTGCCCTGTCTTCCAAGCTGACTTGTTTTTTTCTCTATATTTGGCTGCACATCACCCCCTATTGTAGCTCCACTCTGTATCCCATCCCCCTGCCAAGTTAGTTTAAACCCCCCCCAACAGTGCTAGCAAACCTCCCCGCAAGGATATTTGTCCCGCTCTGGTTCAGATGCAACCCGTCCGACTTGTACAAGTCCCACCTTCCCCAAAAGCAGGCCCAGTGATCCAGGAAACTGAAACCCTCCCTCCTGCACCAACTCTTTAGCCACGCATTCATCTGTTCTATCCTCCTATTTCTATACTCACTAGCCCGTGGCACTGGGAGTAATCCAGAGATTACAACCTTTGAGGTCCTGCTCTTTAATCTGCTACCTAGCTCCCTAAATTCTTGATGCAGGACCTCATCTCCCTTCCTACCTATGTCGTTGGTCCCAATGTGGACCACGACCTCTGCCTGCTCACCCTCCCCCTTGAGAATGCCCTGTAGCCGCTCAGTGACATCCATGACCCTGGCACCAGGGAGGCAACAAACCATCCTGGAGTCACGTTTACGGCCACAGAAACGCCTGTCTGTTCCCCTTACGATAGAATCCCCTACCACTATAGCTCTTCCACTCTTTTTCCTCCCAGCCTGTGCAGCAGAGCTACCCCTGGTGCCAGGAAGTTGGCTGCTGCTGCCTTCCCCTGATAAGTCATCCCCCTCAACAATATCCAAAGCAGCATATTTGTTTGAGAGGGGGACGGCCACAGGGGACCCCTGCACTGCCTGCCTGCTCTTCTTACTCTGCCTGGTGGTCACCCAATTACTTCCTGCCTGTACAACCTCTACCTGCGGTGTGACCATCTCACTAAACGTGCTATCCACGACGTTCTCAGCATCGCGAATGCTCCTTAATGAATCCATCCGCAGCTCCAGTGCCGCAATGCGGTTTGTCAGTAGCTGCAGCTGGATACATTTCCCGCACACATGGTCGTCAGGGACACCGGAAGGGTCCCTGATTTCCCACATCGAGCAGGAAGAGCATAACACGAGGCTGGGCTGTCCTGACATGACTTACCCTTTAACTTCATAGGTACAGAACCATCCCATTCTTTGAATCAGTGATGTGGAGATGCCGAGGACATGTTTGTCCTTCTCCTGCTGTCTAAATAAATTTGATCATTAGTTTTATCTTGAATGTAAAATTTGACACAATGGTATTCACCACCTTTTCAAGTAGACAAGAGAATGTGGTGGGGGCATCTCGAGTGGTCTCCAGAGGTTTATACCACAATTAAGGGGTAATTGTTAGTCATGTGGTTACGCTATCTCACCCATGGCATGTATAAAAGGTGCAGGCGTCAGTTTATTGGAGTCTCAGTTTGTTAATAGAAACTGTCTTTTTGCTGTGAACAAATGTAGAGAGAAAACCCGAATCAAACAACCAGCGTTGTGTTCGACCCCGAGCTAAGCGTCAACCCCGAGGTGAAATCCATCACCAGGGGGTGTAGCCCTAATAATGAAGGATGACATAAGGACAGCGGTGAGAAAGGAACTAGGCTCGGACAATCAGGGAGTAGAATCAGTCTGGGTGGAAATGAGAAATAACAAGGGGCAGAAAACACTGGTGGGAGTAGTTTATAGGCCCCCTAATAGTAGCAATACCATTGGACAGGGTATTAATCATGAAATAATAGGAGCTTGTAACAAAGGTAATGTAGTTATCATGGGGGACTTTAATCTTCATATAGACTGGGCAAATCAAATTGGCAAAGGTAGTTTGGAAGACAAGTTCGTGGAATATATTCGAGACAGTTTCCTAGAGCAAAACATCATGGAACTAACCAGGGAACAGGCTATTTTAGATCTTGTATTGTGTAATGACATAGGGTTAATTAGTAACCGCACAATAAAAGAACCTCTGGGGAAGAGTGATCATAATATGATAGATTTTCACATTGAGTTTGAAAGTAATGTATTTAACTCAGAAACTCGAGTCTTAAACTTAGATAAAGCCAATTACACAGGTATGAGGGGTGAGTTGTTAAAGGTAGATTGGGAAATTAAATTAAAGGGTTTGACAGTTGAAAAGCAATGGCAAACATTTAAAGAAATATTTCAATATTCTCAACTCTCTCACACAGCCCGTCACACACCCTGTAACACACCCTGTCACACACACGAGTCCACACCCTGTCAGACTCTCCGTCACACACCATCAAACGCTCCGTCATATGCCCCGTCATACCCCCATCACACACCCTGTCCCACTCCCTGTCACACACCCATCACACATCCCATCACGCAATCTGTCACACACCCCGTCACACACCCCATCACACACCCATCTCACGCCCTCTCATACACTGCATCACACACCATCACACACCCGGTTACACACCCCGTCTCACATCATGTCACACACCCCATATCACACCTGTCAAACACCATTACACAGTCTATCACAGGCCCTGTCACACACCCTGTGACACAATCCATCACACACCATATCACACTCTGTCACATGCCCTGTCACACACCCTTCTACACACACTGTCACACATCCCATCACACACCCCGTCACATGCCCGTCACTCACCACATCACACACCATCACATGCTTTGTCACACACACTGTCATATTCCCTGTCACACATCCCTTCACACACGCCGTCACAGACACCATCACAAACCCCGTCTCACACCCTGTCATACACCACGTCACACACCGTCACCCACCCTGTCGCACACCCCATTACACATCCCATCACACACCCTGGCACACACCCTGTCAGAAACCCCTTCACACATCCTGTCACACACCATCACACACCTTGTCGCACATCCCATCACACACCCCATCACGCACCCTGTCACACACACTGTCACACACCATGTCACACACCCCGTCACACAACCTGTCACACACCCTGTCACACAATCTGTCACACACCCTGCCACACACTCCGTCACACACACAATCACACCCTGTTACATATTCCGTCAGACACCTCATCACACACACCGTCAAACACCATTAGACATCCCGTCACATGCCCCATCACTCACCACGTCACACACCATCACATGCCCTGTCACACACACTGTCACATTCCTTGTCATACATCCCATCACACACACCATCACACACACCATTACAAATCCCATCTCACAACGTGTTATACACCGCCTCACACACTGTCACCCACCCTGTCACTGAACCCATCACACACCCTGTCACACAGCCTGCCAGAAACCCCTCAACACACCATCACACATCCTGTCACACACCTCCTGACTCCCCAAAGCCTTTCCACCATCTACAAGGCACAAGTCAGGAGTGTGATGGAATACTCTCCACTTACCTGGATGAGTGCAGCTCCAACAACACTTAAGAAGCTCAACACCATCCAGGACAAAGCAGCCCGCTTGATTGGCACCCCATCCACCACCCTAAACATTCACTCCCTTCACCACCGGCGCACCATGGCTGCAGTGTGCACCATCCACAGGATGCACTGCAGCAACTCGCCAAGGCTTCTTCGACAGCACCTCCCAAACCCACGACCTCTACCACCTAGAAGGACAAGAGCAGCAGGCACATGGGAACAACACCACCTGCACGTTCCCCTCCAAGTCACACACCATCCCGACTTGGAAATATATCTCCGTTCCTTCATCGTCGCTGGGTCAAAATCCTGGAACTCCCTTCCTAACAGCACTGTGGGAGAACCTTCACCACACGGACTGCAGCGGTTCAAGAAGGCGGCTCACCACCACCTCCTCAAGGGCAATTAGGGATGGGCAATAAATGCCGGCCTCGCCAGCGATGCCCACATCCCATGAACGAATAAAAAAATCAACCTGCCACGCACCCTGTCACACACACCATCACACACCCTGTCACACACCCTGTCAGAAACCCCTTTACATACCCCATCACATGCCATCACACATCCCATCACACGCCCAGTCACACACCCTGTGATGCACCCATCACACACTGCCACACGCCCTGTCAAACACCCCGTCATACACACCATAACACACCCTGTCACACATCCCATCACACAAGCTATCACACACCCTGTCAGAAATCACTTAACACACACAACACACATCCCGTCACACAACCTGTCACACACCCTGTCAAACGCCCCATCACATATTCCGTCACACACCGTCACATGCCCTGTCACACATCCCATCATGCTCCTGTCACACACATCATCACACACCCTCTCATACACCGCGTCACACATCGTCACCGACCCTGTCATACACCCTATCACACACCCCATCACACACATAACACACCACAATATATGCGCTGTCACACATCCTGTCAAACACACAATCCCACACCCTGTCACACTCCCCATCACACATCCCGTCACAAACCATCACACAGCCCGTCACAAGCCCTGTCACACACCTTGTCACACAATCTGTCATACCCCCGTCACACTCCCTATCGCACAGCCATTACAAACCCTGTCACACACACCATCACACATGCTGTCACACACCCTGTCAGTCAGCCTGACACACATCCCATCACACACCCTGTTACACACCCATTACACACTCCATCACACACCCCATCATGCACCTGTCACGCACCGCGTAACACAGCCCATCACACGCTCCATCACGCACCCTGTCACACACCATCATGCACCGCTTCACATACCATTACCCACCCTGTCACAAACACTGTCATACACCCCGTCACACACCTATCACACACTCCGCGACACACCCCGTCACGCAACCTGTCACGTATGGACAAATTCAGACCAGGAAACAGGAAGTAGAAAAGTAGTTAGTGACGTAGTTAGTGACTCAGAAAGGCAAAAGAAGCAAAGGTTAAATAGTGTTCAGCACAGGAATTTGACGGGGTTAAAGGGGATATACTTCAATGCAAGGAGTATTACAAACAAAGCAGATGAGCTAAGGGCACAGATAGACATATGGCAGCATGATATCATTGCTATAACGGAAACCTGGCTTAAAGAGGGGGATAATTGGCACCTCAATATCCCTGGATATAGAGTTTTCAGGCAGGATAGAGTGGGTGATAAAAAAGGAGGGGGGGTAACATTATTGGTTAAAGAATCAATTCCAGTTGTGAGAAGGGATGATATGCTAAATGGATCATCAATCGAGGCCATATGGGTTGAGCTAAGAAATAAAAAAGGGGCAGTCACACTACTAGGAGTGTACTATAGACCCCCGAATAGCGAAAGGGAGATAGAAGAACAAATATGTAGGCGAATTTCTGAGTGCAAAAATAAGAGGGCAATAATAGTCGGGGACTTCAACTACCCTAACATCAACTGGGATTCAAACAGTGTGAGGGGCACAGAGGGCACAAAATTCTTGATCGGTGTCCAGGAGTACTTTTTTTAGCCAGTACGTGACAAGCCCAACAAGAGGGGATGCAATTCTAGATTTAGTCCTGGGAAATGAAGATGGGCAAGTGGGTGAAGTGACAGTGGGTGACCATATTGGGGATAGTGACCACAATTCAGTTAGTTTTCGCATTATGAGGGAAAAGGACAGAGTTAAATCAGGAGTAAACGTTTTAAATTGGGGGAAGGCAAATTTTACAGAACTAAGAGGTGATTTGGCAGAAGTGGACTGGACACAACTACTTGAGGAGAAATCAGTGGCAAGCCAGCGAGAGGCACTAAAAAGTGAAATTCTATGGGTACAAAGCAGACACATCCCCTCAAAGAAAAAGGGTGGCACTGGCAAATTTAGAGCCCCCTGGTTGTCTAGAAGTATACGGGGCAAGATAAAGCAGAAAAAGAAAGCTTATGACTGTCACAGAAAACTAAATACTGCAGAAAGCCGAGAGGAGTATAGAAAGTACAGGGATGACGTAAAAAAGGAAATAAGGAAAGCAAAGAGAGGGCATGAAAAAATATTAGCTAGAAAGATTAAAGAAAACCCAAAGATGTTTTATCAGTACATTAAGAACAAGAGGATAGCTAAGGAAAAGGTGGGACCTATCAGGGATGATAAGGGTAACTTGTGTGTAGAAGCAGAGGATGTGGGTGGGGTTTTAAATGAATATTTTGTCTCCATAATCACAAAGGAAAGGGATGATCCGGACGTAGTAGTTAAAGAGGAGAGGTGTGAAATATTGGATAAGGTAAACAGTACGAGAGAGGAAGTACTAGAGGGGCTGGAATCCTTAAAAGTTGATAAGTCACCAGGGCCGGATGGATTGTTTCCTAGGCTATTGAAGGAAGCCAGGGAGGAAATAGCGGATGCTCTGAGGATCATTTTCCAATCCTCACTAGATACAGGGGAGGTACCGGAGGACTGGAAGACTGCAAACGTAGTACCATTGTTTAAAAAGGGTACGAGGGAAAGGCCAAACAATTATAGGCCAGTCAGTCTTACCTCGGTGGTGGGCAAACTATTAGAATCAATACTGAGAGATAGGATAAACAGTCACGTGGAAAGGCATGGTTTAATCAGGGATAGTCAGCATGGATTTGTTCAGGGAAGGTCATGCCTTACAAATCTGATTGACTTCTTTGAGGAAATGATGTGGAGATGCCGGTGATGGACTGGGGTATACAAATGTAAGGAATCTTACAACACCAGGTTATAGTCCAACAGTCAGGTGAGGGGAAAGCCTCTGAAAGCTTGTGATTTTCAAATAAAACTGTTGGACTATAACCTGGTGTTGTAAGATTCTTTGAGGAAATGACAAGGAGGATTGATGAGGGTCGTGCAGTGGATGTTATTTACATGGATTTTAGTAAGGCATTTGACAAGGTCCTACATGGCAGACTGGTCAGAAAGGTAAAAGCCGATGGGATACAGGGAAATGTGGTGAATTGGATCCAAAATTGGCTCAGTAACAGGAAACAAAGGGTAAAAGTTGATGGATGTCTTTGCGAATGGAAATCCATTTCCAGTGGTGTGCCACAGGTTTCAGTGTTGGGTCCCTTGCTGTTTGTGGTATATATTAATGATTTGGATTTGAATGTGGAGGGCATGATTGGCAAATTTGCAGACGACACAAAAATTGGCCGTGCAGTTGATAGTGAAGAGGATAGCTGTAGACTCCAAGAAGATACCAATGGGTTGGTGGAGTGGGCGGAAAAGTGGCAAATGGAGTTCAACCCGGAGAAGTGTGAGGTAATGCACTTAGGGAGGGCAAACAGTAAAAGGGAATATGCAGTAAACGGGAATATATTGAGAGGGGTAGAGGAAGTGAGAGACCTTGGAGTGCATGCGCACAGGTCCCTGAAGGTGGCAGTACAGGTAGATAAGGTTGTGAAGAAGGCATATGGAATGCTCTCTGTTATTAGCCGAGGTATAGAATACAAAAGCAGGGATGTAATGATGGAACTGTATAAAACGCTGGTAAGGCCACAGCTGGAGTATTGTGCGCAGTTCTGGTCACCACATTACAGGAAGGACGTAATTGCTCTGGAGAGAGTGCAGAGAAGATTTATAAGAATGTTGCCAGGACTTGAAAATTGCAGCTACGAGGAGAGATTGGATAGGCTGGGGTTGTTTTTCTTGGAGCAGAGGAGGCTGAGGGGAGACTTGATTGAGGTGTACAAAATTATGAGGGGCCTAGATCGAGTCGACAGGAAGTACCTGTTTCCCCTAGTGGAGAGTTCAAGAACTAGAGGACATAGATTTAAGCTGATTGGCGGAAGGATTAGAGGGGACATGAGGAAAAACTTTTTTACCCAGAGGGTGGTGGGTGTATGGAATTCGCTGCCCGAATTGGTGGTTGAGGCAGGGACCCTCAACTCTTTTAAAAAGTACCTGGAGCTGCACCTAAAGTGCTGTAAGCTGCAGGGCTACGGACCGGGTGCTGGAAGGTGGGATTAGAATGGGCGGGATGTATAATGGGCGGGTGTATAACAGGTGAGTGTACAACGGGCGGGGTGTATAATGGGCGGGTGTATAACGGGCGTGTGTATAACAGGTGAGTGTATAACGAGCGGGGTGTATAATGGGCGGGTGTATAACGGGCGGGTGTATAACAGGTGAGTGTATAACGGGCGTGTGTATAACGGGCGGGGTGTATAACGGGCGGGGTGTATAATGGGCGGGTGTATAACGGGCGGGGTGTATAACGGGCGGGGTGTATAACGGGCGGGGTGTATAATGGGCGGGTGTATAATGGGCGGGTGTATAATGGGCGGGGTGTATAATGGGCGGGTGTATAATGGGCGGGGTGTACAACAGGTGAGTGTATAACGGGCGGGGTGTATAACGGGCGGGTGTATAACGGGCGGGGTGTATAACAGGTGAGTGTACAACGGGCGGGTGTATAACGGGCGGGTGTATAATGGGCGGGTGTATAACGGGCGGGTGTATAACAGGTGAGTGTATAATGGGCGGGTGTATAACGGGCAGGGCGTATAATGGGCGGGTGTATAACGGGCGGGGCGTATAACGGGCGGGGCGTATAATGGGCGTGTGTATAATGGGCGGGTGTATGACGGGCGGGTATATAATGGGCGGGTGTATGACGGGCGGGTGTATAATGGGCGGGTGTATAACGGGCGGGTGTATAACGGGCGGGTGTATAACGGGCGGGTGTATGACGGGCGGGTGTTTAACGGGCGGGGTGTATAACGGGCGGGTGTATAACGGGCGGGTGTATAACGGGCGGTCAATCCGCTACCGCCCGTTTTGTGCCCCCGTTGAAATTGAATATCTGCCCAAGATTTCCAAATTCAGCGCATCAGTGACGTGACAGTGGCTGGAGATTGGAGGGTCTCCTCCAGCTTAAGTTGTGCTCAACAACAACAACTTACATTTATATAGCACCTTTAAAGTAGTAAAACATCCCAAGGTGCTTCACAGGAGCGATTATCAAACAAAATTTGATACCGAGCCACATAAGGAGATATTAGGACAGGTGACCATAAACTTGGTCAAAGAGGTAGGTTTTAAGGAGCGTCTTACAGGAGGAGAGAGAGGCGGAGAGGTTTAGGGAAGGAATTCCAGAGCTTAAGGCCCAGGCAGCTGAAGGCACGGCTGCCAATGATGAAGGAAATTGGGGTTGCGCAAGAGGCCAGAATTGGAGGAGCGCAGAGATTTCAGAGGGTTGTCTGGCTGGAGGAGGTTTACAGAGTTAGGGAGGAGCGAGGCTATGGAGGGATTTGAACACAACGATGAGAATTTTAAATCCGAGGCGTTCCCGGGCTGGGAAGCCAGCGTAGGTCAGTGAGCACAGGGGGTGATGGGTGATCGGGACTTGGTGCGAGTTTGGATACGGGCAACAGAGTTTTGAATAAGCTGACATTTATGGAGGGTGGAAGATGGGAGGCCAGCCAGGAGAGCATTCGAATAGTTGAGTCTGGAGTTAATAAAAGCATGGATGAGGGTTTCAGCAGCAGATGAGTTGAGGCAGGGGCGGAGACAGGTGATGTTACAGAGGTGGAAGTAGGCGGTCTTGGTGATGGAGAGGATATGTGGTCAGAAGCTCAGCTCAGGGTCAAATGGGACGCCAAGTTTGGGAACAGTCTGGTTCAGCCTCAGACAGTGGCCGGGGAGAGGGATGGAGTCGGTGGCCTAGGGAACGGAGTTTGTAGCGAGGACCAAAGACAGTGGATTGCGAAGTCCCAATATTAAATTCATCAGATTAGTAATATTTAATGTTATTAATTAATAAGCTCTCTCCTTTTTCTGGCTTCCTTGCCCTGCATTAAGAAGACTGACTGATTGTTTCCTGAACTCCATCAATCTGCCATCTTTCTTCACTCAACAGCAATACTCGAAAGATTGTAATTTCTGCTTTTGACCCAGTTCTCTACCAACATTTATTTATTTTGACTCTTTAAATACCCTGAAGTTTATTTTTAAAATCTTAACCAATTTCGGGATAATTTCCTCTCTTGTGTCCTACCACTCAGGTGAAAATGGAATCTGTTGTACGTACAGGAAAAGTGTGAGAACACCAACATCTTCGAACTCAGCCTTTCTCATATGGGCACATCCTTTGATCACGGTAGGAATAGATAGAATCATAGAATCATAGAAGTTTACAACATGGAAACAGGCCCTTCGGCCCAACATGTCCATGTCGCCCAGTTTATACCACTAAGCTAGTCCCAATTGCCTGCACTTGGCCCATATCCCTCTGTACCCATCTTACCCATGTAACTGTCCAAATGCTTTTTAAAAGACAAAATTGTACCCGCCTCTACTACTGCCTCTGGCAGCTCGTTCCAGACACTCACCACCCTTTGAGTGATAAAATTGCCCCTCTGGACCCTTTTGTATCTCTCCCCTCTCACCTTAAATCTGTGCCCCCTCGTTATAGACTCCCCTACCTTTGGGAAAAGATTTTGACTATCTACCTTATCTATGCCCCTCATTATTTTATAGACTTCTATAAGATCACCCCTAAACCTCCTACTCTCCAGGGAAAAAAGTCTCAGTCTATCCAACCTCTCCCTATAAGTCAAACCATCAAGTCCCGGTAGCATCCTAGTAAATCTTTTCTGCACTCTTTCTAGTTTAATAATATCCTTTCTATAATAGGGTGACCAGAACTGTACACAGTATTCCAAGTGTGGCCTTATTAATGTCTTGTACAACTTCAACAAGACATCCCAACTCCTGTATTCAATGTTCTGACCAATGAAACCAAGCATGCTGAATGCCTTCTTCACCACCCTATCCACCTGTGACTCCACTTTCAAGGAGCTATGAACCTGTACTCCTAGATCTCTTTGTTCTATAACTCTCCCCAACGCCCTACCATTAACGGAGTAGGTCCTGGCCCGATTCGATCTACCAAAATGCATCACCTCACATTTATCTAAATTAAACTCCATCTGCCATTCATCGGCCCACTGGCCCAATTGATCAAGATCCCGTTGCAATCCTAGATAACCTTCTTCACTGTCCACGATGCCACCAATCTTGGTGTCATCTGCAAACTTACTAACCATGCCTCCTAAATTCTCATCCAAATCATTAATATAAATAACAAATAACAGCGGACCCAGCACCGATCCCTGAGGCACACCGCTGGTCACAGGCCTCCAGTTTGAAAAACAACCCTCTACAACCACCCTCTGTCTTCTGTCGACAAGCCAATTTTGTATCCAATTGGCTACCTCACCTTGGATCCCGTGAGATTTAACCTTATGTAACAACCTACCATGCGGTACCTTGTCAAAGGCTTTGCTAAAGTCCATGTAGACCACGTCTGCTGCACAGCCCTCATCTATCTTCTTGGTTACCCCTTCAAAAAACTCAATCAAATTCGTGAGACATGATTTTCCTCTCACAAAACCATGCTGACTATTCCTAATCAATCCCTGCCTCTCCAAATGCCTGTAGATCCTGTCCCTCAGAATACCCTCTAACAACTTACCCACTACAGATGTCAGGCTCACCGGTCTGTAGTTCCCAGGCTTTTCCCTGCCGCCCTTCTTAAACAAAGGCACAACATTTGCTACCCTCCAATCTTCAGGCACCTCACCTGTAGCGGTGGATGATTCAAATATCTCTGCTAGGGGACCCGCAATTTCCTCCCTAACCTCCCATAACGTCCTGGGATACATTTCATCAGGTCCCGGAGATTTATCTACCTTAATGCGCGTTAAGACTTCCAGCACCTCCCTCTCTGTAATATGTACACTCCTCAAGACATCACTATTTATTTCCCCAAGTTCCCTAACATCCATGCCTTTCTCAACCGTAAATACCGATGCGAAATAGTCATTTAGGATCTCACCCATCTCTAGTGGTTCCGCACATAGATGACCTTGTTGATCCTTAAGAGGCCCTACTCTCTCCCTAGTTACTCTTTTGCCCTTTATGTATTTCTCGGGGCTTGTGTGCACAAATCATTGAAGTTGGTAGGGCAGGTTGAGAAAGCGGTTAAAAAAGCATATGGGATCATGGGCTTTATAATTAGAGGCACAGAGTAAAACATTTTGGAAGTCATGATGAACCTTTATAAAACACTGGTTCGGCCACAACTGGAGTATTGTGTCCAGTTCTGGGCACCGCACTTTAGGAAGGATGTGAAGGCCTTAGGGAGGGTGCAGAAAAGATTTACTAGAATGGTTCCAGGGATGAGGGACTTTGGTTATGTGGATAGACTGGAGAAGCTGGGGTTGTGTGGAAAACTATAAGCTTTGCCTGACTAAATTGACTTTCTAATACACTTAAACCATAAAGCTGACCATATTAATGTAGAAATACTGAACCATAAAAGAAGCAAAGCATGATGGAATAAGTTGACCATGTTAGCTGACCAGCTGAATACAATAGAACGCTTATGTTCGGTTCCCAGCAAAGACACACAGAAGAGCTATTGTCTGCTTATGAGATAACTGTCTGACTAGCAGAAATGAATGACCATATAGCCTTGAGACTGAGTACAAAACTGATAATAAAAACACTTTCTTAGGGGAAAGCCACTTTCCCCTAAACATTGTCTCGTGATGTTGAACAGGCATGGGAACCAAAAAGGTTGGGTTCCCTATTTTTGATTGACTAACCACTTGACCAATGAGAGTGTACATGTACGCCCATATTCTATGATGGACAGACATTACTAATTGAACCGTATAAAAGTTAACCATTTCATCTGCTCAGCGAAGTGGTGGTTCCAACCATTGCTTGGACACAGCTTCCAACTTGTACAAGTTTCTTAATAAATTCTTACTTGTCTGAATTAAGTGTTTGGAGTTAATGCATTGTGTATAATAGGTAATTAAGTTTCGACAGTTTTTCTCCTTGGAACAGAGACGGTTGCGAGGAGATTTGATAGAGGTGTTTAAAATCATGACAGTTCTAGACAGAGTAGATAGAGAGAAACTGTTCCCATTGGCTGAAGGGTCATGAACCAGAGGACACAGATTTAAGGTGATTGGCAAAAGAACCAAAGGTGACATGAGGAAAAACTTTTTAACACAGTGAGTGGTTAGGATCTGGAATGCACTGCCTGAGGGAGTGGTGGAGGCAGATTCAATCATGGCCTTCAAAAGGGAACTGGATAAGTACTTGAAAGTAAAAAATTTGTAGGGCAACGGGGATAGGGCGTGGGAGTGGGACTAGCTGGATTGCTCTTGCATAGAGCCGGTGCAGACTCGATGGGCCGAATGGCCTCTTTCCTTGCTGTGACCTTTTTATGATTCTATGATTTGCAATTCTCCAGTCCTCTGGCAACACACCAATAACTAAGGAGGATTGGAAGATTATGGCCAGTACCTCAGCAATTTTCACCTTTACTTCCCTCAGCAATCTAGGATGCACCCCATCATTATCAGTGCATTATCTACTTTATCTACAGGCAGCCTTGCTAGTACCTCCACTTTATCAATTTTCAACCCATCTAGTATCTGAACTACCTCGTCTTTTACTGTGACTTTGGCAGCATCTTCTTCCCTGTTAAAGCTGATGCAAAATATTCATTTAGTACCTCAGCTATGCCCTCTGCCTCCATGCACAGATCTCCTTTTGGTCCTTAATCAGTCCCACCCCTCCTCTTACTACCCGTTCACTATTTATATGCCTATAGAAGACTTTTGGATTCTTTTTTATGTTACTGCCAGTTTCTTTTCCCTTATTTTCTTTTTCACTTCTCTGAACTTTCTATATTCAGCCTGGTTCTCACTTGTATTATCAACCTGACATCTGTCATACGCCCCCTGGTCCTGCTTCCAGATAGCTCACCTTTAGACATTATCCTTATTAGATAGTGGTTCATTTCCATTCTGTGCTCTTGGTATTGGCAGTATTTGCTATTATAGCAGGGTTAGCACACTGAAATTCTCAAAACTCAAGCTGCACACTTCATAGCACACGGGCCAAAACCCACTTTACAATAATGTTTATTGGTGTAAGTTTGACATTCTCCCCTCAGCGCAGTATAACACAACAAGGTAACTGTTAACCTACACTCCTCAATATAGAAAATCATTTGTTTTCTCAAGACATACAGCTTTAAACAGAAGTCGACTTATTGTTAACTCTCTCTAGCATAGCTCCATGGCGAAGGCGGTCCAACTTAAAACATTCACCTTTACAGCCGCTGGCTGTGAGTTTCACACACCCAGAGTGCTCTTCATTTCAAGACAGTCCATGGCTTACCAATATAAATCTCTCAGAGGAAGCCTGTGGCTACAAGCTGTCAATCAAAGTGGGCTCCGGCGAATCATACAGGGCTCCACCCAATCATAGAGGGCTCCACCCAATCATAGAGGGCTCCACCCAATCATAGAGGGCTCCACCCAATCATAGAGGGCTCCACCCAATCATAGAGGGCTCCACCCAATCATAGAGGGCTCCACCCAATCATAGGCCCTGCCTTTTTCTCAAATGACTGAAACAGTTGACAATCAAAGTCCCAATCTCAGATGGGATCCCTATCCTTTGATCACATTCTGACTGGTTGTGAGCTACAATGGGTGAATTAAACAGAATCATACCTTACGGAGCAAGAGGTGTCAAAGTACTCCTGGGCTATCTTTGATAACATGAGTTATTTTGGATTGCTAATAATGCCCTTTCCTGGGTTGATTAGCCAATTAACACTTCAGATTATCAGTGTTGGGGCTAAAACACACTGACATCTAGAGTGGAGTCCTTTCCCAG
Organism: Heptranchias perlo; assembly: GCF_035084215.1. NCBI lineage: Eukaryota > Metazoa > Chordata > Chondrichthyes > Hexanchiformes > Hexanchidae > Heptranchias > Heptranchias perlo. The sequence goes on along the minus strand of NC_090356.1, from coordinate 33,711,911 downwards.
ATAATGGGGGTCATTTTAACCCAACCCACCCAGAAAGTAAAATCGTGTAGGGTGTAAATCGACTGATCCTGTCATTATTCCCAATGAGTTGATAGCTTTTCACTGACAAGATGCTTTGCATGACCTTGAATGTTAACCCTTTACATGCTGCTTCTAGTTGTACAAGATATAAGTTTTTAAAAATCCAGCACAGGCAAAATCCATTTTGCCAAAATTTCATAGGTGAAATTAATGACCACCAATCAAGGCTATCGGTAATCAATGAAGTTTCAAATAAATAGATGATGAAGACTTTGGATTTGACTCATCAAATCAAATACAAGATTTAGACTCAGGTCAAATTTCACCTTTTAGGAACTGATCACTAATTAACGGTCCCCACAGAGTGCCCAGAGTTTTGGCTCCGTGGAAGAGGTTATTTTCAGGAGCTGTCCCAGCTTTGGAAGTAGAACAGGTGAGGCCCCAATACGGTTAAACTAAGCCGCCTTTACTATCTCCCAAACAGTTTGTTGTGAGCAATGGTCAGAGATTTGTGGTGCAAATCTTGGCTTCACAGAAGATAAACCAGGTAACTATACATCATTTAGTTTAACATCAGGTGTAGGCAAACTCTTAGAATCCATAATTCTGATCAGATTAGTGAGCATTTGAGATACATGAAAAACTTAATAGAGATTTTGAAGAAGTGAGTGATTGGATAGATAAAAGGAATCCAGTAGATGGGATGTCTAAGGGGTCTCTCAAGCATATGGTACAAGAGGAAATGTAGCAGCATTGAAAATAATGTTTAGATGGGCAGGCAACAAAGGCTTGGGGTTAAAGGGTGTTATCCGGATTGGATTGTCCAGAGGGTGACAGTGGTATACCTCAGGAGTCCATCTTTGCTTTCCATGTGTTTAGACTATTTGGACTTGGGCAGAGCAAGCATGATATAAAAATTTGCTTACAACAAAAAAGTAGGGGGTTGAGCAAAGGGGACAACAAAGGGGACTATAAAAGGCCTCAAGACAACAGACAGTTCTTGGAATGCATAGACAGGTAGGTGGTTGATACAATTTAATGCAGAAAAGTGTGAGGTAATGTATTTTGGAAGGAAAAATATGAATGAGAGTCTACAATCAATGGAAAGATGCTGAATGGTGTGGAGGAACATTGAGATCTAGGTTTTCAAATAAGCAATTATCTGAAAATGGGTGTGCAGGTAGATAAATCCATAAAATAGGCCAATAACATTTTTGGTTTGATAAATAAGGCTATGGCTTTCAAGACTAAACAGGTAAAGATGGATTTGTACAGGACAATGTTAAGCCACAATTAGAATATTCCTCTTGTGACTTCTATGGTTACTAATTGTAGTTGAAGTTGTCCCACTAGAACTTTAGAAATTGATATTCACCCATTGATGTTCCGAGAAGCCTCAGGAAGAAACTCAACCAGCAGCATTAGTCTTTGAGCTGCAAACTGGTGACTCCCAACCACCCTTAGTGGTATGCCTCAATCAAATCCACAGTTCTAAGTTCCAATCTTTGCCTTTTCATGACCCTTTTTCCTTTCCATCTTACAAAAAGAATAATAACCCAAACTTCCACAAATGGAGACACCTCTAAACACACTGCAAAACCTAAACCACCATTCAGAAAGTGCCTTGACCAGTAGTAGAGGCTCACACTGCTAGAGGTCCCTTTTATTGCCCTGGCAATCACGCTTCCATGACTAATTTTTCAAACTGCAACTAATCGATGACTAATAATATCTCCTGACCCTCCAAAATTGATTTATTAATCACTTTACAGAAGAATTCACACATCCAATGAACTTTGGGGGTGATAAATGAACGCCTGTACTCACAGCCCTGACGTTATTTCACATTATATTAATCCTGAATACTTTTACTCTACAACAAAGTCAGCCCTAAACACTAACCCCTTATGATTAGTCAGTGTCTTGGTTAGAATATTAAATACTAAATTAACCTACTACAGTTCTCGTGCATAGTCCCTGAAGGCACACTGACCCCTTTAATCCCAGTTTAATTATCAAAATGATTATTTTATTTATTCACCCATTAGTGCTGGGTGTTTGACTTGCTGCAAACGTATCTGCAGGCCACGTCCTCGTATAATTAATCACAACTGCGATCTTGGTTTTAACTAGTTATACTAACTGTAGCATTATTAACCTCTATTTTTTTTCTTTTAACTATCTTCGAAGTTGACATGGCAATAATTCCAATCACAGTCTTCATCCTTTATCTACAGGAGAATGTTTAATGTCCCAGCAAATACCGGCACATTACGTAGATGACCCAAGCCTACGAATCTTAACAGAAGCTGTTGCTGAATTATTAATGACAAGCTGTCTGATTTCACTTTCATTCACTATCCTATTGGATTAATCCTTTTATTGCTAACCATAAGCCAGTGATGATGTGATATAATTTGCAAACGAACATTTCAAGGTCACCGCACCCCACCAGTATGAGGATATGACAACCTAGCGGTATGTTGCTGAGCTAGTAATCCCAAGGCCTGAACCGGACAACATGGCTTCAAATCCCATCATGGCAGTTTGAGAATGTGAATTCAGTTTTTAAAAATCTGGAAATAAAAAACTGATATCAGTAAAAGTGACCTTGAATCTGTTGGATTGTCGTAAAGACTCAACTGTTTCACTAATGCCCTTTAGGGAGGTAAACCTGCTGTCCTTACCCAGGCTGTCCCATATGTGACTCCAGTCCCACACCAATGTGGTTGAATTGTAACTGCCTCAGATGTGGCCTAGCAAGAATTCAGTTGTACCACCTTCTCAGGTCAACTAGGGATGGGCAATAAATGCCAGCCCTGCCAGCGACACCCACGTCCTGAGAATTAATGAAAAAAGTACAAGAAGGTTTTTGTTATGGGATAAGTTTATTTATTACACTGGAAGTTTTCTACTTTCTTGGATTTTCTGCACTTTCTTCCACAAGTCTAACCTCTCCTCCAAGTTACATGGCTGTTGATCCCCGAACAATATTAATCCTTTAGATCACTTCGAAGTTCCTCTTCTTAATACTGCAGCTCTCCTGATTTCTGGGGTAACAGTGATAAACTCATCACACCCTGAGAGGGAATTCCAAACAGGCTACTGAAATCTTGGCTTTAACAATTGTTCTGGGTCTTTACCGTACCGCTCTCCGAGCTATAGCATATTATCAGGCTCCTTTTACAAAGAGTATGGGGCAACAGCTTTTACAGCGACTGTACCTTGCAGGCTCCAAGGGGTCAATTTTAAAACGGAGCCGGGAAGGGGGCGGGGGGTCAAATTGAGGTTGGGAAACCCATTAGTACGGGTTTCCCAGACGTCCTTATGATTTTGAAGTCAGGACGTCTTTTTTTTGTCAGTTTCCTGTCCGACTGACCGGCTGATTGACAGGCTGGTCTCAGTCGGATGGGAGACCAGCCAGGGAGAGGATGTCTGCAGGTAACTTTGCAGGTAAGTCTTTGTTTGTATGGATGCGGGGGGGGGGGGGGGGGGGGGGCAGGGGTGAACAAGGGACATGGGTGGGCATAGGTTGATATAGGTAGGCACGGGTGGGCATAGGTTGGCAGGGGGTCGCAATTCATGGGGGATGGAATCTGGGGTCAGTCACAGGGGTCCGCCATCGTTGAGGGGGAGGGTCGGGGGTTGGGGAGTTGGGAGTCGGGGTATCAGGGTCGGGGGTCGGGTGGGAGGATCGGGGTTGGGGGTCGGGGGATCTGTGATCAGGGTGGGGGATCCGCGATTGAGGGTTGGCGATCGTTGGGGGGTCGGTGCAAGTAGGCTTGTTGGGTCTGGGGGAAACACTCCCGCTCCTTTGGGCCCACAAGCTGTGACTTTCTAGGTACTTACCTGATAGCCTCGGGCCTTCTTGCCTCCTTTCACGAGGTGAGAAGGCCCGAGACAGGCCCGTAAAATAGAATCCCAGCCCTCCGGGGTTGAAATCAGGAGTTGGAGAAAAATGGAGGCCTAAAGCCTCCTTAAAAGGTTTTAAGGCCCAACCCGCCATCTGGGAATGGGTTGGTCACCCGCCCCTCGTCCTGCCCTGGTGAAATCCGAAAATGGGTGTGTTGGAGGTGAATTGGGGGCAGGTTTGAAATGGTGGCAATTTTCAATGCCCCCCTGACCCCAATCCATCCGATTTTTACTTTGAAAATTGAGCCCCAAGTATTTATTGGTTCTACATTGCCAGATGCACACCTGCTCCAACAAACCCAACATCACTTTACATCCAAACACTATTGGATTTGGTTTGAAACATGTTTGATGTAGTGTACATGGATTTTAGCAAGGCTTTTGACAAAGTCCCACATGGCAGACTGGTCAAAAAATAAAAACCCATGGGATCCAAGGGAAAATGGCAAGTTGGATCCAAAATTGGCTCAGTGGCAGGAAGCAAAGGGTAATTGTCGATGGATGTTTTTGCAACTGGAGGGTGTGGGGTTCCACAAGGCTCAGTACTAGGTCCCTTGCTTTTTGTGGTATATATTAATGATTTGGACTTGAATGTTGGGGGGCTTGATCAAGAGATTTGCAGATGATACAAAAATTGGCCGTGCGGTTGATAGTGAGGAGGAAAGCTGTAGACTGCAGGAAGATATCAATGGATTGGTCAGGTGGGCAGAAAAGTGGCAAATGGAATTCAATCCAGAGAAGTGTGAGGTAATACATTTGGGGAGGGCAAACAAGGCAAGGGAATACACAATAAATGGGAGGATACTGAGAGTTGTAGAGGAAGTGAGGGACCTTGGAGTACATGTCTACAGATCCCTGAAGGTAGCAGGACAGGTAGATAAGGTGGTTAAAAAGGCATACGGGATACTTTCCTTTATTAGCCGAGGCGTAGAATATAAGAGCAGGAAGGTTATGCTGGAACTGTATAAAACATTAGTTAGGCCACAGCTTGAGTACTGTGTACAGTTCTGGTCACCACATTACAGGAAAGATGTGATTACACTGGAGAGGGTACAGAGGAGATTTACACGGATGTTGCCAGGGCTGGAGAATTTTAGCTATGAGAAAAGATTGGATAGGCTGGGGTTGTTTTCTTTGGAACAAAGGAGGCTGAGGGGAGATTTAATTGAAGTATATAAAATTATGACAGGACTGGATAGGGTGGATAGGGAGGACCTGTTTCCCTTAGCAGAGGAGTCAGTGACCGGGTGGGGGGGGCATAGATTTAATGTAATTGGTAGAAGCATTAGTGGGGAGCTGAGGAGAAATGTTTTCACCCAAAGGGTGGTGGGGGTCTGGAACTCACTGCCTGAAAGGGTGGTAGAGGCAGAAACCTTCAACTCACTTAAAAAGTACCTGGATGTGCACCTGAAGTGCCGTAACCTACAGGCTACAGACCAGGTGCTGGAAAATGGGATTAAGCTGGATAGCTCTTTTCGACCAGCACGGACACGATGGGCCGAATGGCCTCCTTCTGTGCTGTAACTGTCTATGATTCCATGATTTGAAGGTGACCCATGCTATTGATATTTTATTGACAAAGTTATAACTCTTCCCCAATGTCTGAAATTACTTACAAGGCCCATAATACAAAATTAGTACAAATAATTTCTAATGATGTAATCTTGGATAAAACCCAAAGAAAAGTAACAGATGTAATTATAATCACTATGGTTCTTTCCCTAATCCTTGCTATTTTGCATTCTCACTTCCCTAAATATTCCCTGATGTAGAGAAGCTATCTCCAAATAAATCCAGCCGTGACCCATTGGGAATCACTCACCTCTTCTCTCATTCTTCATATTGGCAATTCAATCTCTTTGATTTAACCAAGAAATTGCTCTACTTCCCTCCATACCATGAGGAGATCAACTCTTCATGCCTTCTATCATCCTGCTGTCCCTCTCAACAATTTTAATTCTATTCATTTTAGGCCTTATTTATGAATTAATTATTGATCTAGAATGGACTGAATGGCTGCTAGTAAGACCACTCATCTCAAATTAGTAAACTAAGGTGCTAATCCATAATCACCCAATGGTTTCAACTTGCTTTAGTTTTAGCTCCGTACTTATTCTAGGCCTAGTAGTTTGTACATTTCCTATCTGCCCTTCTCTGCTTAGTTATCTCCCTGTCCTATTGAACTCAACCTCACCGCATATTTTGTCAGTTCAATCATCTTATAGGATTTTCAGCCTGTGAGCTGGGGCAGACAGGGCTCTCCTATTAGCTGCAACATCGATTCACAGCTCTGACTATCTCTAAAACCTCTCCAGTGCTAAACATTTTAAAATCAAGAGTTATATTATTATTCATAAAATGGATAACCACTAAAATTACTGCTCACAGGTCATTTACTGCTGTGTTAAGCCTAATGCAGAGGGTGCAGAGGAGATTTACTAGAATGGTACCAGGGATGAGGGACTTGTTATGTGGAGGGACTGGAGAAGCTGGGGTTGTTCTCCTTAGAGCAGAGAAGGTTACGGGGAGATTTAATAGAGGTGTTCAAAATCATGAAGAGTTTTTATATAGTAAATAAGGAGAAACTGTTTCCAGTGGCAGGAGGGTCAAATTTAAGGTAATTGGCAAAAGAACCAGAGGGGGAGATGAGGAGAATTTTTTTTACGCAGTGAGTTGTTATGATCTGGAATGCACTGCCTGAAAGGGCGGTGGAAACAGATTCAATAGGAACTTTCAAAAGGGAATTGGATAAATACTTGAAAAGGGAAAAATTTGCAGGGCTATGGGGAAAGGCCTGGGGAATGGGACCAATTGGATAGCTCTTTCAAAGTGCTGGCACAGGCATGATAGTCCGAATGGCCTCCTTCTGTGCTCTATCATTCTCGGATTCTTGGATTCTAGGATTCTAATTTGGTTTAAACGAAACGCCAAATTTAGTTGGAATTTCTTAAATTATTATTAATTATTGATCCATTTCCTAGATGCTGATAATTCTCACTTGTTGACTCCTGCCATTAATAATTCTAGGTAGACCAATCTACTCTGTATAATTGTATACCACACTCATTCCCACATTAATTATCACCCAGTGAGAAAGCAAACTAAACAACTAAAGGTAGGAACTTATTTTTATTATAATAAAATCGAGGATTAGCTGAAGTAAAAACAATTGTCCAAATAACCTCTTCACTTATTTAGATCAGGGGTTAGAAACAATTGCAAGAAATTGAAATTGAATAAATCTCACCCTCTTTGATATTAATATGGAAGGGGGATGTGCACCAGAATGTAGCATTAGAAAGGAGAAACAAGATGCACAAAGGATTGGGTGAGACAGATTGCACTAGAGTAAGGAATAATACAGTATTAGGAGGGATCAGACTAAGGGAGAATACGAGTCATAGAATCATAGAAAATTTACAGCACAGAAGGAGGCCATTTGGCCCATCGTGTCCAAGCTGGCCAGAAATGAGCCTCGCAGCCTAATCCTACTTTCCAGCACTTTGTCCGTAGCCCTGAAGGTTATGGCATTTCAGGTGCATATTCAGGTACTTTTTAAATGAGTTGAGGGTTTCTGCCTCTACCACCCTTTCAGACAACGAGTTCCAGACCCCCACCACACTCTGGGTGAAAAAATATTTCCTTAGCTCCCCTCTAATCCTTCTACTAATCACTTTAAATCTATGCCCCCTGGTTATTGACCTCTCTGATAAAGGAACTAGGTCCTTCCTGTCCACTCTATCTAGGCCCCTCATAATTTTGTACACCTCAATTAAAGCATCCCTCAGCCTCCTTTGTTCCAAAGTAAACAACCCCAGCCTATCCAATCTTTCCTCATAGCTAAAATTCTCCAGTCCTGGCAAAATCCTCGTAAATCTCCTCTGTACCCTCTCTAGTACAATTGCATCCTTCCTGTAATGTGGTGACCAGAACAGCAGTACTCAAGCTGTGGCCTAACTAGTGTTTTATACAGTTCCAGCATAACCTCCATGATTTTATATTTTATGCCTTGGCTAATAAAGGAAAGTATTCCATATGCCTTCCTAACCACCTTATCTACCTGTCCTTCTAACTTCAGGGATCTGTGGACATGCACTCCAAGGTCCCTCACTTTCTCTACACCTCTCAGTATCCTCCCATTTATTGTGTATTCCCTTGCCTTGTTTACTCTCCCCAAATGTATTACCTCACACTTCTCTGGATTGAACTCCATTTGCCACTTTTCTGCCCACCTGACCAGTCCATTGATATCTTCCTGCAGTCTACAGCTTTCCTCCTCGCAATCAATCAACCAACGGCCAATTTTTGCATCATCTGCAAACTTCTTAATCATGCCCCCTACATTTAAGTCCAAATCATTAATATATACCACAAAAAGCAAGGGACCTAGCACTGAGCCCTGCAGAACCCCACTGGAAACAGCCTTCCAGTCACAAAAACACCCGTCGACCATTACCCTTTTCTTCCTGCCACTGAGCCAATTTTGGATCCAATTTGCCACTTTCCCTTGGATCCCTTGGGCCTTTACTTTTTTGACCAGTTTGCATTGTGGGACCTTGTCAAAAGCCTTTCTAAAACCCATGTAGACTACACCAAACGCGTTACTCTCATCGACCCTCCTTGTTACCTCCTCAAAAAATTCAACCAAGTTAGTCAGACACAACCTTCCCTTCACAAATCCATACTGACTGTCCTTGATTACTCCGTGCCTTTTGTAAGTGATGGTTTAACCTGTCCCTCAGAATTGATTCCAATAATTTGCCCACCACCGAGGTTAGACTGATTGGCCTGTAATTACTCGGTCTATCGCTTTCTCCCGTTTTAAACAATGGTACAACGTTGGCAGTCCTCCAATCCTCCTGCACCATGCCTGTATCCAGGGTGGAATGGAAAATGATGGTCAGAGCCTCCGCTATTTCCTCCCTTGCTCCTTTTAACAGCCTGGGATACATTTCATCCGGCCCTGGTGATTTATCTACTTTCAAAGATGCTAAACCCCTTAATACTTCCTCTCTCACTATGTTTATCCCATCCAATATTTACACTCCTCCTCGTTAATGCAATGTCTGCATTGTCCCCCTCTTTTGCGGAGACAGATGCAAAGCGTTCATTAAGAACGATATGAACATCTTCCACTTCCACACATAGTTACCATTTTGGTCTCTAATCGGCCCTAATCTTTCCTTAGTTAGCCTTTTGCTCTTAATGTATTTATAAAACATCTTTGGGTTTTCCTTGATTTTACTTGCCAATATTTTTTCATGCCCTCTCTTTGCTTTCCTAATTTCCTTTTTAATTTTGATGATGAGGTCTGAGATAGTTTTAGAGTGCATACACGTAAATGCAAATAGCCACATGGTAATATGATGTAGTGATGATAACGAAGACCTGGCTCAAAAAAGGGCAGGAATGGGTACTAAATATTCCTGGATACAAAGTGTTCAGGAAAGATAGGGAAGGAATATTTTTTTTTATTCGTTCATGGGATGTGGGCGTCGCTGGCGAGGCCGGCATTTATTGCCCATCCCTAATTGCCCTTGAGAAGGTGGTGGTGAGCCGCCTTCTTGAACCGCTGCAGTCTGTGTGATGAAGGTTCTCCCACAGTGCTGTTAGGAAGGGAGTTCCAGGATTTTGACCCAGCAACTATGAAGGAACGGCGACATATTTCCAAGTCGGGATGGTGTGTGACTTGGAGGGGAACGTGCAGGTGGTGTTGTTCCCATGTACCTGCTGCTCTTGTCCTTCTAGGTGGTAGAGGTCGTGGGTTTGGGAGGTGCTGTCGAAGAAGCCTTGGCGAGTTGCTGCAGTGCATCCTGTGGATGGTACACACTGCAGCCACAGTGCGCCGGTGGTGAAGGGAGTGAATGTTTAGGGTGGTGGATGGGGTGCCAATCAAGCGGGCTGCTTTGTCCTGGATGGTGTCGAGCTTCTTGAATGTTGTTGGAGCTGCACTCATCCAGGCAAGTGGAGAGTATTCCATCACACTCCTGACTTGTGCCTTGTAGATGGTAGAAAGGCTTTGGGGAGTCAAGAGGTGAGTCACTCGCCGCAGAATACCCAGCCTCTGACCTGCTCTTGTAGCCACAGTATTTATATGGCTGGTCCAGTTAAGTTTCTGGTCAATGGTGACCCCCAGGATGTGGATGGTGGGGGATTCGGCGATGGTAATGCCGCTGAATGTCAAGGGGAGGTGGTTAGACTCTCTCTTGTTGGAGATGGTCATTGCCTGGCACTTGTCTGGCACGAATGTTACTTGCCACTTATGAGCCCAAGCCTGGATGTTGTCCAGGTCTTGCTGCATGCGGGCTCGGAGGAGGGTGGTGGCAGTATTGATTAAGGATAATATTGTCGTACTGGAGAGAGAGGATATCCTTGAGGGATCAAGGACAGAACCTATTTAGTTAGAGTTAAGGAACAATCGAGGCACAATTACACGACTGGGTGTATTCTATACGGTGAAGGATATAGAGGAGCAAATTTGCAAGGAAATTACAGATAGGTGCAAGAACTGTAGAGAATTGATAATGGAGGACTTCAACTCTCCTAATATAGACTGGGATAGTAATAATGTAAATGGCAAAGAGGGGGAGGAATTTCTGAAGTGTGTTCAGGAGAACTTTTTTGATCAGTATGTTTCTAGCCCAATAAGGAAGGAGACATTGCTGGATCTGGTTCTGGGGAATGAGGTGGGCTAAGTGGAGCAAGTGTCAGCAGGGGAACATTTCGGGTTTAGATTAGTTATGGAAAAGAACAAGGAGCAATCTAGAGTAAAAATACTTAATTGAAGGAGGGCCAATTTCAATGGGTTGAGAACAGATCTGGCCCGGGTAAATTGGAATCAAAGATTGGCAGGCAAAACTGTAATCAAACAATGAACGGCCTTTAAAGAGGAGATGTACAGTCTAGGTACATTCGCAAGATGGGAAAAGCTAAGGCAACCAAAGTCAGAGCTCCCTGGATGATGAAAGAGATAGAGAGTAAGATGAAGCAGAAAAATGGGGCGTACAACAGATGACAGGTTAATAATACAAGTGAGAACCAGGCTGAGAATAGGAAGTACGGAGGGGAAGTGAAAAACAAAATAAGAGAGGCAAAGAGAGAGTATGACAATAGACTGGCGGCCAACATAAAAGGGAATCCAAAAGTCTTCTACAGATATATAAATAGTAAACAGGTAGAAAGAGAAGGGGTGGGGTCAATTCGGGACCAAAAAGGAGACCTACGCGTGGAGGCAGAGGGCATGGCCGAGGTACTAAATGAGTACTTTGCATCTGTCTTTACCAAGGAAGAAGATGCTGCCAAAGTCACAGTAAAAGAGGAGGTAGTTGAGATACTGGATGGGCTAAAAATTGATAAACTGGAGGTATTAGAAAGGCTGGCTGTACTTAAAGTAGATAAGTCACCCGGTCCGGATGGGATGCATCCTAGGTTGTTGAGGGAAGTAAGGGTGGAAATTGCAAAGGTCTTAAAATCGTCCTTAGATATGGAGGTGGTGCCAGAGGACTGGAGAATTGCAAATGTTATATTCTTGTTGAAAAAAGGGTGTAAGGATAAACCCAGCAACTAAAGGCCAGTCAGTTTATCCTCGGTGCTGGGGAAGCTTTTAGAAACGATAAGCCAGGACAAAATGAATAGTCACTTAGACAAGTGTGGATTCATAAAGGAAAGTCAGCATGGAATCGTTAAAGGCAAATTGTGTTGAACAAACTTGATTGAGTTTTTTGAGGTAACAGATGGTTGATGAGGACAATGCGGTTGATGTGTATATGGACTTCCAAAAGACGTTTGATAAAGTGCCACATAATAGGCTTGTCAGCAAAATTGAAGCCCATGGAATAAAAGGGGCAGTGGCAGCATGGATACGAAATTGGCTAAGTGACAGGAAACAGAGAGTAGTGATGAACGGTTGCTTCTTGGGCTTGACGAAGGTGTTCCCCAGGGGTCGGTACTAGGACCACTGCTTTTTTTGATATATATTAAAAACCTGGACTTTGGTGTACAGGGCACAATTTCAAAATTTGCAGATGGAACAAAACTTGGAAGTGTAGTGAACAGTGAGGAGGATAGTGATAGACTTCAAGAGGATGTAGACAGGCTGGTGGAATGGGCGGACACATGGCAGATGAAATTTAACGTAAAGAAGTGCAAAGTGATACATTTTGGCAGGAAGAATGAGGAGAGACAATATAAACTAAATGGTAAACTAAACTAAAAGGGGTGCAGAAACAGAGAGACCTGGGGATATATGTGCACAAATCTTTGAAGGTGGCAGGACAGGTTGAGAAAGTGTTTAAAAGAACATATGGGATCCTGAGCTTTATAAATAGAGACATAGTGTACAAAAGCAACAAAGTTATGATGAACCTTTATGAAACACTGGTTCAGCCACAACTGACGTATTGTGTCCAATTCTGGGCACCGCACTTTAGGAAGGATGTGAAGGCCTTAGAGAGGGTGCAGAAAAGATTTACTAGAGTGATTCCAGGGATGAGGGACTTCAGTTACGTGGATAGACTGGAGAAGCTGGGGTTGTTCTCCTTAGAGCGGAGAAGATTAACAGGAGATTTGATAGAGGTGTTCAAAATCATGAGGGTTTAGATAAAGTAAGTTAACAGAAACTGTTTCCTTTGACAGAAATGTCGAGAACCAGAGGCCACATGTTTAAGGTGTTTGGCAAAAGAACCAAAGGCGACAAGAAAAAAAACTTTTTTATGCAGCGAGTTGTTATAATCTGGAATGCGCTGCCTGAAAGAGTGGTGGAAGCAGATTCAGTCGTGATTTTCAAAAAGGAATTGGATAAATACTTGAAGGGAAAAAATTTTCAGGGCTATGGGGAAAGAATGGGGGAATGGGACAAACTGGATTGCTCTTACAAAGAGCCGGCATGGGCTTGATGGGCCGAATGACCACCATCAACATTAAGCTGGCTGGCCTTTAATCACTGGGTTTATTCCCTCTCCTCTTTTTTGAACAGGTGTGTTACATTTGCAATTCTCCAGTCCTCTGGCACCACCCCCGTATCCAAGGAGGATTGGAAGATTGTGGCCAGTACTTTTGTAATTTCCATCCTTACTTCCCTCAGTAACCAAGGATGCATCCCATCCGGACCGGGTGACTTTTCTGCTTTGAGTACTGCCAACCTTTTAAGTACCTCCTCTTTATCTATTTTTATCCTATCCAATATCACTACTACCTCCTCCTTTACTGCTACAATGGCAGCGTCTTCTCCTCTAGTGAAGACTGATGTGAAGTATTCATTTAGTACCCCAGACATGCCCTCTGCCTCCACAAGGTCTCCTTTTTGTCCCTAATCAGCCCCATCCTTCTTTTGACTATCCTTTTACTATTTATATGCTTATAAAAGACTTTTACATTTGCCGCTAATCTATTCTCTTACTCTCTTTGCCCCTCTTATTTCCTTTTTTAGATCTCCTCTACTTTCTGTATTCAGCCTGGTTCTCCACTGTATTATGAACCTTACATTTATTATAAGCCTCCTTTTTCTGTTTCATTTTAATCTCTATATCTTTAGTCATCCAGAGAGCTCTAGCATTGAATGTCCTTCCTTTCCCCCTCGTGGGAATGTGTTTACTCTGTACCTGAACCATCTCCACCTTGAAGGCCTTCCATTGTTCAATTACTGTTTTGCCTACTAATTTTTGATCCCTTTTTAACTCACTGAAATTAGCCCTCCTCCAGATAGGTATTTTTTACGGTTGATTGTTCCTTGTCCTATTCCATAACTATTCTAAACCTGATGATATTATGATCACTGTTGCCCAAATGCTCCCCCACTGACTCATGCTCCACTTGCCCCACTTCATTCCCCAGTATTAGATCCAGCACTGCTTCCTTCCTCGTTGGACTGCAAACATACTGATCAAGAAAGTTCTCTTGTACACCTTTCAGGAATTCCTCCCCCTCTTTGTCCTTTACACCGTTACTGTCCCAGTCTATATTGGGATAATTGAAGTCCCCCATTATCACTACTGTATAGTTCTTGCATCTTTCTGTAACTTGCCTACAAATTTGCTGCTCCATCTCCTTCCCACTATTTGCTGGCCTATTGTATTCACCCAGTAGAGTATTAGCTCCTCTATTGTTCCTTAATTCTAAACAAATGGATTCTGTCTTTGACCCCTCAACTACATCATCCCTTTCCAGTGCTATAATAGTTTCTTTGATCTATACTCCCACCCCCTCCTTTCTTTCCTTCCCTATCTTTCCTGAATGTCTTGTAACCAGGTATATTAAGTACCCAATTCTCCCCTTCTTTGAGCCAGCTCTCTGTTATTGTCACCATATCATAGTCCCATGTGGCGACTTGAGCCTGCAGCTCACCAACCTTATTCACCACACTACGTGTATTTACACACATGCACTCCAACACCATCCACGACAAAGCAACTCGCTTGATTGGCACCCCATCCACCACCCTAAACATTCACTCCCTTCACCACCAGTGCACTGTGGCTGCAGTGTGCACCATCCACAGGATGCACTGCAGCAACTCGCCAAGGCTTCTTCAACAGCACCTCCCAAACCCGCGACCTCTACCACCTAGAAGGACAAGGGCAGCAGGCCAATGGGAACAACACCACCTGCACGTTCCCCTCCAAGTCACACACCATCCCGACTTGGAAATATATCGCCGTTCCTTCATCATCGCTGGGTCAAAATCCTGAAACTCCGTTCCTAACAGCACTGTGGGAGAACCTTCACCACACGGACTGCAGCGGTTCAAGAAGGCGGCTCACCACCACCTTCTCAAGGGCAATTAGGGATGGGCAATAAATGCCGGCCTCACCAGCGACGCCCACATCCCACGAAAGAATAAAAATAAATGAGGAGAGACAACATAAACTAAATGGTATAATTTTAAAGTGGGCGCAGGAACAGAGAGACCTGGGGGCTCACATGCACAAATCTTTTAAGGTGACAGGAGAAGTTGATTAGTCTGTTAAAAAAACATATGGGATCCTTAGCTTTATAAATAGAGGGATAGAGTACAAAAGCAAGGAAGTTAAGCTGAACCTTTATATAATATTGGTTCAGCCTCAGCTGGAGTATTGTGTTCAATCTGGGCACCGAACTTTAGGAAGGATCATAGAATCATAGAAAGTTATGGCACAGAAGGAGGCCATTCGGCCCATCGTGTCTGAAAAAAGAGCTATCCAGCTTAATCCCACTTTCCAGCACTTGGTCCGTAGCCCTGTAGGTTACGGTACTTAAAGTGCACATCCAAGTACTTTTTAAATGAGTTGAGGGTTTCTGCCTCGACCACCGTTTCAGGCAGTGAGTCCCAGACCCCCACCACCCTCTGGGTGAAAATATATCTCCTCAGCTCCCCTCTAATCCTTCTACCAATTACTTTAAATCTATGCCCCTGGTCACTGACCTCTCTGCGAAGTGAAATAGGTCCTTCCTATCCACTCGATCTAGTC
This sequence comes from Heptranchias perlo, assembly GCF_035084215.1. Classification (NCBI taxonomy): domain Eukaryota; kingdom Metazoa; phylum Chordata; class Chondrichthyes; order Hexanchiformes; family Hexanchidae; genus Heptranchias; species Heptranchias perlo. The sequence goes on along the minus strand of NC_090356.1, from coordinate 33,696,534 downwards.
TCCTCATAATTTCATAAACCTCAATTAAATCTCCCCACAACCTCCTTTGTTCCAAAGAAAACCCCAGCCTATCCAATCTTTCCTCATAGCTAAAATTCTCCAGCCTTGGCAACATCCTTGTAAATCTCTGCTGAACTCTCTCTAGTGCAATCACATCTTTCCTGTAATGTGGTGACCAGAACTGTATGCAGTACTCAAGCTGTGGCCTAACCAATGTTTTATACAGTTCTAGCATAACCTTTTTTAAAAATTCATTCATGGGATGTGGGCATCGCTGGCAAGGCCAGCATTTATTGCCCATCCTTATTTGCTCTTGAGAAGGTGGTGGTGAGCCGCCTTCTTGAACCGCTGCAGTCCGTGTGGTGAAGGTTCTCCCACACTGCTTTAGGAAGGGAGTTCCAGGATTTTGACCCAGCGACGATGAAGGAACGGTGATATATTTCCAAGTCGGATGTGTGTGACTTGGAGGGAAATGTGCAGGTGGTGTTGTTCCCATGTACCTGCTGCTCTTGTCCTTCTAGGTGGTAGAGGTCGCGGGTTTGGGAGGTGCTGTCGAAGAAGCCTTGGCGAGTTGCTGCAGTGCATCCTGTGGATGGGACACACTGCAGCCACAGTGCGCCGGTGGTGAAGGAAGTGAATGTTTATGGTGGTGGATGGGGTGCCAATCAAGTGGGCTGCTTTGTCCTGGATGGTGTTGAGCTTCTTGAGTGTTGTTGGAGTTGCACTCATCCAGGCAAGTGGAGAGTATTCCATCACACTCCTGACTTGTGCCTTGTAGATGGTGGAAAGGCTTTGGCGTGTCAGGAGGTGAGTCACTCGCCGCAGAATACCCAGCCTCTGACCTGCTCTCGTAGCCACAGTATTTATATGGCTGGTCCAGTTAAGTTTCTGGTCAATGGTGACCCCCAGGATGATTGATTGTGGGGGATTCGGCAATGGTAATGCCGTTGAATGTCAAGGGGAGGTGATTAAACTCTCTCTTGTTGGAGATGGTCATTGCCTGGCACTTGTCTGGCGCGAATGTTACTTACCACTTACCAGCCCAAGGCTGGATGTTGCCCAGGTCTTGCTGCATGCAGGCACGAACTGCTTCATTATCTGAGGGGTTGCGAATGGAACTGAACACTGTGCAATCGTCAGCGAACATCCCCGTTTCTGACCTTATGATGGAGGGAAGGTCATTGATGAAGCAGCTGAAGATGGTTGGGCCTAGGACACTGCCCTGAGGAACTCCTGCAGCAATGTCCTGGGGCTGAGATGATTGGCCTCCAACAACCACTACCATCATCCTTTGTGCTCGGTATGACTCCAGCCACTGGAGAGTTTTCTCCCTGATTCACATTGACTTCAATTTTACTCGGGCTTCTTGGTGCCACACTCCGTCAAATGCTGCCTTGATGTCAAGGGCAGTCACTCTCACCTCACCTCTGGAATTCAGCTCTTTTGTCCATGTTTGGACCAAGGCTGTAATGAGGTCTGGAGCTGAGTGGTCCTGGCGGAACCCAAACTGAGCATCGGTGAGCAGGTTATTGGTGAGTAAGTGCCACTTGATAGCACTGTCGACGACACCTTCCATCACTTTGCTGATGATTGAGAGTAGACTGATGGGGTGGTAATTGGCCGGATTGGATTTGTCCTTCTTTTTGTGGACAGGACATACCTGGGCAATTTTCCACATTGTCAGGTAGATGCCAGTGTTGTAGCTGTACTGGAACAGTTTGGCTAGAGGCGCGGCTCGTTCTGGAGCACAAGTCTTCAGCATTACAATCTATATCAATGACTTGGATGAAGGGACCGAATGTATTGTTGCTAAATTTGTTGATGACACAAAGGTTTGTAGGAAAGTAAGTTGTGAAGAGGACACAAGGAGTCTGCAAAGGGATAGAGATAGGTTAAGTGAGTGGGCAAAAATTTGGCAGATGCAGTGTAACGTGGGAAATTGTGAACTTGTCTGTTTTGGCAGGAGGAATAGAAAAGCAGTATATTATTTAAATGGAGAGAGATTGCAGAACTCTGAGGTACAGAGGGATCTGGGTGTCCTGGTACATGAATCACAAAAAGTTAGTATGCAGGTACAGCAAGTGATTAGGAAGGCAAATGGAATGTTGTCATTTGTTGCAAGGGGAATGGAATATAAAAGTAGAGATGTTTTGCTACAGTTGTACAGGGCATTGGTGAGACCACATCTCGAATATTGTGTGCAGTTTTGGTTTCCTTATTTAAGAAAGGACATAATTGCTTCAGAGAAGGTTCACTTGACTGATTCCTGGGATGAGGGGGTTATCTTATGAGGAAAGGTTGGACAAGTTGGGCCTGTATACACTGGAGTTTAGAAGAATGAGAGGTGATCTTATCGAAACATGTATGATCCTGAGAGGACTAGAAGGGGTAGATGCTGAGAGGATGTTTCCCCTTTTGGGAGAGACTAGAACGAGGGGCCACTGTTGAAAAATAAGGGGTCTCCCATTTAAGACGGAGATGAGGAGAATTTTTTTCTCTCAGAGGGTCGTGAGTCTGTGGAACTCCCTTCCCCAGAGAGCGGTGGAGGCAGGGTCATTGAATATTTTTAAGGCTGAGTTAGATAGATTCCTGATTAACAAGGGAGTCAAAGTTTACAGTAGGTAGACAGGAAAATAGAGTTGAGGTCACAATCAGATCAGCCATGATCTTATGAAATGGCAGAGCACGCTCAAGGGGCCAAATGGCCTCCTCCTGCTCTTAATTTGTATGTTTGTATGGTTCATGTAAGGAAAATATCCCGTATGCCTTTTTAACCACCTTATCTACCTATCCTGCTGCCTTCAGGGATCTGTGGACATGCACTCCAAGGTCCCTCACTTCCTCTACACCGCTCAGTATCCTCCCATTTATTGTGTATTCCCTTGCCTTGTTTGCTCTCCCAAAATGCATTACTCACACTTCTCCAGATTGAATTCCATTTGCCACTTTTCTGCCCACCTGACCAGTCCATTGATATCTTCCTGCAGTCTACCTCACTATCAACCACAAGGCCAAATTTTGCATCATCTGCAAACTTCTCGATCAAGCTCCCCACATTCAAGTCCAAATCATTAACATATACCACAAAAAACAAGGGACCGAGTACTGAGCCTTGTGAGACCCCACTGGAAACAGCCTTTCAGTCGCAAAAATACCCGTCAACAATTACCCTTTGCTTTCTGCCACTGAGCCAATTTTGGATCCAACTAGCCACTTTCTCTTGGATCCCATGAGCTTGTCAAAGCCTTGGAGAGGGTGCAGAGGAGATTTACGAGAATGGTACCAAGGATGAGTGATTTCAGTTATGTAGAGAGACTGGAGAAGCTGGGGTTGCTGTCCTTGGAGCAGAGAAGGTTAAGAGAGATTTAATAGGGATGTTCAAAATCATGAGGGGTTTTGATAGAGTAGAGAGGGAGAAACTGTTTCCAGTGGCAGGAGGGTTGGTAACCAGAGGGCACAGATTTAAGATCATTGGCAAAAGAACCAGAGGGGAGATGAAGAGAATTTTTTTAATGCTGCGAGTTGTTATGATCTGGAATGTGCTGCCTGAAAGGGTGGAAGCAAATTCAGTGGCAACTTTGAAAAGGGAATTGAATAAATACTTGAAAGGCAAAAATTTGCAGGGCTATGGGGAAAGAGCAGGGGAGTGGACCTATTGGATCGCTCTTTAATAGAGCTGGCACAGGCACCATGGGCTGAATGGCCTCCTTCTGTGTTGTAAGATTCTATGATTCTTCACTCACTGAGTAATGTAATACACGGCAAAGATGGAAAGATTAGGAGCCTCTCGGCAATGTTACATTTAAATGACTGATTTAATCTTCATGATCTGCAAATTCTATTTTAAAATGCCTGTCTAATTGGACTATCCTATTTGAGTTAGTATGTTATATGTCATTGGTTTGATCTCTCGGGTGGCCTACTGATATGCAAAAGGTCATGTTAGAAGTAATTGAAAATCAGTATCTTTTTCTTCTTTCTCTTTTAATGTGTCATGTTCATGAGAAGAAATTGACGGGTGTAATTTCGCAAGGCTCGATGCTCCATTTCTACCAACTTTGTATTTACTCTTGTCCAGGGAGTAATTCCAGTCTGGCTCAGTCTAGATAGAGGTCAGAACTGTGCCACATTTACACAGTGACAGACCACAGGATCTATCTGGGCAGATGGTCAAGATGAGTATTAGTCGCCTTCTCTCAACCCCCTACCTACCCCTCCCCCATTGCCTGAAGATAATCAGTGCACATCAAAGAGGCAATGAACTTTTCAGACACTGGTGTCACACTGGTGTTAAGCGCATAGCTGGAGGGGTGAATATTTGAAGTGGCATGAAGTGCCTGTACTACACAGTCATCAATAGCACATTCACTTCAGAGCAACCTTTAGAACATACACGGGAATTAAAAGAGCACTGTCTTTTTGACCAAAATATGTTCGGCAAGTTTCTTTTGTTGGCGGAGACAAAAGGAACCAGAGAGCCAGCTGTCATTGTGGCTATGATGTCATCACTTTCAAAATGATTTTCCAATCATTTTTTATTAAAATGTTTCCATGAATATTTTCAGTGCTGTACATTTCTGATAACTCTTAAAATGGTGCTTCTAAAATTCATTAATGTGTAATGTAATTCATGAGTGAATTTCAATTAATTTTGGAAAAGAAAACGTTGCTGTAATTTGCTTCACTGCAGCCATATCTATGTAATAATCTTCATACACAACAGTAGCTAGGACTAATACTCTCAGTCCCAGTTAGAGGTCAGTTCTAATCTCTCTCAAAGCACCACAGGCTCTCAGTCCCGTTGCTAAAACCACTGCTGCCATTTCCTTCAGTTTGTTAGTTCAGTCTCTGTTTTGTGTTCCACACCTCTATGATGTGGATAAGATTTAGAACCTGATTGCACGATCTCCTGATTTCCTCCCCCCTAACATTTTAAGCAACAGACTGCTTCCCATAATCTAGATGTGGAGATGCCGGTGATGGACTGGGGTTGACAATTGTAAACAATTTTACAACACCAAGTTATAGTCCAGCAATTTTATTTTAAATTCACAAGCTTTCGGAGGCTTCCTCCTTCCTCAGGTGAACGATGTGGAAATGTAATTCATTTCCATGAAAGTAATTCATTTCCACATCGTTCACAAATGTAATTCATTTCCATGAAAGTAATTCATTTCCACATCGTTCACCTGAGGAAGGAGGAAGCCTCCGAAAGCTTGTGAATTTAAAATAAAATTGCTGGACTATAACTTGGTGTTGTAAAATTGTTTACAATTCCCATAATCTAGGCTGACACTTCAGTGGAGTGGTGAGGGAGTGCTGCTCTGTTGGAGGTGCCGTCTTTTGGAAAATACATTAAACCAAGGTCTTATCTGCCCTCTCAGGTGGATGTAAAAGATTCCACGGTACTATTTGAAGAAGAGCAGGGGAGTCCTCCTGGTGTCCTGGCTGACAATTAACCTGCATTACAACAGGGACTTCACATCAAAAGTAATTCAAAAGTAACTCAATTCCTGAGGACGTGGAAAAAAAAACTTGCATTTATACAAGCTCAGGATGTTTCAAATCACTTCCCAGTCAATGAAATACTTTTACTTTTGAAATGTAGGAAAGGCAGCAGTGAATTTGTGCACAGCAAGGTCCCACAAACAGCAATGAGATAAATAACCAATCTTGGTGGTTTGGTTGAGGGATAAATGTTGGCCAAATTCTCCTGATCTTCTTCAAGTAGTGCTGTGTGATCTTTTACATCCACTTGAGAGGGAGCATCTAGTTAACACCCTCAGTATTGCACTGGAGTGTCAGCCAAGATTATATACTCAAGTTCTGGGGAGTGGGGCTTGAACCCACAGCCTTCTGACTCACAGGCGAGTGTGTTACCCACTGAGCCACGGCTGACACTAAAAAGTGTCAACTCTTTCTTTGCTTCATTTTTTCCCTTACTAAAGGACAGGGGATCTGTCTGGATTGCCTTTGTGAAAACAACACAAAGGTTAGACCACCAAAAGCTCCAAAATTGGGTCAAACCCTCGTGGGAAGCTTCTGAGTCCCTAACAGATCACAAATAAACCCAGGATATGCTAATGCTGACCCAGAAATGGCAGGGTATAAGGGAAGCATAGGTAGGAACACTCACAATTTAAAACTTGATTATTACTCCACTACCAACCAACTTTCATTGGCCACAGAGCTCAATGTTACATTTTGAGCTGAATTTATACTACAGCTGGACAGTAAGGGTTTCACCCACGTGTATGTAACTGGAGCAGTATGTAAGTAGAATTGTAGCATTGCATTAGATCTGTTTGAAGATGTTACGTTTCCACGGACTGAGTTTGGTCGTAAAAAGAATCAACTGATTGTGTTTGTTGCTACGACTTCCAGCTCTATCCCTAATTTTATTTCCAACCTAATGCTGAATCAAAAGGACTGGTACAGGATAGATCGGCTACATGCAAACCAAATCAGCACAAACAGACTTGCGAGGAACATTGAGGCAGCAACAGAAATGTATTTCAGTTAGATAACAGGGAGGGGAGGAGAGGAAGGAGACGGGGTCTCACACAAGACAGATCAGAGGGTCGAAGGCAGTTAACAGGTAGGTTGACAGACACCCAGAGACATATGAATCGGAGAGCAGGGTTGCTATTGTGTATTAGGGAGAATGTACTTTTAATGGAAAACAGTATCTTCCTCTAAAATATTATTTACTTGTACATTTATTAGCTAGACACAGAAAATGATGGGATAAGTGGGATAGTGTTCGAGCGATGATATGTCGCTACTGCTGTTGCTGAAAGTGTGCTGAAGTCGATTTAACACCTCACTGGTCTGTTTCAGTTGCGAGTTATTTCTCAGCCTGCATCTGATTAGTGACAGTGATGAGGGGGAGGATTATGCAACAGTATCAAAAACAATTTGATTTCACTTCAGACACAAATGGCAGGAGATATAAATGCAGTGAGATATAATGAAGAAGATTACACCTATCTAGGGTAAGGAAGGGCTATTTGATGCATGGACGCAGATCCTCTATATCCAAACTCCTCATTAGACCAACCACCTGATTTCCATGTCCCTTCTTGTTTTTGTCTCCACTATTCTTCCTTTTTTTTTATTTGCTCATGGGATGTGGGTGTCGCTGGCGAGGCCGGCATTTACTGCCCATCCCTAATTGCCCTTGAGAAGGTGGTGGTGAGCCGCCTTCTTGAACCGCTGCAGTCCGTATGGTGAAGGTTCTCCCACAGTGCTGTTAGGAAGGGAGTTCCAGGATTTTGACCCAGCGACGATGAAGGAACGGTGATATATTTCCAAGTCGGGATGGTGTGTGACTTGGAGGGGAACGTGCAGGTGGTGTTGTTCCCATTGGCCTGCTGCTCTTGTCTTTCTAGGTGGTAGAGGTCGCGGGTTTGGGAGGTGCTGTCGAAGAAGCCTTGGCGAGTTGCTGCAGTGCATCCTGTGGATGGTACACACTGCAGCCACGGTGCGCCAGTGGTGAAGGGAGTGAATGTTTTGGGTGGTGGATGGGGTGCCAATCAAGCGGGCTGCTTTATCTTGGATGGTGTCGAGCTTCTTGAGTGTTGTTGGAGCTGCACTCATCCAAGCAAGTGGAGAATATTCCATCACACTCCTGACTTGTGCCTTGTAGATGGTGGAAAGGCTTCGGGGAGTCAGGAGGTGAGTCACTCGCCGTGGAATACCCAGCCTCTGACCTGCTCTCGTAGCCACAGTATTTATATGGCTGGTCCAGTTAAGTTTCTGGTCAATGGTGACCACCAGGATGTTGATGGTGGGGGATTCGGCGATGGTAATGCCGTTGAATCTCGAGGGGAGGTGGTTAGACTCTCTCTTGTTGGAGATGGTCATTGCCTGGCACTTATCTGGCGCGAATGTTACTTCAGCACTACAGCTGGGATGTTGTCGGGGCCCATAGCCTTTGCTGTATCCAGTGCACTCAGCCACTTCTTGATATCACGTGGAGTGAATCGAATTGGCCGAAGACTGGCTTCCGTGATGGTGGGGATATCGGGAGGAGGCCGAGATGGATCATCCACTCGGCACTTCTGGCTGAAGATGGTTGCAAATGCTTCAGCCTTGTCTTTTGCACTCACGTGCTGGACTCCGCCGTCATTGAGGATGGGGATGTTTGCAGAGCCTCCTCCTGCTGTTAGTTGTTTAATTGTCCACCACCATTCACGACTGGATGTGGCAGGACTGCAGAGCTTTGATCTGATCCGTTGGTTGTGGAATCTCTTAGCTCTGTCTATAGCATGTTGCTTCCGCTGTTTAGCATGCATGTAGTCCTGAGTTGTAGCTTCACCAGGTTGGCACCTCATTTTTAGGTACGCCTGGTGCTGCTCCTGACATGCTCTTCTACACTCCTCATTGAACCAGGGTTGATCCGCTAGCTTGTTGGTAATGGTAGAGTGAGGAGTATGCCGGGCCATGAGGTTACAGATTGTGCTGGAATACAATTCTGCTGCTGCTGATGGCCCACAGCGCCTCATGGATGCCCAGTTTTGAGCTGCTAGATCTGTTCTGAATCTTTTTTTTTTATTCGTTCACGGGATGTGGGCGTCGCTGGCAAGGCCGGCATTTATTGCCCATCCCTAATTGCCCTCGAGAAGGTGGTGGTGAGCCACCCATTTAGCACGGTGGTAGTGCCACACAACACGTTGGATGGTGTCCTCAGTGCGAAGACTTGACTTCATTTCCATGAGGACTGTGCGGTGGTCACTCCTACCAATACTGTCATGGACAGATGCATTTGCGACAGGTAGATTGGTGAGGACGAGGTCAAGTAAGTTTTTCCCTCGTGTTGGTTCGCTCACCACCTGCCGCAGGCCCAGTCTGGCAGCTGTGTCCTTCAGGACTCGGCCAGCTCGGTCAGTAGTGGTGCTGCCGAGCCACTCTTGGTGATGGACATTGAAGCCCCCCACCCAGAGTACATTCTGTGCCCTTGCTACCCTCAGTGCTTCCTCCAAATGGTGCTCAACATGGAGGAGGACTGATTCATCAGCTGAGGGAGGACGGTAGGTGGTAATCAGCAGGAGGTTTCCTTGCCCATGTTTGACCTGATGCCATGAGATTTCATGGGGTCCTGCTGGACTGTACCAAATAATTATCGAGAACAATACAGGATAATGATTAAGTTCACCATTAATTGTAAAACTCTAAACTAGAGAATATTAACACCGTGTGTTACTCACTCCTCACAACATTCATCACTGAACAATGCAACTGGAAAGAATGCTAAAAGGAAAATGTCAAAATAGGATGGAGTATTTTAAATAGAACCACTGTCCTCTACTTATTTCAGGAAAGACTGATTTCTGAAAGAGCCCTTTTACTGCTGATTGCTCAGATGTCAGGTCTTCTCTCAAACCTAAAAGGTTGGGATATATGGGACTAAGTACTAAAGTGCTTCACCTCACATGGATGTTACTTTTACCATTAAGCATATCCTTCAAGTTGAAAATCTTAAAATGAAACTAAGAAGACCTGCCTAATCTGTACAGACCCAGTACCTTCCACCACATCTCCATCTCTCTTTTTACACAAGTAAACATGTACACACACACAATTAAAGTCATAGTGAGATCCTCACACCCTCTATGTGTACACCCTCTGTATCTCTTGGATCAGATAGCTGTCTTCAAACCTCCAAGATCCACATAGGAACAGGAGGAGGCCATCCAGCCCCTCGAGCCCGCTCCGCCATTCAATTAGATCATGGCTGATCTCCACCTCAATTCCATTTTCCTGCCTTTGCTCCATATCCCTTGATACCCTTACTCAACAAAAACCTATCGATCTCAGTCTTGAAACTTATAATTCACCCAGCATCCACAGCCTTTTGGGGGAGAGAGTTCCAGACTTCCCCTACCTGTCATGTCAAAAAGTGATTTCATGTCAAAGTTCTCAAACATTTCAAAAGGTGAAAGATGACCAACATTGAAAAGGGAGGCTGGGAGAATGTTAAACAGCAGTGCAACTATTCCCTTTTCATGCAGGAGAAAACTGCTCACAATGCATGGGAACATCTAGCGGCAGAGGACCAGTGGACTCCCTGCTCTAAACCATCATAAGGAAGAGGCAATGGAGATACTTGGGTTATTTTACCAAGTTGGAGTCCCCACTCCTGCAATGTTTAGCCAGCGGCAAGCTCTGGGAGTAGGGAACTAACTTTGAAGAGGAAAGGTCACATCTATAATAATAGGGAAGAATTTCCTCAGCAAGGAAAGAGAGTTCCTGATAAGGTTTGTAGATGACAGGCACTGACAGAAAGAATATCAGAGAATCACACATCAGGAAATCAGGGGTAGGGGCTGATGGTAAAGGCACTAAACTGGTCTCTAAACCTCTCCACCTCTCATCCTTCAAGACCCTCCTAAAAACTTATCTCTTTGCTCATCTCTCCAATTATTTTCTTCTTTGGCTTGGCGTCCGTATTTTAACATCACTGTGAAGCACCTTGAGACGTTTTTCTATGTAAAAGATACTTTTTTAATGCACGTTGTTGTTGTAACCAACTGAAGGGAAAAAACACAAAATATATAAAAAAACAATAAATGATTGAAAACATTGATTAAACAGTACAAACTCACATTAAAGAATTCCACGCAGACGGCAGTGTTCCACAACTGAAAATGAAGAGATAAACATGGCAAATCTATCAAATTAAAATAAAATGCAAGAAATTCCTGAATGAAAACAATTATTTTCAGGCCATTGCACAAAAATTGCATCTTATAATTAGTTTTGGTGTGTGACAATGATATTTAGTTGTAATAATCATGTTTCAGAGTTCATCGAGCATATTTCACTAAACTCTAATCAGTATGGCTTCACGTGATGTGTCAGAATCATTAGCAGCTTTATCATCATTTCATGTAAAAGCGGAGCTCTTTCACCTTGGGTTCAAATTCAGGCCACAGATCAATTATAACGGTACATTCTCCCTAGAATAGCTCCTAGACACATGTCAACTCTGTAAAAAAACTCTTCCACTTCAGTGGTCTCAAATGTGACTAACCTGGGTTAATGGGTTGAGGATTATAGTGAGGCCGATGCGTCAGTACATCGCTCTCTGTCCTGCATATCACAGTCAGGGTCGCGCTGATAATGTCACATACAAAAGCAACATGCAAATCCATGTTGTCATTTTTTGCAGGGTCTAACATGTTTTAGTCCCTTCCAAAAAAAAAACACCCAAGTGAATCAGAATCAGAAGTGCAGTGGATTGATGTTCAATCAAGTGTAAAGACACTGACAATCAAACAGAATCTGTGCTACTTCTTGTTTGTCACGAATTTCTCTGCAAATTTTCTCCCTCCCTTTCTTTATTGAAGGTGTTGACTCCATGCTGCGTTATGGTCCCTTGAGCATTGATTACTCTCTCACACCTTGTTCAAGGGGCCAGTATTCATTTGTGAGCCTTGACAGTGAGAGTAGGGAAGCCATTCATCCACTGGAGGCTTAAAGGCAAACCAGATCCTGCCAGCACTTGGCGACCAGGCCAGACACAATCACTCCCAGCAGGGTCTTGGTAACGATCAACAATTCGACCCTGACAATTTTGCCCTCTGAAGCAGTAAAGCCAACTGTAGCCACAGCCCATCTGCCACCCAGCTGAGGTCACAGGCTCGATGGGCTGAATGGCCTCCTTCTGTGCTGTAACCATTCTATGGTTCCATGATTCTAAATAACTGAGCTGCCTGTGGCAATGAAAGTTACCACTACAGCTCATTTCAAGGAGCCAATGAGGATCAGTGTAATATCACCCAGAGTGTCATGCAGACTTAGAATCATCATACAGTACAGGAGGAGGCCATTCAGCTCACCTTGTCTGTGTCGGCCCTTTGAAGAACTACCCATTTAGTTCCACTCCCCTGCTCTTTCCCCATAGCCTTGCAAATTTCTCCTTTTCGAGTATTTATCCAATTCCCTTTTGAAAGTTACTGTTGAATCTGTTTTCACCGCCCTTTCAGACAATGCATTCCAGATCATCACAACTCAGGCATAAAAAAAATTCACCTCAACTCCCCCTTAACTTTTTTTAAATTATCTTAATTCTCTGTCCTCTGGTTACTGGCCATCGTACCAGTGGAAACAGTTTCTCCCCATAAAACCCCTCATAATTTTGAACAGCTGTATTAAATCTCCCCTTAATCTTCTCTGCTCCAAGGAGAACAATCCAGCTTCTTTAGTGATAGAATCATAGAATTGTTACAGCACAGAAAGAGGCCATTCAGCCCATCGAGCCTGTGCCGGCTCTATGTAAGTTCAATCCAGTTAGTCCCATTCCCCCGCTCTTACCCCATTGCCCTGCAAATTTTTTCTCTTCAAATATTTGTCCAATTCATTTTTGAAAGCCACGATTGAATCTGCCTCCACCACCCTTTCAGGCAACGCATTCCAGATCGGTGCATAGAAAAGATTTTCCTCACGTTGCCTTTGGCTCTTTTGCCAATCATCTTGGTTCTCGACCCTTCCGCCAATGGGAACAGTTTCTCTTTAGTTTCTTTATCTAAACCCTTCATGATTTTGAAAACTGCTATCAAATCTCTCAACCTTCTCTGCTGTAAGGAGAACAATCCCAGCTTCTCCAGTCTATCCATGTAACTGAAGTCCCTCATCCTTGGTCCCATTTTAGTAAATCTTTTCTAAGGCCTTCACATCTTTCCTAAAGTGCGGTGCCCAGAACTGGACACAATACTCCAGTTGTGGTCGAACCAGTGTTTTATAAAGGCTCATCATAAATTCCTTGCTTTTGTGCTCTACGCCTCTATTTATAAAGCCCAGGATCCTGTATGCTTTCTTAACATGTCCGCCACCTTCAAAGATTTGTGCACATAAACCCCCAGATCTCTCTGTTCCTGCACCCCCTTTACAATTGTACTATTTAGTTTATATTGCCTCTCCTTGTTCTTTCTGCCAAAATGTATCACTTCGCACTTCTATGCATTAAATTTCAGCCTCCACATGTCTGCCCATTCCACCAGACTGTCTATATCCTCTTGAAGGCTATCTCTATCCTCCTCACTGTTTACTACACTTCCAAATTTTGTGTCATCTGTAAATTGTGCCCTGTGCATCCAAGTCCAAGTCATTAATATATATCAAAAAAAGCAGTGGTCCCAGCACTGACCCCTGGAGAACACCACTGTACACCTCCCTCCAGTCCGAAAAAGAACCGTTCACCACTACTCTCTGTTTCCTGTCACTTAGCCAATTTCATATCCATGCTGCCACTGCCCCTTTTACTTCATGAGTTTAATTTTGCTGACTGAATCTCTCCACATAACTGAAGTCCTGCATCCCTGGTAACATTCTAGTAGATCTGCTCTGCACTCTCTCCAAGGCCCTGACATCCTTCCTAAAGATTGGTGCCCAGAATTGGACACAATACTCCAGCTGGGACCTAACTATTGTTTTATAAAGGTTTACCATATCTTCCTTGTTTTTGTACTCTATGCCTCTATTTATAAAGCCAAGATCCTCTACATGTTTTTAACAGCCTTCTCAATTTGTCCTGCCACCTCTCAAAGATTTGTGCAAGTGAACCCTCAGGTCTCTCTGTTCCTACACCCGCTTTAAAATTGTACCATTTAATTTATATTAAATTGAATATCTGTCCAAAATACATCATTTTGCAGTTCCCTGCATTAAATTTCACTTGCCATGTGTCTGCCTATTTCACCAGTCTATCTGTGCCCTTCTGAAGTCTGCTACTATCCTCCTTACTGTTACATTTCCAAGCTACTGTTCCCTGCATCTTGATACCTGAGCAATCTCTCAGCCTGTCACACTATCCAGGGGTGTTCTGCAGGTCTTGTGATTCTTCCTGCAATGTGGTGCAGATGCAGGTCGTGGACTCCGCCCACCCTCAATCATATCCTTGAAAGCTGTCTCCACATCAGATCTATAATCCTAGATCATTCTTCTTTTAAAGACTGGACACCTGAGATCCAGGTCCCTAAGCTGCTCAGCTGGTATATATATATATATATTATGTACTGAATCTTATCACTCCTGGTGGAATTTTTTTATTTGTTCATGGGGATGTGGGCATCACTGGCAGCGCCAGCATTTATTGCCCTTGAGAAGGTGGTGGTGAGCCACCTTCTTGAACAACTGAGTGGCATGCTAGGCCATTTCAGAGGGTAATTAAGAATCAACCACATTGCTGTGGGTCTGGAGTCACATATCAGCGAGACCAGGTAAGGACGGCAGGTTGCCTTCCCTAAAGGGCATTTGTGAATCAGGTGGGTTTTATGACAATTCCGGTAGTTTCATGGTCACTGTTACTAGTGTTTTTTTATTCTAGAGGAATGGGTTCCCAATCCAATTAATTGAATTTAAATTCCCCAGCTGTCATTGTGGGATTTGAACTCATGACTCTGGAATATTAGTCCAGGCCTCTGGATTACTAGTCCAGTAACATAACCACTATGTTACCGTACCCAATATACCCAATATAGGTTCTTGGGTGAACCATCTATCCGATCCTGTGTGTAGTTCACTCTTTTACTTCAGTGCCCAGAATCTGACTCTCGATCGGCCTGGTCTTGTTTTTCCTTTTGGATTCCATCACAGCGACCGTCCAGAAACACAGGCTCCAGCAAATCTGGCATTGACACAGAGAATTCTTTGCATCTGGTCACACACGATCTGTACATTCAGCAAGTGGAAGCTCCTTCTATTCAGAAAGTCCAGGGGATTTACTATTGGATCTTGCAATTACATCCTGCACTTCGGGAATCAAGCAATGTGATCAAACGGTTCAGTCATGCTGCCTGACATTTATTCCAAACTAAATAAATTCCCGAGCTTTCCTTTCATTTCAAAGTTTGCAGATGACACAAAGCTTGGAAGTGTAATGAACAGTAAGGAGCATAGTAACAGACTTCAGAAGGACACAGATAGACTGGTGAAATACTGGCAAATCACAAGTGCCATTGCTCGTGGTGAGTCAAAGGTCAGACTGTTGCAAGGGAGAAGGGGTTGGGGTAAGTTGTGGAAAGGTGCACATCTCCACTGAAAGAATCGGAAAAAAAACTTGGAAGAGATCTTCCCAAATACAATGAATTATGTGAATTATCTCTTTCTTAATTGATTCCTAGAGAATAAATTGGGCTAAATTTTCTCTGGGAAGGGGTTACTATCCAAAAGGCACCAAGGACTATACTGGAGTGAACCTGTCACTCAATTTTCCTTCCTCACCTCCTTGCACAGTTGTGGGAATGCTCTCAGTGTGATTTGCTCCCTCATTTGGGAGCCCACTTCTGGATAAAGGTGAATCCAGCCCTCCTGCAGCATCAAAGTGGCGGCAGAGGAAGCCAGGCCCCTTCACACCCTCCTCCTTACCCTGAAGGTGTTCCTTCACTCACAGACTAACATGTAAGGAGGATGTGAAAGAGTCACATATGACTTTCCTCCCTTCCTGGACCTATCTCACCCCCATTAAGGAAAGCTTACTCACACCTGGAGTGAATTCCACGTGGAGGTGAGCAGAGTGCCTTCACTCTCTGCCTTCCTCTTGAAGAAGTCTACATACAATGTCTGAAAGTGAAGTGCCACTGGGGGAGGACCCCAAGCCTTCAGCCCCTCACTCTGTTTGAGGAGGAAGCTCTGCATCCGCTGGAAGTCACAGAGGGAGAGCAGTGGGAGACGGGAATTTGGGGGGAGGTTCAGCTCCAGGCTGGTCAGGGAAGTCCACATATCTTGTCCCTTCACAAAATGTTGTCAGTACGTTGAGAAATGTTGTCAGTAGGTATTCTGAAAGAGCACTGCAAGCCCTGTTACTCCTGTCAAGGTCTCTTGTTTATTTACCCTCCTCGGGGAACCCCAGCAAAGGCCTCCCTGCTCCATTTTCCTCCACTGTTTTCACCACAATCTGCCACAAAATGGGTGGTAAATCTAGGTGATAATATTTTCCTTACCAATTTCAGGTAGATAATAAATAAATTGTTCCCTCACGCTAACGTATCTGCAACTGCCTAAAATACATTAATTGCCTTATGTATATGCCTGCTTCCTGTCAGTAAGACACTTTCTCTTTCCTTCATGCCTTTCTTGCCCTTCTTGAACTTGCCTTTCAGTTTCCAAACCTCTACCCACGTTCTCCAGCTTTCTTCCCCAGGGCGTGAGCTGGGAGCAGAAACCAGTTTTAAGTTTCTTAAGCAGTTTGAAAGTTTTAAAAATGTTGAAAGTCTTTGTAGCTGACACTCCCTTTGCTCTGACCTCCTGCCTAGAATGTATACGACCTCATGACGACCTCTCCGAGCCACCTTCAGCTGGAGAAGGTTCCACCTCCTCTGTGTTTCTGCTGGGACATTTTTCTACATTGATATGCTGTAGAAGTGCGTGTTGTAGTTGGACATGTTACGGAGGTACAGGCAGCTGTCCCTGTGCTAGGGGCTGGTGTGAGAATTTAATGGTGTAGGTTTGCTGAAGAGTCACGATGGTCAGAACATAAGGGTCGATATTATTAGGTGATATAAAGATCGTAGGTAAGATCCACAATACTTTCCATGTGTGATTACTGACAGGCAGGTCATGTTTAACAAGACATGGTGTGCACCAGCATGTTCCCTTAGAAAAGATAATTGGAAAACAAATTAGAATACAAGTTAGTCATAGAGTCATAGAGTTATACAGCACGGATAGAGGCCCTTCGGCCCATCGTGGCGGCGCCGGCCATCAAGCCCTGTCTAATCTAATCCCATATTCCAGCATTTGGTCTGCAGCCTTGTATGCTATGGCATTTCAAGTGCTCATCCAAATGCTTCTTGAATGTTGTGAGGGTTCCTGCCTCCACAACCCTCTCAGGCAGTGAGTTCCAGACTCCAACCACCCTCTGGGTGAAAAAGTTCTTTCTCAAATCCCCTCTAAACCTGCCGCCTTTTACCTTGAATTTATGCCCCCTTGTTATAGAACCCTAAACGAAGGGAAAAAGCTCCTTAGTATCCATCCTATCTGTGCCCCTCATAATTTTGTACACCTCAATCATGTCCCCCCTCAGCCTCCTCTGCTCCAAGGAAAACAAACCCAATCTTCCCAGTCTCTCTTCATAGCTGAAGCGCTCCAGCCCTGGTAACATCCTGGTGAATCTCCTCTGCACCCTCTCCAAAGCGATCACATCCTTCCTGTAGTGTGGCGACCAGAACTGCACACAGTACTCCAGCTGTGGCCTAACCAGTGTTTTATACAGCTCCATCATAACCTCCTTGCTCTTATATTCTATGCCTCGGCTAATAAAGGCAAGTATCCCATATGCCTTCTTTACCACCTTATCTACCTGTTCCGCCGCCTTCAGGGATCTGTGAACTTGCACACCAAGATCCCTCTAACCCTCTGTCTTGCCTAGGGTCCGCCCATTCATTGTGTATTCCCTTGCCTTGTTAGTCCCTCCAAAGTGCATCACCTCACACTTTTCCGGGTTAAATTCCATTTGCCACTGTTCCGCCCATCTGACCAACCCATCTATATCGTCCTGCAGACTGAGGCTATCCTCCTCGCTATTTACCACCCTACCAATCTTTGTATCATCAGCGAACTTACTGATCATACCTTTTACATTCATATCCAAGTCGTTAATGTAGACCACAAACAGCAAGGGACCCAGCACCGATCCCTGTGGTACCCCACTGGCCACAGGCTTCCAGTCACAAAAACAACCTTCGGCCATCACCCTCTGCCTTCTGCCACTAAGCCAGTTTTGTATCCAAAGTGCCAAGGCACCCTGGACTCCATGGGCTCGTACCTTCTTGACCAGTCTCCTGTGCGGGACTTTATCGAAGGCCTTACTGAAATCCATGTATACCACATCCACTGCGTTACCCTCATCCACACGCCTAGTCACCCCCTCAAAAAATTCAATCAAATTAGTCAGACATGATCTTCCCTTGACAAAGCCATGTTGACTATCCCTGATTAATCCTTGCTTCTCCAAGTGGAGACTAATTTTGTCCTTCAGAATTTTTTCCAATAATTTTCCTACCACTGATGTTAGGCTCACTGGCCTGTAGTTCCCCGGTTTTTCCCTACTCCCCTTCTTGAATAATGGTATTACATTAGCGGTTCTCCAGTCCTCTGGCACATCCCCTGTGGCCAGAGAGGTTCTGAATTTATGTGTCAGAGCCCCCGCAATCTCCTCCTTTGCCTCACACAGTAGCCTGGGATACATTTAGTCCGGGCCTGGGGATTTATCCATTTTTAGGCCTGCTAAAACCGCCAATACCTCCTCCCGCTCGATGTTAATATGTTCGAGTATATCACAGTCCCCCTGCCGTATTTCTATGTCTACATCGTCCTTCTCCATAGTGAAAACAGATGCAAAAAATTCATTTAGAACCCCTCCTACATCAGCCGGCTCCACACACAGATTGCCATTTTTGTCCCTAATGGGCCCTATTTTTTCCCTAGTCATCCTCTTACCCTTAATATACTTATAAAACATCTTAGGATTTTCCTTTATTTTGCTCGCCAGTGTTATTTCATGGCCCCTCCTTGATCTCCTAATTTCTTTTTTAAGTATCCCCCTGCACTTTTTGTACTCCTCTAGGGCTTCCTCCGTCTTTAGCCTTTTGTATCTGCCAAAAGCCCTCCTTTTTTTCCTAATCCATTCTCGTATATCCCCTGACATCCAAGGTTCCCTGGAGTTCTTGGAACCACCCTTGACCTTTACGGGAACATGTTGCCATTGTATGGTCTCAATCTCCCTTCTGAAAGACTCCCATTGCTCCGATGCGGATTTTCCTACAAGCAGCTGATCCCAGTCCATTTTGGCCAGATCCTGCCTTATCCTATTAAAATCGGCCTTCCCCCAATTTAGAACCTTTATTTCCGGCCCCTCCCTGTCCTTTTCCATGACCACCTTAAATCTCACCGAATTATGGTCACTGTCACCAAAGTGCTCACCTACTAGCACTTCTTCCACTTGGCCGGCCACATTCCCTAGAATTAGGTCCAGTACCGCCCTCTCTCTTGTCGGACTTTCTACATGCTGGCTCAAAAAGCTCTCCTGGATGCACGTTAAGAATTTTGTACCCTCTAAGCCTTTTACACTCTGAGTATCCCAGTTAATATTGGGGAAGTTGAAATCCCCCACTATTATTACCCTATTATTTGCACAATTTTCTGAGATTTGCCTACATATCTGTTCCTCTATCTCCCCCTGACTGTTTGGGGGCCTATAGTACACTCCCATCAAAGTACTTGCCCCCTTTTTGTTTTTAAGCTCCACCCATATGGCCTCATTAGAGGAACCTGCTAATATATCATCCCTCCTTATGGCAGTAATTGATTCTTTAATTAATATTGCGACCCCCCCTCCTCTTATACCTCCCCCTCTGTCTCGCCTGAAGATTCTGTACCCCGGAATATTGAGCTGCCAGTCTTGCCCCTCCCTCAACCATGTCTCTGTGACAGCAACAATATCATACTCCCATGTGTTTATCAACACCTTCAGTTCATCCACCTTATTCGCAAGACTCCTTGCATTAAAATAGATGCCATCCAGCCTTGCCCTCACATATTTGCCCTGTCTTCCAAGCTGACTTGTTTTTTTCTCAATATTTGGCTGCACATCACCCCCTATTGTAGCTCCACTCTGTATCCCATCCCCCTGCCAAGTTAGTTTAAACCCCCCCCAACAGTGCTAGCAAACCTCCCCGCAAGGATATTTGTCCCGCTCTGGTTCAGGTGCAACCCGTCCGACTTGTACAAGTCCCACCTTCCCCAGAAGCAGGCCCAGTGATCTAGGAAACTGAAACCCTCCCTCCTGCACCAACTCTTTAGCCACGCATTCATCTGTTCTATCCTCCTATTTCTATACTCACTAGCCCGTGGCACTGGGAGTAATCCAGAGATTACAACCATTGAGGTCCTGCTCTTTAATCTTCTACCTAGCTCCCTAAATTCTTGATGCAGGACCTCATCTCCCTTCCTACCTATGTCGTTGGTCCCAATGTGGACCATGACCTCTGCCTGCTCACCCTCCCCCTTGAGAATGCCCTGTAGCCGCTCAGTGACATCCATGACCCTGGCACCAGGGAGGCAACAAACCATCCTGGAGTCACATTTACGGCCACAGAAACGGCTGTCTGTTCCCCTTACGATAGAATCCCCTACCACTATAGCTCTTCCACTCTTTTTCCTCCCAGCCTGTGCAGCAGAGCTACCCCTGGTGCCAGGAAGTTGGCTGCTGCTGCCTTCCCCTGATATGTCATCCCCCTCAACAATATCCAAAGCGGTATATTTGTTTGAGAGGGGGACGGCCACAGCGGACCCCTGCACTGCCTGCCTGCTCCTCCTACTCTGCCTGGTGGTCACCCAATTACTTCCTGCCTGTACAACCTTTACCTGCGGTGTGACCATCTCACTAAACGTGCTATCCACGACGTTCTCAGCATCGCGAATGCTCCATAATGAATCCATCCGCAGCTCCAGTGCCGCAATGCGGTTTGTCAGTAGCTGCAGCTGGATACATTTCCCGCACACATGGTCGTCAGGGACACCGGAAGGGTCCCTGATTTCCCACATCGAGCAGGAAGAGCATAACACCGGTCTGAGAAAACAATTCACTTTCCTTTTATCTGATTTAGTTCTGTTTCTAAATCACTAAGTCAATTTATGTGTTTTACCGTACTTGTTATTGTAACTTGGAGAACTACCAAGGTCAACCATTCTAACACCGACCTAAATTAAAGACTGCCAGGGCTTTATAAAGTTCTTCTGTGAATGTAAGGTACTTTGTCAATGATCCTGCGCTCTGTAAACTCAGAAATAACTGGACAAAAGTCGTGAAATCATCCACTTTAGCAGACAGCCTTTCCTTTCTCTTTTTGATTACAGAGACTTGAAGGGCAGCAAAGGGGAACAGCGCACAGTGCCTGGACAAGCAAGAACATGCATGGGTTATTTTCAAGAGTGTGTCAATTTGTGAAAACATGTCCAACAACAACTCCTACTTCAATACATGTTAATGTAGAAGAATGTCCCAAAGTGCTTTACAGAGGTGTAAATATCTCGGACTAGATATCAACCAGGGGCGGACTTCAGGTGGGCTATGGGAGAAGGATTCATGCTGACCGGCCAAAGACCCTGCGGAGAGGCCGGAGCCATTTTGCGGGCCACAGTGTCACCAATCCTGGTGAGCTGCGAGTGCGGTTGGGGGTTCTCACAAGAGCCGGGACTTTCAGCAACTCCACTGCTGAGCCGACCCAGAATATTCTCCTCAGAGGAGGGTGGGGATGGGCTGGCAGCAGATCAGGAATGTGATTGAGTCTCCTGGCCACGTGCAAACCTTGAAAGAAAACCCCCAAAACTTACCCTTATCTGGGTGGCCTGCAGTGGGCCATCTTAGAACCACTGGTTAGGCCACTCAACACCCAGTACCAATGGGCGGAGTGTAAGCAGCACATGCTCACCCCATTGGTAACGACAAATTCCACTGGGGTCCTGCATTTATCATAGAGCCCTGATTCGCCCATTGGAATGCTGCTCCCACCTGAATCTGGCAGGTGGCCGTGTGGAGACCCTCAGGAATGATGGTGGAGGGTGTGAATCTTGTGGGAATGGTGCAGTAAGTACAGCACCGTGACTCCGTGCCACTTCTGACCCATTCCCACCCGGCGGAGCAACTTAAAATCAGCCCCTTCGCTTTTTAAAAGAGGTAATAGTGAAGAAGGTACAAAGAAAGCTAATCTTTTGAGGAGTGTAATAAGTCGTCTTTAACACAAATGTATAAGGTCACAAATTTTAATTCGTAAACCTTTTGAATGAGAAATTTCCTTTGACTCTATAGGCTTCCCTATTCTGCTTTACAATATTTAGCCCTGGAGATTTGCAGAGCTTCTCACGAAGATGTGATATGTAAAGCATGTGTGTTTTGAAAGTACTTACACACTGCTGCATTCAAAGGTTGAGGTGACTTTCTCTTTTGGTTTCGACAGGCAGCCTTCGACCAAAAGGAATGTAAAATGTCTTTATAAATGGGCTGCAAGTTGTTTCCATAACCCCAGATTCTATCCTGACACATCCTGAAATGGTTTCCTTAATCCATTCAAGCAGAAAGATCTCAAAATGGAAAGTCTCCTGGGATTCCTGTAAGGCCAGGGACTATTTCATTATTCAGTTTCTTTTGCTTCACATGATTTGAAGTTAAAATCTCGAAGAGGGATGTTGCTTGTTTATTGTAAGGTCGAGCTGCTTTTATATCATCAGTAAAGATGTGTCCAATTTGTTGAGCAGAAGGATGAGAAAGTATTGATAACAACAGTGACAGGACTGTAGCAATCCCGATTAGCAATACCGATTTGCAATGATGTTCGTTATTAATCTTGGAACTAGAACCTTTTTATAACAGTATAGAGAGAGCAGGGAATGGAGTTCGCAATTATATCAAACTGTGCCTTAAAACTGACCTTATGGCATCACTCGGTGAGAAGTGAAAAAATATTCCATTCTGCAGCACTGTCAGTCTTGGCACACTGTGACACATATATGATTATATTACAATCCAGTCAAAGCAAAACAGAGCTATCTACAGATTGCAGAAGTGATTTTGGACTGTGCAGCTGTGCTAGTTTCTTCATTGTACATAAACAAGGACTGATGGTGGAATGGGATGTCTGACCTCCTCGATCCTATTTTGTACCTGCCTCTTTTGGAGCTCATCGATCATCGCTATTCTTGGGCCTTCTCCGGTTTCGTGTGCAAGCATGCTGAGACATATGGCACATTTTCATATTCTGTGAGGTCTGTCTGCTGCTACCCTTTTAGGTGTCAGCTTGGCTCACTGGTATCACTTTCACCTCTGAGTCAAATGGTTCAAGCTCGAACAAGAACTTGAACACGTAATCCAGGCTCATACTTCAGTGCGAGCAGCTGCAGTGCTGTAGTCAGATCTGCCAGTTTTTGCATGAGATGTTAAACTGAGATCCCCGTCTGCCGGTTCAGGATCGATGTGAAAGATCCCATGGCATTATTTAAAAGCAGGGTGTTCTCCCAGGGGTCCTGACCAACAGCACCAAAACAGATCAATACATTTGCTGCTTGTGGGATCTTGCTGTGCACAAATTGGCTGCTATGTTTCCCTACAAAACAATAGTGACTACATTTCAAAAGTACTTCTTTGGCTGTGAAATATTTAGGGATGTACTGAGGTTGTGAAAAGTGCTGGATAAATGCATGTTCTTTTCTCTGTGACAATTCAGAAACACTACCCCTGCTGTTAGGGGACTTCAGTTGAGAACATAATTTATGACATTTGTGGATCAGAAATGAAATTGTGCAGTGGGTGTGAACTCTCTCACTAGTTTTGTGAGATTTGGAATCCTGTGCAAATTTCTCCATTGCTCAAACAATGCATTTTGTGGTCATGAGGGACTGTGTTTTGTGATAATGGAGGATTGCGTTTTGTGGTTGTGAGAGACTTCATTCTGTGTTTGTGGGGGACTGCATTTTGTGGTTGTATGAGACTGCATTTTGTGGTTGTATGAGACTGCATTTTGTGGTTGTATGAGACTGCATTTTGTGGTTGGGTGAGACTGCGTTTTGTGATTGTGGGGGACTGCATTTTGCGGTGGTGGGAGACTGTGTTTTGTGGTTGTGGGAGTCTGTTTTTTGAGGTTGAAGGAGATGTTGTTTTGCAGTTGTGGGTGACCGTGTTTTGCTGTTGTGGGAGACTGCGTTTTGTGGTTTTGGGTGAATGCATTATGCAGTTGTGTGTGACTGTGTTGTGTGTTTGTGGGAGACTGTGTTTTGTGGTCGTTGAAGACTGTGTTGTGTGTTTGTTGGAGACTGCCTTTTGTGGTTTGGGAGACTGTATTTTGCGGTTGTTGGAGTCTGTGTTTTGTGGTTGTGGGAGATTGCGTTGTGCCATTGTGGGAGACAAAGTTTTTTGGTTGTGGGAGACTATTTTCTTTCGACTGTGGGAGACAAGCCTTTTGTGTTTTTGGGAGCTGGTGTTTTATGGTTGTGGGTGACTGCGTTTTGTGGTTGTGGGAGACTGTATTTTGCAGATGTGGGACATTGTGTTTTGTGGTTGTGTGAGACTCCTTTTGAGTCTGTGGGAGACTGCATTTTATGGTTGTGCAAGACTGCTTTGTGGTTGTGGGAGACTGTGCATTGCGGTCCTGGGAGACTGTGTTTTGCCATTGTGGGAGACTTTGTTTTACGGTTGTGGGAGGCTGTGTTTTGCAGTTGTGGGAGATTCCTTTTGTGTTTGTTGAACAATACATTATGAGGTTGTAGGAGACGGTGTTTTGTGGTTGTGGGAGACTGTTTTGTGTTTGTGGGAGACTGTGTTCAGTGGTTGTGGGAGACTGTTTTTCCTATTGTGGAAGACTGTGTATTGTGATTCTGGGAGAGTTCATTTTGCAGTTGTGGGAGGCTGCGTTTTGCGGTTGTGGGAGATTGTGTTTTATAGTTGTGGGAGACTGCGTTTTGTGGTTTTGGGTGAATGCGCTATGCAGTTGTGTGTGACTGTGTTGTGTGTTTGTCGGAAACTGTGTTTTGTGTTTGCGGGAGACTGCGTTTTGCGATTGTGGAAGTATGGCCGTTAAATTGGGCCGTGTAGACCCCGTTGTTTCGGCGCTACACGGCCTCTCCGACATCCAAGATGGCGTCTTGGATGCGCACGCATGTTTCCTGTGTGACATGCACCAGACGCCATCTTGGTATAGGAGTTTGCGCAGGCGCAGATAACGAACGCTGGAATCATGTAAAGTAGGGAGAAAATGGCTTCAATCAGTGTACAACGCTGATTTAAAGTGATAGACACCATTTTGGGACTTAACGCTCAACTCAACACACAGTCTGAACCCCGACCATCTGAACATGTCCCACCGGCACTATTTAAAGGGACCATGCAGGATTTACAGGTTAGTGGCTGGATTATTGCCTCTGGCTGCTGAGACATTTGTAACTGTTTTTGGAGGTCTCCTAGACTTGAATACTAGGACGCGGGGACATAGCCTAACATTTAGAGCCAGGACGTGCAGGAGTGAAGTGAGGAAATGCTTCTACACACAAAGGGTGGGAGACGTTTGGAACGCTCTTCTGCAGACGGCAGTTGATGCTAGCTCACTTGTGAATGTTAGATCTGAGATTGATAGATTTCTGTGAACCAAGGGATACGGGGCTAAGACGGGTATATGGAGTGAGGTCACAGGTCCACCATGATCTCACTGAATGGTGGAACAGGCTCGAGGGGTTAAATGCCACTGCCATTTGCTGCCTCTTGATATGCGCCACCTTCTCCTGCAAGAAAGCGGGAGGTGTGCCTGGGTGATGGGCCTGTCATGGTTGAATAGCTGCCAGTGTGTGTGGCCTGTGAGTTGTGGGTGGGCGGCTTGAAACAGTGGTAATGTGTAAGGGTGAGAGGAAGCATCTGGTTGGAAGAGTTGAGTATTGATGGAAAGAGTTTGTTGGTGTGTGGGTGATGGGGGTGTCGTGTGTGGAGCAGTTGGTAGGAGACGCCACTTGACAGTTGACCTCACTCACCTTGACCATTCATGTCAAAGCATTGAACTTCTTCCTGCAATGCATCCATGTCCATGATGCTGTGCGTCTGGCATTGACTTCGTCCCCCGCTGCCTCCCACTGTCTTTTGAGTATATGTCTGGAGGGCCTCTTGCCCCTCCCCCCCCGCCCCCCCCACGGATATAGGATGTCCCTCCTTCTGTCCACCTCTTGCACCCAAGGTCTCCAGTGCATCCGCAGAGAACCTTGGTGCACGCACTCTCACAGGCCTGGTACTAACTCAGATCGGCAGATTGGTGAGGTCCGGTGTGCAGATTGGAGGATGTGGGATTTAGTAGTACACAACCTTTATTCAATTTTTTAACATAACTCCTCAGTGTGTAAACATGGGGATGGGATCTGCATCTGTATTTTATGTGTGTGATATCTGATCTCTGTTCAGACTCCATGCAGACAGCAGACTGTTATTTTCTGCAAATAACAGGTACCCAGCTACCTTTAAGAGATTTCTCAGAAACATCCTCCCTTTAAGAGATTGAGCTCCCCCTGGTGGTGGAAGGTGCGAATGGCACTGATTCCACACGCAGGGCCTGGAATGGAACGCTGATTGCGGGTCAGTCCTCCCTTGGGTCCAAACTTGCGTCCTGCCTGTGCAGGGTCCGTCGGGCACGGAGTGTTAGACGCTAACACCGTCCAAAACGGACCCTTATCGAATTTTTCCCCCACTGTATTTTGCAGTTGCAGGTAACATTTTTGTGGTTGTGGGAGACTGTGTTTTATGGTTGTGATAGACTGCATTTTGGGGTTGTTGGAGACTGCGTTTTGCAGTTGTGGGAAATTGTGTTTTGTGGTTGTGGGAAATTGTGTTTTGTGGATGTGGGAGACAGCCTTCTGCGATTGTGAGAGACTGCATTTTACTGTTGCACGAGACTTCATTTTGCATTTTGTGAGAGATTGAGTTTGCTGTTTGTGGGTGACTGAGTTTTGTGGTCGTGAAAGATTGTGTTTTGTGGTTTTGGGCGACTGCCATTTGTGGTTATGGGAGAGTGCGTTTGCGGTTGTGGGAGACTGTGTTTTGTGTTTGTTGGAAGCTACATTATGCAGTTGTAGGAGACGGTGTTTTGTGGTCGTGGGGACTGTGTTTTGTGGTCGTGGGGACTGTGTTTTGTGGTCGTGGGGACTGTGTTTTTTGGCTGTCGGGATTGGGTTTGCACTTTCCCCTTCATTATGACAAACATTTTTGAAATGTTTTGATGATGTGATACGTGCCCAGAATTTTTTTAAAATTATTATTTCTTGGGGTGTTGGTGCAATGGCAAAGCTGGAATTTATTGCCCATCCTTAGTTGACTCTGAGAAGGTGGTGGTGAGCCGCCTTCTTGAACCGCTGCAGTCCGTGTGGTGACGGTTCTCCCACAGTGCTGTTAGGAAGAGAGTTCCAGGATTTTGACCCAGCGACGATGAAGGAACGGCGATATATTTCCAAGTCGGGATGTTGTGTGACTTGGAGGGGAACGTGCAGGTGGTGTTGTTCCCATGTACCTGCTGCTCTGGTCCTTCTGGGTGGTAGAGGTCGTGGGTTTGGGAGGTGCTGCCTATGAAGTCTTGGTGAGTTGCTGCAGTGCATCTTGTAGATGGTACATGGTGCGCCGATGGTGGAGGGAGTGAATGTTTAAGTCAGCGGATAGGTTGCTGATGAAGAGAATTGCTCGGGTTCTCCTGATCGCCTGCTGTAACTTTGGCAGAAGGTGAGTGGAAATCCTGGAGAACTGGCTGTTTACATTGTTTTCGCTGCTGTTCGCTGGAGGTTACATCAGGAGATGGGAGAACCTCCCAGAAAATCTACCCCTAGCCCCTTTATAAATACAAGCTTTTCTTTTATTTCTTACAAATGCTGCCTGGGATATACAGCATCTGTTTCCATACATATGCTAACAACATCCAGCTTTATCTCTGAACTATTACCCTGGACGATTATTATTACGTATCCACCTGCTTGTCTGGTTGGAGGCCGTGGATTATTGAGAACTTCATCCACTTTAACACTGGTAAAACTGAAGTTGTCCCATTCAGCTCGTGTCAGAAACTCCAGGGGGCCGATTTTCGGATGGCCGAGCGGGTGCATTGGGGGCGGGGGGGCTCCTAAAATGGCGGAATCCCAGAGAGGGTTTGGAGCCCGGCTCCAACCCGCTCACTTCCGGATTCCCCAGTGACGTGTTCGGGTGCGCGCAGCTCCCGCATGCGGGACTCCCACCGGCAATTAAAGCTGGCGGGATGATAATTTAGATAGTTATATAACTATTTGAGGTACTTGACAGACCTCATTGACAGGAGATTTTGGCAGGGGTGCAATTTTGAAGGATCCTCAGTGTGTTTCCCGTGCTGTGGGAAACACTCCCTGTTGGAGCAGACATGTTTCAGCCAGCAGCCAGTGGGAGATGCAAAGGATTATTTGACAGGTGGGGAGAAAACGTCATTTATTGCAGCAGGGCACTCTGTCACTTCAGACAAAGTTTTGGCTGCAACACCTTTGTCTTTCCACTCAAAATTATTAATTTATACCCTAAACTCAACTGTACAAACACATTTACCTACTTTGCGGACCCCCTCAAACTCACACCGTCAGGATGGGGGGATCCGCTTCATCCTGGATCACAATGTCTTCACCTTCAATAACCAGTTCTTTACCCAAACACACGGAACAGCCATGGGGACCAAATTCGCACCCCAATACGCCAACATTTTCATGCACAAGTTCGAGCAGGACTTCTTCACTGCACAAGACCTCCAACCAACACTATACACCAGATACATCGATGACATTTTCTTTCTATGGACCCACGGTGAGGAATCACTAAAGAGACTACACGATAACATCAACAAGTTCCATCCCACCATCAAGCTCACCATGGACTACTCCTCAGAATCAGTTTCTTTCTTGGACACACGAATCTCCATCAAAGACGGGCACCTCAGCACCTCACTCCACCGCAAGCCCACGGACAACCTCACGATGCTCCACTTTTCCAGCTTCCACCCTAACCACGTCAAAGAGGCCATCCCCTATGGACAGGCCCTGCGAATACACAGGGTCTGCTCAGACGAGGAGGAACGCGATGGACACCTACAGACGCTGAAAGACGCCCTCGTGAGAACGGGATATGACGCTTGACTCATCGATCGACAGTTCCGACGGGCCACAGCAAAAAATCGCATAGACCTCCTCAGGAGACTAACACGGGACGCAACCAACAGAGTACCCTTTGTCGTCCAGTACTTCCCCGGAGCGGAGAAACTACGCCATGTTCTCCGCAGCCTTCAACATGTCATCAATGACGACGAACACCTCGCTATGGCCATCCCCACACCTCCACTACTCGCCTTTAAACAGCCACCCAACCTCAAACAGACCATCGTTCGCAGCAAATTACCTAGCTTTCAAGAGAACAGCGTCCACAACACCACACAACCCTGCCGCGGTAACCTCTGCAAGACATGCCAGATCATCGACACAGATACCACCATCACACGAGAGGATACCACCCACCAGGTGCATGGTTCATACTCCTGTGACTCGGCCAACGTTGTCTACCTCATACGTTGCAGGAAAGGATGCCCCAGAGCATGGTACATTGGCGAGACCATGCAGACACTGCGACAACGGATGAACGGACACCGCGCAACAATCGCCAAACAGGAGGGTTCCCTCCCAGTCGGGGAGCACTTCAGCAGTCAAGGACATTCAGCCACCGACCTTCGGGTAAGCGTACTCCAAGGCGGCCTTCGAGACACACGACAACGCAAAATCGTCGAGCAGAAATTGATTGCCAAGTTCCGCACCCATGAGGACGGCCTCAACCGGGATCTTGGGTTCATGTCACGCTACACGTTACCCCACCAGCGAACAAATGTTATCTGTTTTTAATATAACGGGTCAGTTGCTGTCTTTTCTATGTTTCTACCTCTCTATCTCTGTTTTTTTTTGTGTTTGTTGTTTTTTTTTTTGGTAATTTGTATAATCTGAGACCTGGCAGGTAACACCTGTCTGTCTGCACACTGATTGCCTTGGCAACGGGCAGTTGAAAAAACTGTCTGTAATCACCAAGCATTGTTCTGTGAATTATAAATGCGATTTCATTTCGAGGATTTCATTTCCACATCGTTCACCTGAGGAAGGAGGAAGCCTCCGAAAGCTTGTGAATTTAAAATAAAATTGCTGGACTATAACTTGGTGTTGTAAAATTGTTTACAAAGGATAGGGGGAGACATGACTGCATTCATCACTTCATCCGAGGACGAGCAACATCACCAGCCTCGCCAGGCAAAGTGTCCACCTCCGCCACGTGGAGCTCCACAACACAGTGCTGCGCCACAGACACCTGCACAAAATAGTCGTGCAACTACACATACACCCACTGTCGGGTCACTCAATGGGTGGCATCAAGTGTGGGTGTTCATGGTGAACCTTATGAAAGGGCCTTATTACACAAGCCAGTCGAGAATGGCCAAGACGTGGCAGTAGTGGTGACAATAATAATATTTAATGTGATTTGAACAAAAATGAAATATAAATAAAAACATGACAAACCGTCAAACAATTTGTGCATCCCCTTTGTGCTCACAAAACCTTTGCCTTTCGCTTCCGACTACTCCCACGTGGTGCAGCAGAGGTAGTGGCAGGTTGCTCTTGTCCATGCCCTGACCGATTAGGTGCTTTGGGCTGACACTCTCTGGGTTTCGGCGCCCGTGAGGGCCCCTCCAAAGACTGCTCCATCTGCACCTGTGCAGGGGCAGACACGGCCACCTGGAGAGGGGGCAGCATTGTGGGTACTGGTTGAGAGGGGGGCAACAGGTGAGATGTGGGAGCACTTTGAGTGGCGTCCCCACTTCCATGTTCCCTTTTGCCATCATCCCTCTCCTGGGCCAGGCCCACATTATTCCTACCACTCTGCTGGTTGACAGTTTAGAGGACATATGTGAAGCCTTATAAGGCTAGTGCTAGTGTATCTGCCTGCCTGTTTAAGGCGGCAGAAAGTTGCTCACCCTGAGTCCGAAGGGCCGTTACCAGGGCCTCAATGGACTCATTGTTGAGCCAATGGAGGCTAGCCTTCCCTCCATCGCAGACATTCTCGCACTTACCCGCAACACTATCTCAGAGATGCCCTCACATCCCTGTGACAGTATCTCAGAGATCCCCTCCTGTACCTGTGCCACCATTCCACTCATGCAGGAGTTGGTCTCCTCCATCCTCTGCCCGATTGTGGAGAGTGCGCGTGGCACCTGTTCCAGCAGCTCGCAAATGTGCTGCTGCCCCTCGATCATTCTCCTTTTCATGGGTGGCCCCCAGGGTTCAGCACCTGTGTCCAGATGGGCAGAGCCTGGAGAAGAGTGCTCCCACCGACACAGCTACCACCTGCCACCAGTGTCTGCTCGTGCTCACGTGTGTGTGGTAACTCACCAGGTGCCAACCCAACTAACTGAGGACTAGGACCCACCGAGGTGTGTGTATCTGCGCTGATGGATGGCTCGCTCAGATGTGACGGTGCCCCCTCAGAGGTCGGCAGGTCCTCTGAGGAATCGCCTTCCGCCATCACGGCGGTCGCTGAAGGCCCTGTAAGAGAACAGAAGGCAATATTAAGCATGATGACAGATGTTGAGGTGATGAAGATGGCAAGGCATGTTAACAGCATTTGCTATTGTGAGTGCTGAATGTTAAAGTTCTGTCACCAGCCGTTTGTCGGGTGGCAGTCTCGAGGGTGAGGCTCAGTTCAAGAGCCTCCTGCTCCACGTCCGTGAGGACAACCTGATGTTGCGGCCCCCTTCCGGTCCTCACCCTCTCCCGTGCATTCTGGACTCTCTTCTCCTATAAGGGGAGAAAGTACAGACGCATGAGTGAGTGATGGTGACGTGGCCAACCGCTGAATGCATTGGTTTGGGTGAGGCTGACCGTGAAAGAGATGCATCAGAGGATGAGTATGAGACAGAGCCATGACATTGTATGAGGATTGGGTTGAGTGGTAGTGGTGAGGTGAGTACTGGGGGGGTGAGTAAGTGCAGGTAATTTGAGGATGAGCTTTGAGTGGGTGTGAGGAGTGATGTGATAGAGTAGTGTTGGCAGTGCAGAATGAGTTGGGGGGTGGGGGCGGTGATGTGGAAGACGGAGTGTAGGAGAATGAGTAAGTGTACTCACCTTGACTGACCTAGTTAGGTCATTGAAGCGCTTCCTGCACTGGATCCAGGTGCGGGAGATGTTGCTGCTGCTGGTGACCTCCTCTGCCACCTCGAGGCAGGCCTTCTTGGTGGCAGAAGCAGGCCACTTCCTCCCTTCCACCGGGTAGAGGATCCAGTAAGACCTAGAGTGAGGCATCATTAAACCTGGGGGCAGCCTTTCCCTTGGGCTGCTCCATGGTGCTGTGGGGTTCTTTGCTGCAGGCTCAGTTATTGGAGGACTGCCCCTTTAAATAGAGCTCCTCCAGCTGACAGCCTGTGATGCGGGCGCGCAGTCCGCCCACTGCGCAGGTTTACCCGGAAGCCTCGTTAAGTGGCTTCAACTTACCCGCGATTGCGTCGGGAACGGACGGATTTCACTGGGCGGGTTACTCACGTGCCCAGTCGCCCCCCCCGCCCCCCCGCTGCCAACCCGTCTCTCTGGTAATATCAGGGCCTGATTCCATCCCTCGCCCCAGCTGCTCGCTCAGACTGAGCCTGAAAATGAGCATCTTAGTATTCAGTTTGATCCTGAGCTTTGCTTTGAACCCGAGATCACATCCATCACCAAGATTGCCTATTTCCACTGTCTCTGTCCCTACTTCACTCCCACTGTTTCAGAAAATCTCACCTACATCTTAGGCAATGACCATCTCCAACAAGAGAGAGTCTAACCACCTCCCCTTGACATTCAACGGCATTACCATCACTGAATCCCCCACCATCAACATCCTGGGGGTCACCATTGACCAGAAACTTAACTGGACCAGCCACATAAATACTGTGGCTACAAGAGCAGGTCAGAGGCTGGGTATTCTGCGGCGAGTGACTCACCTCCTGACTCCCCTCCTGACTCCCCAAAGCCTTTCTATCATCTACAAGGCGCAAGTCAGGAGTGTGATGGAATACTCTCCTCTTGCCTGGGTGAGTGCAGCTCCAACAGCACTCAAGAAGCTCGACACCATCCAGGACAAAGCAGCCCGCTTGATTGGCACCCCATCCACCACTCAAAACATTCACTCCCTTCACCACCGGCACACTGTGGCTACAGTGTGTACCATCCACAGGATGCACTGCAGCAACTCGCCAAGGCTTCTTCGACAGCACCTCCCAAACCCCCTAGAAGGACAAGGACAGCAGGCACATGGGAACAACACCACCTGCACGTTCCCCTCCAAGTCACACACCATCCCGACTTGGAAATATATCGTCGTTCCTTCATCGTCGCTGGATCAAAATCCTGGAACTCCCTTCCTAACAGCACTGTGGGAGAACCTTCACCACACGGACTGCAGCTCACCACCGCCTTCTCAAGGGCAATTAGGGATGGGCAATAAATGCTGGCCTTGCCAGCGACGCCCACATCCCATGAACGAATTTTTAAAAAATTCACATTCCCCATTCTCATTTACAAATCCATTCATGGCCTTGTCCCACTGGACCAGTGCAGCCTCCTCAGTCCTATGAGCTTTCACACTCTGCTCTTCCAAATCCTACTCTGCACGCCCCTTCCCTCCACTCCACTATCAGTGATAGAGTTTTCAGCCATCACTGCTCTGCACTCTAAACTTCTCTTCCTGAGCCCCTCAGTTTGCTCTCTCTCTCCCCCCTCTTTCAGAAGTCTTCTCCAAACTGCTTTTGTGGCCATGGCCTTGGACACCTTCCCTGACTCTTCTCCTAATTCTTTTGTGGGCCACTTTCCCACCTGTCAAGCAGCTTGGAATGTTTAGCAATGTTAAAGACGCACGCTCTTGTTTTTTTCAAGTCCAGTCTCCATTGATGGATTGAAGCCTCTTCTCTCAGTCAGTAATGAGCTTGACCAGTCTCAATCTGATGATAAAAGTGACCTTAGATCTAGGGCACGTACCACCTGTGCATTAATACCAGTAATTGTTGCAGCACCTTATAGTGCACATGATCCTGTTTCAGGAGTGTAGCACAGTTGCTCCCAGGTGGAATTGGTTGCTATGCATTGAAGCACACAAATCCTCCATTATGGCAATTAAGGTGATTAAAGCAGGTATTAGTGCTCCATTTAACTCTCTCTCAGCTTTGGTAAAGCGATAAGGAGGAGATTACCTGACCTGCCCTGCATTCATAATTCGGAGAAATCTTGCAGTGCTCCCCACGAAGGTCAGTCCACAGGAGAATCTTCTGGCTCCTCTCATTCCTTTGGGTTGGCTCTTGGCTGCAGCGGGGTCTCTTCCTCCTCCTCCGCCCACCCCCTGGTTATGCCTCCTTGGATTGTAAATCAATGCAGTATGCAGCGCACAGCATTCACCACGGAGACACTGACCGGGGTCGAATTGTAGGACACCCCGGGGGTGAAATTCGATGGGTGCAAAGTCGATGGAGAGGCCGTGTCATCCCCCCAAAACCAACTTCTGGGGTTCGAACCACATTAGGGTTCAAGCCTGCTTTGAATGCCGCTGGCAAGCTGTGGGCACCTGCTGCAGCTCGGGAAATCGGCCTAGTCACACGCTGAGCCAGCTGGCAGGTGCAGTCTGGGGGAGGGGGCAGGCGATCCAGGGAAGGGGCCTCGATCGGGCTGGCTGGGGGCCAGAGCTTTTTGAGGATCACCCCAGGACCCACCAAAAAATAATTGAAAGTCTCCTGGGCGGATTTTAAGGGCCGCCAGTGAGGCCACTCGATGCTTGGTATAAACAGGCCGAGTGGGTACAGGGCTCATCCACCCATTCCTACCTGACGTTTACAATCAGGGGCCCACAGCCAGCGCAAGATCCCAATTTCCACAATGAAGCAGTTTTACACTTCCTTCAGGCGCCTGGGCTGCTCCCCGATTTACCGGCCTGCCTCAAAATTGCATCAGGCAGGTCTTGGGTATCAATGGACCCCCGAAAAGGAACATCTTTTTTCTAGAAGAACTCCTGAATCGGCCTCCCTGCTCAGGGGCTGATTGAAGCAGAGAGCGGGGGAGGTCCTGGGCCCATCCCCCACAGGTGACCGATTCTGGGACTTACTGCGACCTGCTCCATGCAAATGAGGTGCCCTGCCATTGCCCCCTCGATATATGCCAGCGTCAGTAATAGAGCAGTAATTCCGTGACCATCTGTAGGGTAGCTCCCACCAGAGCGGGCACCAAGAGCACTCAAACAGCTGCCATCCAGGGCTGCCATGGGTGAGCCACATCCCTGTCATCGGCTCAGTTTATCCGCAGATCCAAATGCCCGGTGACATGGGGGCTGCATGGAAGGGGAGGCTCTCTCTCAGAATAGCAGCAGAATCACCACCTCGGGCTGTCCAAGACCCAGAAGGTAGGATGGGCCAGGCTGTCTTGGCATCCCCAGAGAGTTCACAGCCTGTTGCGGTACCATCTGCTCAAAGAGATTGAATGCCACCTTGTTTCCAGCAACATGCTCCAGAGACACAGCTTGAAGCTTTCTCCCAGTCCCCTGTCAGTGGGAGTTCAATTAAAAGGAGCACTTGGATAGGCTGCCATGTACCCACTCCTGCCCTTCACTTCTAGCTGCCATTTTTTTGCTCTGGGCCTTTCTCTGCTGCCTCCTCCCCTTCCTGCCTCCCAGCCATATTACCTTTCATTTATCCCCTCTCGGGAACTTTGCACCCCCCCAACCCTGCCATAACCCATCACCATTCCTTTGCCTTTCTAATCTCCTGCCACTATCCCCGGTTTGAATCCACTTTGGATGAGCCCACAGTTACCCTCGGTTTCTCTCTTGGCATTCTCCAAAGATCTCATTGAGCACCCGTCCATTTGAGCAGGAACACCAGCTGCTCCACCCTCCTTTCCCACCCACCGTGCCCATCTCGCCAACCTCCTTCCTGTCCCGCTCTCCCCTAGGTCCCTGCCATCGGACCAACAATCACTGCCCCCCCCCCCCCCACAGAATGGCTGTCCAATTGTGAACAAGGCCCTGGCATCTATGACCTCACTGTGGGGGTGATTCCGTTGATATCCTGGCTTTGACCTTGTCCATTACCTGCCAGGCTATACTTTCTATCACCTGCCTCACCGAAACCGGTGTGATGGGGGTGTGCCCTTTTCACCAACTCACCCCCTTGATTCTCCCCCTATTCCCCCTTCGAGTACCTCACTTTGTTCCACCCCTCTTTCTTCTCTGCTAAAACCCTCATTGTCTACTGGCTTCTCCAGCTCCACCCTGAGTTGTTCCCTGAAAATCCTCCTTCCTTTCCTTCGTGAGCCTCTCTACTAAGCTTCAGTGATTTCAATCTCCATCTCAGACCCCCTTGCCCTCTCTCCGCTTAGTTCACTGCCCTCCTATTCCCCCTAAAACCTCTCCCTCTCTATAAACTCTTCGACCCAAATCCATGGCCACCCTCTCACCCTTACAATTGCCCATGGCCTCTCTACTCCCAGGGTCTCGATCACCAATAAGGCCATATCTGACCACTTCCATGAATCTCTCACCACCCACATCACTCTGTTCCCTTCCAACCACACTTCCTCCTGCATCTGCCTCTAGAAAAATCTTTCCTCTAAGGCGCTAATACTGCACTTTCAAACTCCCAACTCTTTAGCCTTTGGCTCTGCATGATATCACTGCAGCTGTCGATTTGCTCAACCACTCTGTCACCTCCCCCTTTGATGCCTTTATTTTGAGCAAAACCTTTGCTGTCTCCCAACTGGGTTATTCCCCCTGGTATGGCCCCCATCTTCACTCCCTCAAGTCCAAGAACCACAAACTTGAACATGTATGTTGCACAGCTGGTTTCGTCACCTATCACCAGATCTGGATGAATCATATCAAGCACTATCAGTCCTCACTCTCAATCCGCCAAAACTTCCCACTACGCCAGGATCATCCTGGACAGCAAAGATCCCCGGCTTCTTTTCTCTACTGCAAACCGTTTCCTTAAATCCTGCTCTCGTATCTCCTCCAACAACAATTAGGAGGAGCCCATGGACTTTTTTTCAGCAAGATTGAGACCATTTGTTCTGCTGCCTCTGCTGCCCTTACCCTTGCTCGGCAAGCAAAACCTCCCCCCACCCTCCCCCCTTCGCTACACCTGAACCAACATCTCTCTCTAGCTTTTCTTCCATCTCCCCCATTACCCTCTCCAAACGCATCATTCCATGAAACCCACCTCCTGCACTCTTGACCCAAATCCCTTGCTGGTCCCAGTATTAGCTGACATGGTAAATGGTTCCTTTTCTCAGGTACAGTCCCTCTCCCTTTCAAAACTGTAGTCATTACCCCCACCTCAAAAAACCCATCTCGACCCCACTCTCCTTGCAAACTATCGTCCCATTTCCAACCTTCCTTTCCTCTCCAAAGTCCTTGAAATTTTATCACCTCCCAGATCCATACCCGTCTCTCCTGCAGCTGCTTGTTTGAATTTCTCCATTCAGATTTCCATCTCAGCTACAGCAGTGAAATGGCCCTAATCAAAGACATGGACAACACTCTCTGTGACTGTGACCATGGTTCATTTACCCTCTTCATCCTTCCCGGCCTCTTTGACTCAGTTAAGACATCAGCCTTGTCCAATGCCTCTCTGCCATCGTACAGCTCGGTGGGACTGCTCTCACTTGGTTCCCATCTTACCCCATTTGATCGTAGCCAGAATACCTCCAACCATGATCTCTCTTCCTTCCCCTCGCACCATTACCTCTGAAGGCTTCCAAGGATCTGTCCTTGGCCCCCTCCTCGTCCTCTTCCTCATCGACATGCTGCCCCTTGGCAACATCATCTGCAGATTTGGGACAAGCTTCTACGTATATGCTAATGACACCCAGGTCCACCCCTCCACTGCCTCTGTGTTGTCAGACTGTTTATCTGACATCCAGTCTTGGATAAACTGAAATTGCCTTCGGCTAAACATTGGTAAGAATGAAGCCAACATCTTGAGCCTGCGCCATAACTCCATGCTCTCACCATCCGATTCCATCCCTCTCCCAGTCACTATCTCAGGCTGAACCAGACTGTTCGCAACCTCAGCATCCTGCTTGACCCCCAGCTGACCTTCTGACCCTATACCCTCTCTATCACAAAGGGCTCGATTTTAACCCAACCCACCCGGCAAGAAACTGATGGCAGTGAGTTAACCACGTGTTCTACACTGAGGAAGACCCGGGGTGGGGGGCGGGTGTAAAACAGGTGAGCAATCCGCTACTGACAGTTTCCGGCCGGGCAGCTTGGAATAAAATCGACCCCCAACATCTGACTTGACCTCCATAATACCTCCCCCCTCCATAATACCTCCCCCCTCCATAATACCTCCCCCCTCCATAACACCTCCCCCCTCCATAATACCTCCCCCCTCCATAATACCTCCCCCCTCCATAATACCTCCCCCCTCCATAATACCTCCCCCCTCCATAACACCTCCCCCCTCCATAATACCTCCCCCCTCCATAATACCTCCCCCCTCCATAATACCTCCCCCCTCCATAACACCTCCCTCCTCCATAATACCTCCCCCCTCCATAATACCTCCCCCTCCATAATACCTCCCTCCTCCATAATACCTCCCTCCTCCATAACACCTCCCTCCTCCATAACACCTCCCTCCTCCATAATATCTCCCCCCTCCATAATACCTCCCCCCTCCATAATACCTCCCTCCTCCATAACACCTCCCTCCTCCATAACACCTCCCTCCTCCATAATACCTCCCTCCTCCATAACACCTCCCTCCTCCATAACACCTCCCTTCTCCATAATACCTCCCCCTCCATAATACCTCCCTCCTCCATAACACCTCCCTCCTCCATAATACCTCCCCCCTCCATAATACCTCCCTCCTACATAATACCTCCCTCCTCCATAATACCTCCCCCCTCCACAATACCTCCCCCTCCATAATATCTCCCCCCTCCATAATACCTCCCTCCTCCATAACACCTCCCCCCTCCATAACACCTCCCCCCTCCATAATACCTCCCCCCTCCATAATACCTCCCCCCTCCATAATACCTCCCTCCTCCATAATACCCCCCTCCATAATACCTCCCCCCTCCATAATACCTCCCCCCTCCATAATACCTCCCCCCTCCATAATACCTCCCCCCTCCATAATACCTCCCTCCTCCATAATACCTCCCTCCTCCATAATACCTCCCCCCTCCATAATACCTCCCCCCTCCATAATACCTCCCTCCTCCATAACACCTCCCCCCTCCATAACACCTCCCCCTCCATAATACCTCCCTCCTCCATAATACCTCCCTCCTCCATAATACCTCCCCCCTCCATAATACCTCCCTCCTCCATAATACCTCCCCCCTCCATAATACCTCCCCCCTCCATAATACCTCCCCCCTCCATAATACCTCCCTCCTCCACACCAACTCAGCCCATCTGCTGCTGAAACCCTCATCCATGCCTGTGTCATCTGGACTCAACTATGCCAATGCTCTCCTGGCTGGTCCCTATCCTCCGCCTTCCATAAACTTCAGCTCATCCAAAATTCTGATGCCCCCGCACCCTATCCTTCCTCTCCAGCTGTTTGCTGAATGGGCATAATTGTCCTCTCCTCTGCTACATCAAGTGTCACATGTCAGCAGCCATGGAATCAGGGGTTAGGCCTTGTGCTGCAGGATCCATCCATCTATTCGCCTCTCCTCGCTGAATAACTGTCAGAGCTGAGTGGTGCAGGATGAAGGTGCCATAGTTGCTTCCCGCAGGATGTATGTCGATGGGAATTTGGACGCATGTTCCCGTCGGCAAGATCGGTGTAGAAACTGACATAAATTTCAGGGTAAATGGGATTGAGAAAATTCCTGACCGCTAAGTCAGGTGCAGATTTTTACCAGCAGTTGCCTCTAAGGATCCGTTTTACTCCTTTAATGCCCCAAATCCGTGCAGAAAGGGTAACGATTCAGAGAAGAATCCAGCCCAGCAGATTAGTGAAGGAGGCCATGATCTTCAGCATAAGGTCCTGGTAAATTTTATCTCCTTTACAGTACTTCCTCTCTTAACATCTGTCAATTGTTGTACCTTTCTGGTGCCAAGTGTTTAAAGTATAATTACATGAATAGTTTGGATAGTTTCCCCTCACTTCATGTTGCATCAATTAACACATCACTTGGCCTTCAGCAGGTAGGGCAAGTTGCCCACATTTTCCTGGAATAACAAGCTGCCAAAGGAGAGAGTGCACTGGGGGTTAATCTTCAACTTACAGGGGCATCCAATGCAGAATGGCTGAGAAGTCAATGCTTTTGTCTTTTGTGTTTATATCGTTCTGTGTGAGTTCATTTTACTGCCCCTTAACCACTGACTGCAATATGTTGCCACTGGCAGGAATCCAAAACTCACAGTGCCTGCCACTACTACCCATTGTTCACTGAATATTAAACAGAGCCAAACATAGAACAGCATAAGTCGACTAAAATACCAATTAATACAATTAAAGATTCAAAGTTAAGTTTAATAACTATCACTCTCTTTTGTAAACAATGTGCGATTGCAGCAACATGAATTGTTACTGAGTAACACGGTTCTCATTGACTTCAATGGACAGTAAAATTGTGCGACTGATCCCATCCTATCAGTTACCCACGGTGCGGGGCCGGACTGATTGCTCCAGTGTGGGGTCACCCACGCCCGCGACCTCTACCACCCAGAAGGACAAGGGCAGCAGGTACATGGGAACAACACCACCTGCACGTTCCCCTCCAAGTCACACACCATCCCGACTTGGAAATATATCGCCGTTCCTTCATCGTCACTGGGTCAAAATCCTGGAACTCCCTTCCTAACAGCACTGTGGGAGAACCTTCACCACACGGACTGCAGCCGTTCAAGAAGGCGGCTCACCACCACCTTCTCAAGGGCAATTAGGGATGGGCAATAAATGCTGGCCTCGCCAGCGACGCCCACATCCCATGAACGAATAAAAAAAAACTTTGAAATGGCCTCTTTTTTTACTTCTCTGTACCCTAATATCATCAGAATCTTTGTATATTGCACATGAGTTATACCTTCTGGGTGCAATCTCACTGTTGAACCAATAGACAAGGTAACCTATCGTGCAGGGTAAGATCTGTACTCAGTGCTTTAAAGGTAGAGTGCTGAAAGAGGGAATGGGGGAGACAGGATCAGTGGAAGTGAAGTATTGAATTTTTAAATCTTGTTTCCGAATTGTTGTGGTTAATACTCTAGGGGTACAGTTCCTTCTGCTATCCAACTCACTTTATGATCTGTAAAGGTCTTTGTTTCAGGGTCACAGCGTGCGAGTAGGGAGGGTGGAATTTCTGACGATGGCCTATACATCACCAGTCTAGTCTCTTTTCCTGGTTTATTCTGATTTGGTTTATCAGCACTTTGGCTGGAGATTTAATGATGTCCCAATCTGTTTTCTTGTACCAAAGGTTTAAGTTCATTTCCCTGAAGAATGTAATTTTTGTTGATCCCCACAACACCAAGCAAGAATCAGAAACCAGGTTACAGGGAATATTTGGGATCTTAGAGTGATAACTTTGCATAATATCATCCAAATGGACCGTTGAATCAAGGTATCAATGGTGAGAAGTCCCTGTATCTGATAAACAGCAAACTGAGGCCCCACCTGCATGTGCAGATGCATGTGAACATTCCAAAGAACAATTAAATGATTGGGGCTTTTGTAGTGTCTGGGCCAACATTCCTCCCTCAATTAAGGGCAGATTACCTAGTCATTCATCTGATTACCCTTTGTGGGATGTTGCTGATACAGAAATAACTGCCACATTTGCTTACATAATAACAGTCACTCCACTGCAGGGCCAATTGTGTGAACTGCAGACTGGGTTCTTGGAACCAATGGGCATTTCTCTTAAGCCCTCTTGATCCTCTGCAAGAGGGGGAACAAGAGGAGGAACAGGAGGAGATCAGGAGGAGGATCAGGAGGAGGATCAGGACGAGAGGATCAGGAGGAGGAACAGGAGGAGGAACAGGAGGAGGAACAGGAGGAGGAACAGGAGGAGGATCAGGAGGAGGAACAGGAAGAGGAACAGGAGGAGGATCAGGAGGAGGATCAGGAGGAGATCAGGAAGAGAACAGGAGGAGGATCAGGAGGAGGAACAGGAGGAGGATCAGGAGGAGGATCAGGAGGAGGATCAGGAAGAGGATCAGGAGGAGGATCAGGAGGAGGAACAGGAAGAGGATCAGGAAGAGGATCAGGAGGAGGAACAGAGGAGGATCAGGAAGAGGAACAGGAGGAGGATCAGGAGGAGGAACAGGAAGAGGATCAGGAGGAGGATCAGGAGGAGGATCAGGAGGAGGATCAAGAGGAGGATCAGGAGGAGGATCAGGAGGAGGAACAGGAAGAGGAACAGGAGGAGGATCAGAAGGAGGATCAGGAGGAGGATCAGGAGGAGGATCAGGAAGAGGAACAGGAGGAGGATCAGGAGGAGGATCAGGAGGAGGATCAGGAAGAGGAACAGGAGGAGGATCAGGAGGAGGATCAGGAGGAGGATCAGGAGGAGGATCAGGAGGAGGAACAGGAGGAGGATCAGGAGGAGGATCAGGAGGAGGAACAGGAAGAGGAACAGGAAGAGGATCAGGAGGAGGAACAGGAGGAGGAACAGGAGGGGATCAGGAGGAGGATCAGGAGGAGGATCAAGAGGAGGATCAGGAAGAGGATCAGGAGGAGGAACAGGAGGAGGATCAGGAGAGGAACAGGAGGAGGATCAGGAGGAGGATCAGGAGGAGGATCAGGAGGAGGATCAAGAGGAGGATCAGGAGGAGGATCAGGAAGAGGAACAGGAGGAGGATCAGGAGGAGGATCAGGAGGAGGATCAGGAGGAGGGTCAGGAGGAGGATCAAGAGGAGGATCAGGAGGAGGATCAGGAAGGAGGAACAGGAGGAGGATCAGGAGGAGGATCAGGAGGAGGATCAGGAGGAGGGTCAGGAGGAGGATCAGGAGGCGGAACAGGAGGAGAACAGGAGGAGGATCAGGAAGAGGATCAGGAGGAGGATCAGGAGGAGGATCAGGAGGAGGATCAGGAAGAGGAACAGG
Organism: Heptranchias perlo; assembly: GCF_035084215.1. Taxonomy (NCBI): domain Eukaryota; kingdom Metazoa; phylum Chordata; class Chondrichthyes; order Hexanchiformes; family Hexanchidae; genus Heptranchias; species Heptranchias perlo. The sequence goes on along the minus strand of NC_090356.1, from coordinate 33,653,893 downwards.
AGGAGGAGAACAGGAGGAGGATCAGGAGGAGGATGAGGATCAGAGGAGGTTCAGAGGAGGATCAGGAGGAGGATCAGGAAGAGGAACAGGAGGAGATCAGGAGGAGGATCAGGAGGAGAGGAGATCAGGAGAGGATCAGGAGAGGATCAGAGGAGGATCAGGAGGAGGATCAGGAAGAGGAAGCAGGAGGAGGATCAGGAGGAGGATCAGGAGGAGGATCAGGAGGAGGAACAGGAGGAGGATCAGGAGGAGGAACAGGAGGAGGAACAGGAGGAGGATCAGGAGAGGATCAGGAGAGGAACAGAGGAGGACAGGAGGAGGATCAGGAAGAGGATCAGGAGGAGGATCAGGACAGGATCAGAGACAGAGGAGGATCAGGAGGAGAACAGGAGGAGTCAGAGGAGATCAGGAGAGGAACAGGAAGAGGATCAGGAAGAGGAACAGGAGGAGGATCAGGAGGAGGATCAGGAAGAGGATCAGGAAGAGGAACAGGAGGAGGATCAGGAGGAGGAACAGGAGGTGGATCAGGAGGAGGATCAGGAGGAGGAACAGGAAGAGGATCAGGAGAGGAACAGGAGGAGGATCAGGAGGAGGATCAGGAGGAGGATCAGGAAGAGGATCAGGAGGAGGATCAGGAGAGGATCAGGAGGAGGAACAGGAGGAGGATCAGGAGGAGGATCAGGAGGAGGATCAGGAGGAGGAACAGGAGGAGGATCAGGAGGAGGATCAGGAGGAGGATCAGGAGGAGGATCAGGACGAGGATCAGAGGAGGAACAGGAGGAGGATCAGGAGGAGGATCAGGAGGAGGATCAGGAGGAGGAACAGGAGGAGGAACAGGAGGAGGATCAGGAGGAGGATCAGGAGGAGGATCAGGAGGAGGATCAGGAAGAGGATCAGGAGGAGGATCAGGAGGAGGATCAGGAAGAGGATCAGGACGAGGCAGGAGGATCAGGAGGAGGATCAGGAAGAGGATCAGGAGGAGGATCAGGAGGGAACAGGAGGAGGATCAGGAGGAGGATCAGGAAGAGGATCAGGAGGAGGATCAGGAGGAGGACAGGAGGAGGATCAGGAGGAGGATCAGGAGAGGATCAGGAGGAGGATCAGGAGGAGGATCAGGAAGAGATCAGGACGAGGATCAGGAGGAGGAACAGGAGGAGGATCAGGAGGAGGATCAGGAAGAGGATCAGGAGGAGGATCAGAGGAGGATCAGGAGGAGGATCAGGAGAGGATCAGGAGAGGATCAGGAAGAGGATCAGGACGAGGATCAGGAGGAGGAACAGGAGGAGGATCAGGAGGAGGATCAGGAGGAGGATCAGGAAGAGGATCAGGAGGAGGATCAGGAGGAGGATCAGGAGGAGGATCAGGAGGAGGATCAGGAGGAGGAACAGGAGGAGGATCAGGAGGAGGATCAGGAGGAGGATCAGGAAGAGGAACAGGAGGAGGATCAGGAGGAGGATCAGGAGGAGGATCAGGAGGAGGAACAGGAGGAGGATCAGGAGGAGGATCAGGAGAGGAACAGGAGGAGGAACAGGAGGAGGATCAGGAGGAGGATCAGGAGGAGGATCAGGAGGAGGATCAGGAGGAGGAACAGGAAGAGGATCAGGAAGAGGATCAGGAGGAGGATCAGGAGGAGGAACAGGAAGAGGATCAGGAGGAGGAACAGGAAGAGGAACAGGAAGAGGATCAGGAGGAGGATCAGGAGGAGGATCAGGAGGAGGATCAGGAGGAGGAACAGGAAGAGGAACAGGAGGAGGATCAGGAGGAGGATCAGGAAGAGGAACAGGAGGAGGATCAGGAGGAGGATCAGGAGGAGGAACAGGAAGAGGATCAGGAAGAGGATCAGGAGGAGGATCAGGAGGAGGAACAGGAAGAGGATCAGGAAGAGGATCAGGAGGAGGAACAGGAGGAGGATCAGGAAGAGGAACATGAGGAGCATCAGGAGGAGGAACAGGAAGAGGAACAGGAGGAGGATCAGGAGGAGGATCAGGAGGAGGACAAGAGAGGAACAGGAGAGGATCAGGAGGAGGATCAGGAGGAGGAATAGGAGGAGGATCAGAGGAGGATCAGGAGGAGGATCAGGAAGAGGAACAAGAGGAGGATCAGGAGAGGATCAGGAGGAGGATCAGGAGGAGGATCAGGAGGAGGATCAGGAGGAGGATCAAGAGGAGGGTCAGGAGGAGGAACAGGAAGAGGAACAGGAGGAGGATCAGGAGGAGGAACAGGAGGAGGATCAGGAGGAGGATCAGGAGGAGGAACAGGAGAGGATCAGGAGGAGGAACAGGAAGAGGAACAGGAGGAGGATCAGGAGGAGGATCAGGAGGAGGATCAGGAAGAGGAACAGGAGGAGATCAGGAGAGGATCAGAGGAGGATCAGAGAGGATCAGGAGGAGGAACAGGAGGAGGAACAGGAGGAGGATCAGGAGGAGGATCAGGAGGAGTCAGGAGACAGGAGGACAGGAGGATCAGGAGGAGGATCAGGAGGAGGATCAGGAGGAGGATCAGGAGGAGGATCAGGAGAGGATCAGGAGGAGGATCAGGAGGAGGATCAGGAGGAGGATCAGGAGGAGGATCAGAGGAGGAACAGGAGGAGGATCAGGAGGAGGAACAGGAGGAGGATCAGGAGGAGGATCAGGAGGAGGATCAGGAGGAGGATCAGGAGGAGGATCAGGAGGAGGATCAGGAGGAGGATCAGGAGGAGGACAGGAGGAGGATCAGGAGATCAGGAGGAGGAACAGGAGGAGGATCAGGAGGAGGATCAGGAGGAGGATCAGGAGGAGGATCAGGAGGAGGAACAGGAGGAGGAACAGGAGGAGGATCAGGAGGAGGACAGGAGGAGGATCAGGAAGAGGATCAGGAGGAGGATCAGAGGAGGAACAGGAAGAGGATCAGGAGGAGGAACAGGAAGAGGAACAGAAGAGGACAGGATGAGGAACAGGAGGAGGAACAGGAGGAGGATCAGGAGGAGGATCAGGAAGAGGACAGGAGAGGAACAGGAGGAGGTCAGAAGAGGAACAGGAGGAGGATCAGGAGGAGGATCAGGAAGAGGAACAGGAGGAGGAACAGGAGGAGGATCAGAAGGAGGATCAGGAGGAGGATCAGGAGGAGGATCAGGAGGAGGGTCAGGACGAGGAACAGGAGGAGGAACAGGAAGAGGATCAGGAGGAGGATCAGGACGAGGAACAGGAGGAGGAACAGGAGGAGGAACAGGAGGAGGATCAGGAGGAGGAACAGGAGGAGGAACAGGAGGAGGATCAGGAGGAGGATCAGAGGAGACAGGAAGAGGATCAGGAGGAGGATCAGGAGGAGGAACAGGAAGAGGATCAGGAGGAGGAACAGGAAGAGGAACAGGAGGAGGATCAGGAGGAGGAACAGGAAGAGGAACAGGAAGAGGAACAGGAGGAGGAAAAGGAGGAGGATCAGGAGGAGGAACAGGAAGAGGAACAGGAGGAGGATCAGGAGGAGGAACAGGAAGAGGATCAGGAGGAGGAACAGGAGGAGGATCAGGAGGAGGATCAGGAGGAGGAACAGGAGGAGGATCAGGAGGAGGAACAGGAAGAGGAACAGGAAGAGGAACAGGAGGAGGATCAGGAGGAGGAACAGGAAGAGGAACAGGAGGAGGAACAGGAGGAGGATCAGGAGGAAGATCAGGAGGAGGATCAGGAGGAGGATCAGGAGGAGGATCAGGAGGAGGAACAGGAGGAGGATCAGGAGGAGGATCAGGAGGAGGATCAGGAGGAGGAACAGGAAGAGGATCAGGAGGAGGATCAGGAGGAGGATCAGGAGGAGGAACAGGAGGAGGAACACGAGGAGGATCAGGAGGAGGATCAGGAGGAGGAACAGGAGGAGGAACAGGAAGAGGAACAGGAAGAGGAACAGGAAGAGGATCAGGAGGAGGATCAGGACGAGGAACAGGAGGAGGAACAGGAGGAGGAACAGGAGGAGGAACAGGAAGAGGATCAGGAAGAGGATCAGGAGGAGGATCAGGAGGAGGATCAGGAGGAGGAACAGGAAGAGGAACAGGAGGAGGATCAGGAGGAGGATCATGAGGAGGATCAGGAGGAGGATCAGGAGGAGGATCAGGAAGAGGAACAGGAGGAGGAACAGGAGGAGGATCAGGAAGAGGATCAGGAGGAGGATCAGGAGGAGGAACAGGAAGAGGATCAGGAGGAGGAACAGGAAGAGGAACAGGAAGAGGAACAGGAGGAGGAACAGGAGGAGGAACAGGAGGAGGATCAGGAGGAGGATCAGGAAGAGGAACAGGAGGAGGAACAGGAGGAGGATCAGGAAGAGGAACAGGAGGAGGATCAGGAGGAGGATCAGGAAGAGGAACAGGAGGAGGAACAGGAGGAGGATCAGAAGGAGGATCAGGAGGAGGATCAGGAGGAGGATCAGGAGGAGGGTCAGGACGAGGAACAGGAGGAGGAACAGGAAGAGGATCAGGAGGAGGATCAGGACGAGGAACAGGAGGAGGAACAGGAGGAGGAACAGGAGGAGGATCAGGAGGAGGAACAGGAGGAGGAACAGGAGGAGGATCAGGAGGAGGATCAGGAGGAGGATCAGGAAGAGGATCAGGAGGAGGATCAGGAGGAGGAACAGGAAGAGGATCAGGAGGAGGAACAGGAAGAGGAACAGGAGGAGGATCAGGAGGAGGAACAGGAAGAGGAACAGGAAGAGGAACAGGAGGAGGAAAAGGAGGAGGATCAGGAGGAGGAACAGGAAGAGGAACAGGAGGAGGATCAGGAGGAGGAACAGGAAGAGGATCAGGAGGAGGAACAGGAGGAGGATCAGGAGGAGGATCAGGAGGAGGAACAGGAGGAGGATCAGGAGGAGGAACAGGAAGAGGAACAGAAGAGGAACAGGAGGAGGATCAGGAGGAGGAACAGGAAGAGGAACAGGAGGAGGAACAGGAGGAGGATCAGGAGGAAGATCAGGAGGAGGATCAGGAGGAGGATCAGGAGGAGGATCAGGAGGAGGAACAGGAGGAGGATCAGGAGGAGGATCAGGAGGAGGATCAGGAGGAGGAACAGGAAGAGGATCAGGAGGAGGATCAGGAGGAGGATCAGGAGGAGGATCAGGAGGAGGAACAGGAGGAGGAACACGAGGAGGATCAGGAGGAGGATCAGGAGGAGGAACAGGAGGAGGAACAGGAAGAGGAACAGGAAGAGGAACAGGAAGAGGATCAGGAGGAGGATCAGGACGAGGAACAGGAGGAGGAACAGGAGGAGGAACAGGAGGAGGAACAGGAAGAGGATCAGGAGGAGGATCAGGACGAGGAACAGGAGGAGGAACAGGAGGAGGATCAGGAGGAGGATCAGGAGGAGGATCAGGAAGAGGATCAGGAGGAGGATCAGGAGGAGGATCAGGAGGAGGAACAGGAAGAGGAACAGGAGGAGGATCAGGAGGAGGATCATGAGGAGGATCAGGAGGAGGATCAGGAGGAGGATCAGGAAGAGGAACAGGAGGAGGAACAGGAAGAGGATCAGGAGGAGGAACAGGAAGAGGAACAGGAAGAGGAACAGGAGGAGGAACAGGAGGAGGAACAGGAGGATGATCAGGAGGAGGAACAGGAAGAGGAACAGGAAGAGGAACAGGAGGAGGATCAGGAGGAGGAACAGGAAGAGGATCAGGAGGAGGAACAGGAGGAGGATCAGGAGGAGGAACAGGAAGAGGAACAGGAAGAGGAACAGGAAGAGGAACAGGAGGAGGAACAGGAGGAGGATCAGGAGGAGGATCAGGAGGAGGATCAGGAGGAGGATCAGGAGGAGGATCAGGAGGAGGAACAGGAGGAGGATCAGGAGGAGGATCCCGAGGAGGATCAGGAGGAGGATCAGGAGGAGGATCAGGAGGAGGATCAGGAGGAGGATCAGGAGGAGGAACAGGAAGAGGAACAGGAAGAGGAACAGGAGGAGGAACAGGAGGAGGAACAGGAAGAGGATCAGGAGGAGGAACAGGAGGAGGATCAGGAGGAGGAACAGACGAAGTCCAGCATATTCCTCACTCTATCATTACCAACAAGCCAGAGGATCAACCCTGGTTCAATGAGGAGTGTAGAAGAGCATGTCAGGAGCAGCACCAGGTGTACCTAAAAATGATGTGCCAACTTGGTGAAGCTACAATTCAGGACTATATGCATGCTAAACAGCGGAAGCAACATTCTATAGATATAGCTAAGTGATTCCACAACCAACGGATCAGATCAAAGCTCTGCAGTCCTGCCACATCCAGTTGTGAATGGTGGTGGACAAGTAAATAACTAACAAGAGGAGGAGGCTCTGTAAACATCCCCATCCATAATGATGGCGGAGTCCAGCACGTGAGTGCAGAAGACAAGACTGAAGCGTTTGCAACCATCTTCAGCCAGAAGTGTCGAGTGGATGATCCATCTCGGCCTCCTCCCGATATCCCCACCATCACAGAAGCCAGTCTTCAGCCAATTCGATTCACTCCACGTGATATCAAGAAACGGCTGAGTGCACTGGATACAGCAAAGGCTATGGGCCCCAACAACATCCCGGCTGTGGGGCTGAAGACTTGTGCTCCAGAACTAGCCGCGCCTCTAGCCAAACTGTTCCAGTACAGCTGGAACACTGGCATCTACCCGACAATGTGGAAAATTGCCCAGGTATGTCCTGTCCACAAAAAGCAGGACAAATCCAATCCGGCCAATTACCGTCCCATCAGTCTACTCTCAATCATCAGCAAAGTGATGGAAGGTGTCGTCGACAGTGCTATCAAGCGGCACTTACTCACCAATAACCTGCTCACTGATGCTCAGTTTGGGTTCCGCCAGGACCACTCGGCTCCAGACCTCATTACAGCCTTGGTCCAAACATGGACAAAAGAGCTGAATTCCAGAGGTGAGGTGAGAGTGACTGCCCTTGACATCAAGGCAGCATTTGACCGAGTGTGACACCAAGGAGCCCTAGTAAAATTGAAGTCAATGGGAATCAGGGGGAAAACTCTCCAGTGGCTGGAGTCATACCGAGCACAAAGGAAGATGGTATTGGTTGTTGGAGGCCAATCATCTCAGCCTCAGGGCATTGCTGCAGGAGTTCCTCAGGGCAGTGTCCTTGGCCCAACCATCTTCAGCTGCTTCATCAATGACCTTCCCTCCACCATAAGGTCAGAAATGGGGATGTTCGCTGATGACTGCACAGTGTTCAGTTCCATTCGCAACTGTGTGATTGCACAAGGCCCCGAGTGAATCCAGTGATCCAAGGGCCCCGAGTGGATCCAGTGATCCAGGGGCCCGAGTGGATCCAGTGATCCAGGGGTCCTGAGCGGACCCACTGATCCAGGGGCCCCGAGTGGATCCAGTGATCCAGGGGCTCCGAGCAGATCCAGTGATCCAGGGCCCCCGAGTGGATCCAGTGATCCGGGGGCCCTGAGCGGATTCAGTGATCCAGGGGTCCTGTGCAGACCCAGTGATCCAAAGGCCCCATGCAAATCCAGTGATCCAGAGGCCCCTTGCTGAGCATAGGAGTTTAAACAGTCCATGGTTCCGGCTTCAGTGGCAGCCCTGTGCCCAGTGCCATGTGCCCTGTGCTGTTTGCCCTGTGCCCTGTGCTGTGTGCCCTGTGCTGTGTGCCCTGTGTCCTGTGCCCTGTGTCCTGTGCCCTGTGCTGTGTGTCCTGTGCCCTGTGCTGTGTGCCCTGTGCTGTGTGCCCTGTGCCCTGTGCCCTGTGCTGTGTGTCCTGTGCCCTGTGCTGTGTGCCCTGCGTTGTGTGTCCTGTGCCATGTGCTGTGTGCCCTGTGCCCTGTGCCCTGTGCTGTGTGCCCTGTGTCCTGTGCCCTGTGTCCTGTGCCCTGTGCTGTGTGCCCTGTGCTGTGTGCCCTGTGCCCTGTGCCCTGTGCTGTGTGCCCTGTGCCCTGTGCCCTGTGCTGTGTGTCCTGTGCCCTGTGCTGTGTGCCCTGCGTTGTGTGTCCTGTGCCATGTGCTGTGTGCCCTGTGCCCTGTGCCCTGTGCCGTGTGCCCTGTGCCCTGTGCTGCGTGCCCTGTGCCCTGTGCTGTGTGCCCTGTGCCCTGTGCTGTGTGCCCTGTGCTGTGTGCCCTGTGCCCTGTGCCCTGTGCTGTGTGCCCTGTGCCCTGTGCTGTGTGCCCTGTGCCCTGTGCCCTGTGCCCTGTGCTGTGTGTCCTGTGCCCTGTGCTGTGTGCCCTGTGCCCTGTGCTGTGCGCCCTGTGTCCTGTGTCCTGTGCCCTGTGCTGTGTGCCGTGTGCCGTGTGCCCTGTGCTGTGTGCCCTGTGCCCTGTCCTGTGTCCTGTGCCCTGTACCCTGTGCTGTGTGTCCTGTGCCCTGTGCTGTGTGCCCTGTGCCGTGTGCCCTGTGCCGTGTGCCGTGTGCCCTGTGCCGTGTGCCGTGTGCCCTGTGCTGTGTGCCCTGTGCCCTGTCCTGTGTCCTGTGCCCTGTGCCCTGTGCTGTGTGTCCTGTGCCCTGTGCTGTGTGTCCTGTGCCCTGTGCTGTGTGCCCTGTGCCCTGTGCCCTGTGCCCTGTGCTGTGTGTCCTGTGCCCTGTGCTGTGTGCCCTGTGCCCTGTGCCCTGTGCCCTGTGCTGTGTGCCCTGTGCTGTGTGCCCTGTGCCCTGTGCTGTGTGCCCTGTGCCCTGTGCTGTGTGCCCTGTGCCATGTGCCCTGTGCCCTGTGCCCTGTGCTCTGTGCCCTGTGCCCTGTGCCCTATGCTGTGTGCCCTGTGCTGTGTGCCCTGTGCCCTGTGCCCTGTGCTCTGTGCCCTGTGCCCTGTGCCCTATGCTGTGTGCCCTGTGCTGTGTGCCCTGTGCCCTGTGCTCTGTGCCCTGTGCCCTGTGCCCTGTGCTGTGTGCCCTGTGCTGTGTGCCCTGTGCCCTGTGCTGTGTGTCCTGTGCCCTGTGCCATGTGCCGTGTGCTGTGTGCCCTATGCTGTGTGTCCTGTGCCGTGTGTCCTGTGCCCTGTGTCCTGTGCTCTGTGTCCTGTGCCCTGTGCCCTGTGCCGTGTGCTCTGTATCCTGTGTCCTGTGTCCTGTGCCCTGTGCCATGTGCCGTGTGCCCTGTGCTCTGTGCCGTGTGCTCTGTGTCCTGTGCCCTGTGCCATGTGCCCTGTGCCGTGTGCCCTGTGCTCTGTATCCTGTGTCCTGTGTCCTGTGCCATGTGCCGTGTGCCCTGTGCTCTGTGTCCTGTGCCCTGTGCCATGTGCCCTGTGCCGTGTGCCCTGTGCCGTGTGCTCTGTATCCTGTGTCATGTGCCCTGTGCCCTGTGCCCTGTGCCGTGTGCCCTATGCTCTGTGCCGTGTGCCCTGTGCCATGTGCCCTGTGCCGTGTGCCATGTGCCCTGTGCCGTGTGCTGTGTGCTTTGTATCCTGTGCCGTGTGTCCTGTGCCGTGTGCCCTGTGCCGTGTGCCCTGTGCCGTGTGCCCTATGCTCTGTGCCCTGTGCCGTGTGCCGTGTGCCGTGTGCCCTGTGCCCTGTGCCCTGTGCCGTGTGCCCTGTGCCGTGTGCCCTGTGCCCTGTGCCCTGTGCCATGTGCCCTGTGCCATGTGCCCTGTGCCCTGTGCCATGTGCCCTGTGCCCTGTGCCGTGTGCCCTGTGCCGTGTGCCATGTGCCCTGTGCCCTGTGCCCTGTGCCGTGTGTCCTGTGCCGTGTGCCCTGTGCCCTGTGCCCTGTGCCCTGTGCCGTGTGTCCTGTGCCGTGTGCCCTGTGCCCTGTGCCCTGTGCCATGTGCCCTGTGCCCTGTGCCCTGTGCCCTGTGCCCTGTGCCGTGTGTCCTGTGCCGTGTGCCCTGTGCCCTGTGCCGTGTGCCCTGTGCCCTGTGCCGTGTGTCCTGTGCCGTGTGTCCTGTGCCCTGTGCTGTGTGTCCTGTGCCGTGTGCCCTGTGCCCTGTGCCGTGTGCCCTGTGCCCTGTGCCCTGTGCCGTGTGTCCTGTGCCGTGTGTCCTGTGCCCTGTGCCGTGTGTCCTGTGTCCTGTGCCCTGTGCCGTGTGCCCTGTGCCCTGTGCCCTGTGCCGTGTGCCCTGTGCCCTGTGCCCTGTGCCGTGTGTCCTGTGCCCTGTGCCCTGTGCCCTGTGCCGTGTGTCCTGTGCCCTGTGCCCTATGCCGTGTGTCCTGTGCCGTGTGCCCTGTGCCCTGTGCCCTGTGCCGTGTGCCCTGTGCCCTGTGCCCTATGCCGTGTGTCCTGTGCCGTGTGCCCTGTGCCCTGTGCCCTGTGCCGTGTGCCCTGTGCCCTGTGCCCTGTGCCGTGTGTCCTGTGCCGTGTGCCCTGTGCCATGTGCTCTGTGCCATGTGCCGTGTGCTTTGTATTACAGCCCACCCTGCTGGTGTAGGTCGTGTAGTTCCAGGGCCCAGGTAATAATTGACGAATGAAACACCTCCGGAATCTTTTATTTTATTGTATTCAGTTTATTTTCAAGACAGAATTTGCTTTCAGTTTAAGGTAACAGAGGCAGCGGGGGAAGGGTAGTGAAAGATTTAGGGGCAGGTTGTGTCCGATGGAATTTCTTTATAGTTCAGTGAAAACTCGCCTCATCGAACCTGGTTGTATAAACCTTGTTATTAACTTGAAACTTAAAAGAAGGATCTGGGTCGCTTGTAAGACTGGTATGTAATTAAATTAAATGAATATTTTTTCTCAAGTGCATTTCTTACACTTCTGCTTTTTCAACATTTTTTAAAGGGCTTTTTATTTAATGATTTTCAAAACAATGTTCAGGATGTACAGGCAAAGAAATCTTCCAAAAATGCTTCAGATCCAAGAGCAGCCGTTGACATTTAACATAATTTCACAATCAACTCCCAGTTCTGAGAACTTGTTCATTTATTCAGCTAAAGTTGCAGTGATGCAAATATTTAAAAATATTTTAAAATTTAAAAATATCCGAAATTGTGCTTTTGTTATTTTTTATTGCAAATTTGCCAGAGATTACAGGATTGCTGAGAGAACAGGCTATAACATTTAATCACTCTTTTCAAAGGTTATTTTAAGGCAAAACTGGAACTATTTTGCCATTTTGATTGCCTGTTTCTCTTCAGGTAACATAATACTGGGCTGCCTCTGGGCTAGTGTTTGGCTGACTTTGGACTTCAAAAGTATTTTAATTTCTGGCAACCTGGAGTGTGAACAATGTACAACGGAGCGTAAATAATGGCCTGGGAATTAGATGGCACCGCGCCCGGTTTTCTGGCACAGAATGGGCACCTAAGCATCCAAAATGGTGGGCAGGGCGAGCGCGCTCGTCACGCACTGGCCACCATATTGGTGAAGGTAGAGAAAGAGGCGCCCAGGGCCCGGGCCTGGAACAGACGCTAGGCCCTTTGCATGTGCAAAATTAGGCGGCTTGACGCTTCCTCCAGGCCCCAACTGCAAAATTTAGCTGCCCAGAATGCTGCCGGCGCCGAGCAGGGAAACCAGGTCTACTCGCGGCCTCACCAGCGGTCCTTAAAGGGACCACTGCATGCCGCCACCAACAAGGTAAGTTATTTATAATATACTTACCTAACTGCAGTGCCGAAGACCATAGCTGACCCTCGCTTGGCCCCGTCCCGATCGCCTTCCTCTCTCCCGATTACCTCTCTCCCGATCACCTCTCATCCGATCGCATCCCTCCCTCTCCCGATCACTCCCCTCTCTCCCGATCACTCCCCTCTCTCCTGATCACTCCCCTCTCTCCCGATCACTCCCCTCTCTCCTGATTGCTCCCCTCTTTCCCAATCACCCCCCTTTCTCCCAATGATCCCACTCTCTCCCGATTGCTCCCCTCTCTCCCAATCACTCCCCTCTTTCCCGATTGTCATAGTCATAGAGTCATAGAGTTATACAGCACGGATAGAGGCCCTTCGGCCCATCGTGTCCGCGCCGGCCATCAAGCCCAGTCTACTCTAATCCCATATTCCAGCATTTGTTCCGTAGCCTTGTATGCTATGGCATTTCAAGTGCTCATCCAAATGCTTCTTGAATGTTGTGAGGGTTCCTGCCTCCACAACCCTTTCAGGCAGTGAGTTCCAGACTCCAACCACCCTCTGGGTGAAAAAGTTCTTTCTCAAATCCCCTCTAAACCTCCCGCCTTTTACCTTGAATCTATGTCCCCTTGTTATAGAACCCTCAACGAAGGGAAAAAGCTCCTTAGTATCCATCCTATCTGTGCCCCTCATAAATTTGTACACCTCAATCAGTGATTGGGAGAAAGGGGGGTGATTGGGAAAGAGGGGAACGATTGGGAGACGGAGGGGAGCGATCTCCGTCTCCCAATCGTTCCCCTCTTTCCCAATCACCCCCCTTTCTCCCAATCACCCCCCTCTCTCCCGATCGCTTCCCTCTCTCCCGATCGCTTCCCTTTCTCCCAATCGTTCCCCTCTTTCCCAATCACCCCCCTCTTTCCCAATCACCCCCTTTTTCCCAATCACCCCCTCTTTCCCAATCACCCCCCTCTCTCCCAATCACCCCCCTCTCTCCCAATCACCCCCCTCTCTCCCAATCACCCCCCCTTTTTCCCAATCACCCCCTTTTTCCCAATCACTCCCCTCTTTCCCAATCACCCCCCTCTCTCCCAATCACCCCCCTCTCTCCCAATCACCCCCCTCTCTCCCAATCACCCCCCTCTCTCCCAATCACCCCCCTCTCTCCCAATCACCCCCCTCTCTCCCAATCACCCCCCTCTCTCCCAATCACCCCCCTCTCTCCCAATCACCCCCCTCTCTCCCAATCACCCCCCTCTCTCCCAATCACCCCCCTCTCTCCCAATCACCCCCCTCTCTCCCAATCACCCCCCTCTCTCCCAATCACCCCCCTCTCTCCCAATCACCCCCCTCTCTCCCGATCACCCCCCTCTCTCCCGATCACTCCCCTCTCTCCCAATCACTCCCCTCTCTCCCAATCACTCCCCTCTCTCCCAATCACCCCCCTCTCTCCCAATCACCCCCCTCTCTCCCGATCGCTCCCCTCTCTCCCAATCACCCCCCTCTCTCCCAATCGCCCCCCTTTCCCCCAATCACTCCCCTCTCTCCCAATCACCCCCCTCTCTCCCAATCACCCCCCTCTCTCCCAATCACCCCCCTCTCTCCCGATCGCTCCCCTCTCTCCCAATCACTCCCCTCTCTCCCAATCACTCCCCTCTTTCCCAATCACCCCCCTTTCCCCCAATCACTCCCCTCTCTCCCGATCACTCCCCTCTCTCCCGATTGCTCCCCTCTCTCCCGATCGCTCCCTTCTTTCCCGATCGCTCCCCTCCCTTTCCCGATCGCTCCCCTCCCTCTCCCGATCGCTCCCCTCTTTCCCGATCGCTCCCCTCTTTCCGGATCGCTCCCCTCCCTCTCCCGATCACTCCCCTCTCTCCCAATCGCTCCCCTCCCTCTCCCGCTTGCTTCCCCCCTCTCCCAGAACCGACCTGAGGTTCTCTGCCGATGACGCAGTGGTTTGAAATTGCAATCCTCTTTGCCGGTGAGCTGCCTGGGGAGGCCTGTCTGCAGCTCAGTGGCCTCATATAAATGAGGCCAAGGCCCAATATTGGGTGTGCATCGGGTCTACTTGTTCCAAAACAGGGATCGTTCCCTGCGCCCAGTCCGCACGGGCCTGCTGGGTTCAGGCCAATGTCTTTTCTCATCCCTGATTTTTCTTATGTGTTTATATTTAATAATGCAGAGTTTTTAATAGTTTTAATGGATTGTGAGGGCTGGGGGAGATGCTGTGCAGAGGGGAGGGGGCTGAATGTTCTGGGTGTCCAGGACCCCAAGAATTTTTAATGTGCCCTGGTAACTTCACACCTTTTTTAATATCACCTGTTGCACAAATAACTTTTCACAATCATACATGTGCAGGTTTGGCACCACATTAAGTTCCTAGCGTTTAGTATCGTTTAGTAAAATGCAGGGACCCCGAACCGAACCTTTGGACGGATTCCCCTCAAGGCAAACTCTGCTCCTGTCAGTACAGTGCGGGCAAGCTGGCTGCGATTGGGCGAACATGCTGATGACACTGTCTTGTAACGAGGTGTGACGGCTTCCTGTCACCTTGGTTGCCATGGAGAGGTCAGTGAACTTCTTCCAGTATGGGGGAGCCTTGCGGGGGTTGCTGAAGGTAGCACTCACTGCCAAGGCCACATCCGTCCACAGGCCTCGATCATGCACTGGATGTCGACAGAGGGTGAGAACAGGGCCGGGAGTCGGCAAGGAGTATTTAATGGAGGTGCACTGAGGAACATTGGACTGGTTCTCAGCAGCGTAGCACTGATAGGAGGAAGAACAGCTTCAGCATTTCTCAACAGGAACTCCATCACCGGGGAAAATTTAACTCATTTACTGTCCTCACTTCAGACAATTCCTCTTCCTCTTGTTCTCCTTCCCCTCGTTAAATGTCACTGCTCCAACTGGTCACTGCAATTCCTCCAGCTCTTATAATTCCCAAAATGTCAGAGGGGCTATTGGTTGCAGCCTGTGACCATCCAGGACCCAAGGCACAATGCCAGGATGTTCACCGAGCACAAGTGTCCTCGTTCCTACTCAGACTGGCGGAAGGTGGGAGATGGTGTTCCACAGGGGATCGGTGCTGGGACCTCGGTTATTCACCATTTACATAAACTTGGAAATCGGGAGCACAATTTCAAAATTTGAGGACGACACCAAATTGGGGGGTATAGTTAGTACTGAGGAGGACTTGCAGAATGGGTGTGTAATTGGCAAATAAATTTCAATATAGATAAGTGTGAGGTAGGAAGAATAAGGAGGCCACTTACTCCTTGGAAAATAAGGCTCCAATATTGAGGGGGAGTCGGGGAGGGAGTGGGGGAGCACGGTTGTGGGGGGAAACTCAGAAATCCCAGGAAGGCGGAGGTTTGGCCAAATTTAACGGCAGGACCTCTATCGTTTTGTTAATCCATTTCCCGCCCGGCAGCCGGCCTGATTGACAGGCTGATCGACTACCGGACAGGGAAGCCAGCGGTAAAAGGCAAAGATCGGGGGTTGGAGTGGGGAGGGGTCAATCAATCGAGGGGCAGAAAGCTCGGGATCGCGGGTTGAAGGCGGGGTGGGTGGGGGGTCAGCAGATAGCGGCAGTGAGGAGAGGCAGTGATTGGCAGGAGATTTGCTTGAGGGCCGGGGGGAGCAATCCTGCTCCTCCTGACTCACAAGCAGTGCTATAAAAAGCACTTACCTGCTGGATCCGGCAGCTCCGGTCTCCATTTAGCTGTCGGATTTCCCGAGCTCTGGGAAACCCGGCTGGCCAGCATTAAATTGCAACGGGAGTCTGATTTAAATATTATGATGACGTGTCTGCCTCTCGAGAGCGGAACACAGACACGGCTCACAATCCAGCGCCGTAAAAATGGTGGCAGACTGTGCGTGACGGGTTGGGGTCGCGTTCCCTGTTTTAAAATTTTGAAACCCCCCCAACCCTCTCCCGCCCATCGTGGGCGGTTAATATCGACCCCTAAGGGTCTAACTACAGTAGAGGAGCAAAGGGATCTGGGGGTCACAGATACACAAATCACTAAAAGTAGCGACACAGGTTAATAAGGCCATAAAAAAAGATCACTGGGGTTCATTTCTAGAGGGATAGAATTGAAATGCAGGGAAGTTATGTTAAACTTATTTTGAACCTTGGTGAGACCACACTTGGAGTACTATGCACAGTTCTGGTCTCCATGTTATAAAAAGGATATAGAGGCACTGGCGAGGGTGCAAAGAAGATTTCCAAGGATGATACCAGAACTGAGAGGATATCCTGATCAGGAAAGGCTGATCAGGCTGGGGCTTTTTTCTCTAGAAAAGAGAAGACTGAGGGGTGACCTGTAGAGGTCTTTAAAATTATGAAGGGGTTCAATAGGGCAGACATAGAGAAGCTGGTTCCGCTTGTGGGGGAGTCCAAAACTCGGGGGCATAAATATACGATAGTCACCAATAAATCCAATAGGGAGTTCAGGAGAAACCTCTTTACCCAAAGACTGGATGGAATGTGGAACTCACTCCCACAAGGAGCAGTTGAGGCGAATAACATCGATGCATTTAAGGGCTAGCCAGATAAACACAAGAGGGAGAAAGGAATAGAAGGATATGCTGATAGGGTGAGATGAAGAGGGGTGGCAGGAGGCTCATGTAGAGCATAAACACCGGCATACCAGTTGGGTTGAATGGCCTGTTTCTGTGCTGTGCATTCTCTGTAATTCTATTTAATTCCATTAATGTTCAGGTGGTTGGTGACCAGCAGCACAGACACTTTTACAAGTCATTGGTTGGGCTACGGTTAGAATATTAGGGCCAATTAGGGCAGGAATTACAACAATTATTCATTCCTGTCTGGCGCAAAAATAAAACAGGAAAGGTGGCTCAACCGTGGCTTACAAAAGAAATTAGGGATAGTATTAGATCCAAAGACCAGACATATAAAATTGCCAGAAAAAGCAGCAAGCCTGAGGATTGGGAGCAGTTCAGAATTCAGCAAAGGAGAACAAAGAGATTGATTCAGAGGGGAAAAATAGAGTATGAGAATAAACTAGCAGGGAACATAAAAACTGACTGTAAAAGCTTCTATAAATATATCAAGACAAAAAGATTAGTGAAGAACAAAGAAATGGCAGAACAATTAAACACATACTTTGGTTCTGTCTTCACAAATAACCTCCCAGAAATGTTAGGGAACTAAGGGTCTAGTGAGAGGGAGGAACTGAAGGAAACCAGTATTAGTAAAAAAATAGTGCTAGGGAAATTAATGGGGCTAAAGGCTGACAAATCCCCAGGGCCTGAAAATCTACATCCCAAAGTACTAAAGGAAGTGGCCCTGGAAATAGTGGATGCATTGGTGATCATCTTCCAAAATTCTATAGACTCTGGAACAGTTCCTACAGATTGGAGGGTGGCAAATGTAACCCCACTATTTAAAAAAGGAGGGAGAGAAAAAACAGGGAATTACAGACCAGTTAGCCTAACATCAGTAGTGGAGAAAATGCTGGAGTCTATTATAAAAGATGTGATCACAGAACACTTGGAAGGCATTAACAGGATTGGACAAAGACAGCATGGGTTTATGAAAGGGAAATCATGCTTAACAAATCTACTGGAGTTTTTTGAGG
The DNA here is from genome assembly GCF_035084215.1 of Heptranchias perlo. Lineage (NCBI taxonomy): Eukaryota > Metazoa > Chordata > Chondrichthyes > Hexanchiformes > Hexanchidae > Heptranchias > Heptranchias perlo. Next base: position 33,636,873 of record NC_090356.1, on the reverse strand, counting down.
ATGTAGCTAGTAGAATAGATAGGGGAGAACCAGTGGATGTGGTGTAGTTGGATTTTCAGAAGGCTTTTGATAAGGTCCCACACAAGAGGTTAGTGTGCAAAATTAAAGCACATGGGATTGGGGGGAATATACTGGCATGGATTGAGAATTGGTTTGCAGACAAGAAACAGAGAGTAGGAATAAACGGGTCTTTTTCGGGGTGCCAGGCAGTGTCTAGTGGGGTACTGCAGGGATCAGTGCTTGGGCCCCAGCTATTCACAATATATATCAATGATTTGGATGAGGGAACGGAATGTAACATTTCCAAGTTTGCAGACGACACAAAGCTGGGGTGGAATGTGAGCTGTGAGGAGGATGCAAAGAGGCTCCAATGTGATTTAGACAAGTTGGGTGAGTGGGCAAGAACATGGCAGATGCAGTATAACATGGATAAATGTGAGGTTATCCACTTTGGTTGTAAAAACAGAAAGGCAGATTATTATCTGAATGGTGATAGATTGGGAAAAGGGGAGGTGCAACGAGACCTGGGTGTCCTTGTACACCAGTCGCTGAAAGTGAGCATTCAGGTGCAGCAAGCAGTTGGGAAGGCGAATGGTATATTGGCGTTCATTGCAAGAGGATTTGAGTACAGGAGCAGGGATGTCTTACTGTAGTTATACAGGGCCTTGGTGAGACCACATCTGGAGTATTGTGTGCAGTTTTGGTCTCCTTATCTGAGGAAGGATGTCCTTGCTATGGAGGGAGTGCAACAAAGGTTTACCAGACTGATTCCTGGGATGGCAGGACTGACGTATGAGGAGAGATTGGGTCGACTAGGCCTATATTCACTAGAGTTTAGAAGAATGAGAGGTGATCTCATCGAAACATATAAAATTCTAACAGGACTAGACAGACTAGATGCAGGGAGGATGTTCCCGATGGCTGGGGAGTCCAGAACCAGGGGTCACAGTCTCAGGATACGGGGAATGCCATTTAGAACCGAGATGAGGAGAAATTTCTTCACTCAGAGGGTGGTGAACCTGTGGAATTCTCTGCCACAGAAGGCAGTGGAGGCCAAGTCATTAGATGTATTCAAGAAGGAGATAGATATATTTCTTAATGCTAAAGGGATCAAGGGATATGGGGAAAAAGCGGGAACAGGGTACTGAGTTAGACGATCAGCCATGATCATTTTGAATGGCGGAGCAGGCCCGAAGGGCCGAATGGCCTACTCTTGCTCCTATTTTCTATGTTTCTATGTAATTCACTCATCGCTAGGAGAATGTGGTTGTGATTCTGGCACTCACGTGCACCCCACTGTGTGCGATCTTGTGTGCTGGGAGCACTATGGCAGTCGGTGCATGGGGAGTGAACAGTAGTATTGCTCTTCAGTTGTCATGGAGGTTGACCTTTCAGGTAAATTGTGGTGAAGATATCGAGGGTAAGTGGCAGAAGTTCCCCATTCAACATAGAAAGCCTGGATGTGCTGCTGGAGTAGGTGCAGCAGAAGAAGGTGATCCTTGCTGAGTGGGTAGCATTCTCACCTCTGAGTCACCTCTGTGTTCGAGCCCCACTCTAGAGACTTGAGCCTATAATCTAGGCTGACACTCCAATGCAGTGCTGAGGGAGTGCTGCACTGCCCCATCTGCCCTCTCAGGTGGATGTAAAAGATCCCATGGTGCTATTTCGAAGAAGAGCAGGGGAGCTCGCCCTGTGTCCTGGTCAATATTTATCCCTCAACCAACATCACTAAAATAGATTAATTGGTCATTATCTCGTTGTTGTTTGTGGGAGCTTTCTGTGCGCATCACAAAATCTACCCTATAATTAGAAAGCAATGACAAATACAGTTTTCAAAACACTATTTTTAAACAATTTTTCATTGCTTAATTTCCTTCCTCAGTGATTTATTATTGCTAGAATTAATACAATGATATTAATCTTCACACAGTGTTAAATATCATAATAATGAGGCTATTAATCTACCAGATCCATATTAAATCTCCCTCCCTTAATGAGCAAAAATGAGCGTGTTCCATTAATTGGTGAAACACACTTAGATTTTATAGTCCTGATGGTCCCAAATGAGTCTCAGTCAGAAAATTAAATATTTTAAAGGGGAAAACACGAGCCCAAACCTGAGATGGTCTGATGTGAGCAAAATCAGATATTTAAGCCAGTAACCGTTTAAAAACATTTATTAACAGTTGTTTTATATTAAGGCATATTGAATATTACATGCATGTATTCCCATAGCACTAAAAATAGCCTGCATTAAAATATTAAAATAACACAGGGACTGCAGCGGTTCAAGAAGGCGGCTCACCACCACCTTCTCAAGGGCAATTAGGGATGGGCAATAAATGCCGGCCTCGCCAGCGACGCCCACATCACATGAACGAATAAAAATAAAATTTTACCCCTTAGAGTTTAAAGCCCCAGGTTGAGCCCTAATATTCTCTCAAAAATGCTCAAACTTATATATTAGAAGAATGGCCTCACCAATGAATTAAACACGATTAAATGTTTGGATTGATATGAGGTAATTTCACCTGACAATAATTTAAATCTAAGGCCTGGATTTTCCTTTGAATTTTGTCCACTTTGATGCTAACCAGGCTAACCATCGCAATCCTGCCCCAACAAATAGCCACCAAAAGTCTCCTCTCCAAAAATCAACAGTACCAGTTAGTGGCCACGCTGAGCCCATCCCCCCAATTGTTTATGGGGGATGTTGTCATGGCCAACCCATCCCCAGAATCCCCCCAGTTAGCTTTTGTAACCGAAACAGCTCCTCTGGGGGTAGATTGTGACTTTGTGCGATAGTGTCAGACAGGTGATAGTGAGTCAGCAGCCAGTTTTGCATCTCTCCTGATTTTTATTTCTGTTGACTTCAATGGAGCTTTCGAGGACTGAGGTGACTCTCGCCTCAGTGAAGCTGCTGTGGCCGAGGGTCCCGCTTTCGGTCGCCTTTCTCTCGCTATGTCAAGAGAGAGAGGCCCCAGTCCGAAGCTCCCACATCTGCTGGCACTGGAGGGGATCTTAAGGTGGTATGCTCATTGTCACTCTCATGAGAGACAGCAACATCTGTACCCACTCCTTGCTGCCCACTATTGCTGGGCACAGGTTCAGAGGTGCTACTAGTCAGTGTCAGAACAGATCCAATTGGAAGCCCTGTGAAAATATTGTGTCAACTCTATCCTTCAGGGCGTCTATTGAAACACGAGCAGCTTCTGCTCCAGAAGCCTTCAATATTCTCAGTACCTCCTCCTGGTAATTTGCTCCTGGAGATATCTCCTGGACTGCCACACTCTCTGCTCTGCGTTGCATGACAAGCTCCCTGTAATATGTTGCAGGTACAAGTGGTGGACTCTTCCCACTTGTCCATCAGCTCAACCAGATGCATGGAGACCATCAATAGAAAGGAGAATTGAGCAGGATGTATGACAGGCAGTCGATCCACTACTGCACATTTTGCGCTCTGCCAAAGTTGAATTTGCCTCTGTTGGCATGTAACGGGAAGACACAGTGAGCTATAAATCGGGCCGTGTAGCACCCATTTTGTAGGCGCTACGTGACCCCCTAAGGACCCAAAATGGCATCTAAAATGCACGTGCACACTTGTAGCGTGATGTACACTTGTAGCGCCGGACGCCACCTTGGGAAAGGCGTTCACGCACGCGCAGATAACGAACACAGGTAGCATGTAAAGTAGGGAGAACATGCTGATTTAAATGGACAGATACGATTTTGAAACTCAACACTCTAGCCAATGCACTGCCTCAACCTCGCACAGCCGAACAGGCCTTAAACAGTATGGAGGACCCACCCACAGCGCTATTTAAAGGGATCATGCAGGATTTACAGGTTCAGTGCTGAATTATTGCTTCTGGCTACTGGTGCATTTGGACCTGTTTTTGGAGATCACCTATATTTGAATGCTAGGACGAGGGGACATAGCCTAAAAATTAGAGCCAGGACTTGCAGAAGTGAAGTTAGGAAATGCTTCTACACGCAAAGGGATTGAAAGAGTTTGTTGGTATGTGGGTGATGAGGGGTGTCGTGCGTGGAGCAGTGGATGCGGCCAGTGGTGCAGTCGCTGTTTGACAGTTGACCTCACTCGCCTTGACCACTCGTGTCAAAGCATTGAACTTCTTCCTGCACTACATCCATGTTCGTGGTTCTGCGCGCCTGGCATGGACTTTGTCCCCTACTGCCTCCCACTGCCTCGGGAGCATATGTCTGGAGAGCCTCTTGCCCCCATGAAGATATAGGATGGCCCTCCTTCTGTTCACCTCTTGCACCAAGACCTCTAGTGCATCATCAGAGAACCTTGGTGCACGCTGTCTCGCAGGCTCAGTACAAACTCAGATCGGTGAGATCTGGAGTGCAGATTGGAGGATGTGGGATTTAGTAGTGCGCAACCTTTATTCAATGTTTCAACATAACTCAACAGTTTGTAAACATAGGGACAGGACCTGGATCTGTGTTTTACGTGTGCGATGTCTGATCTCCGTTCAGACTCCGTGCGAACCCGTATCTTATATTTTGCAAATAAAAGGTGAAGGCTGCCTTTAAGAGGTGAAAGCTGCCTTTAAGAGGTCAAGGCTAGCCACCCGCGATATCTGGGCCCCCCCCCGCTGGTGAACAGCCCCTCCACAGTGAAGGTAGGCCTGGCTGCTTGCAGTTATCAGGTAAATCACCAAGAAGCATGAAAGTTACGTGCTGCCTGCATCTCAAAGACCAGGTGCGGGTTAATCGCGCACTGCAATCCCCGCACCCGGTTTCGGGGGCCATCCAATATAACCCCAGTGTTCCAATCCTGGAACTCCCTACCTAACAGCACTGTGGGAGCATCTTCACCACATGGACTACAGCCGTTCAGGAAGGCAACTAGGAGGCAACTAGGAATGGGGAATAAATGCCGGCCTTGCCAGTGATGCCCAAATCCCCAGAATGAATTAAAGAACAACTAGTGACGGACCCACAGACCCTAAGGAATTCACTCCATATGAGGACGGAATAATTGATTTCTTTGAAAGGGAGAGATTCAAAGGCACTGAGATGGTTGAGACAAAAAAAAGGCAGAACCGGTGGTGTGCACCATGTTAATCATCTATTTTATAACTTGGAACATATGTTAAATTCACATTGATTGTCCACAAGGGCTTAATAAAGAGTGTTATGACAATACCATGTCCAAACGTGCTCATGTATTCACAATGTACCATCTGCTTTATTCATAGAGTAAGGAGACCCCAATTGATCACCAATCAAAACCAAAGAACACCATTCATCTGAACACTAACCATCTCCATCCTCACTGGAAGCAGGCAGAGCACAGATACATACAGTACGGGAACAATAATCAGTAATGCTGCTGAAGCTGCACTGGGTGAGGCCCTGAGCACTGGTGAGAAGGAGAAACAAGCATTGATAATTGGCGAGACCCAACACTCTGAGAGTTCTGAGTTGTAAGAGCAGACTGACCTTTGTTGGGCTGCTTTGAAACAGAAGCTGGCCATTACCAGTGTGTTGAGGAGTCAGTCGCTTCCTTGTGTTTAACGGTGGAAGGTTGTCTGGTAGTCTGGAGTCCAACCATCCAGATTCACAACCGCCTTCTACATGAGCGATATTGGAGAGCATTACTGGAAAAACATGAAAGATAATCCAATTATTTCTTTTCATTGAAAACCAATTCTGCAAATCTTTTTCCTCAATTCAGGACACCAGTTACAATTTCAAAATTTATTTACAAAAGAGTAAGCCACAAACTGCAGAATGATCTCAGAATTAAAATGATTTTTTGTTCTTATTGGAGGGATTCATTCTTCCTTTTCATGTATTTCCTTTGCATGTTCCACCTGTCCTAATGCCTGGAAATGAGAAGGCCAGGAACAAAACCTGCCCTCAGGCAGCCACCACGGAACAAACCAGTGTGACTCGTCTCTCTGATTTACCCCTTTCCCTGCTGGAAGACATTGCAGCCTTCCTGTTGAATGTGGCTCGAACCAGGAACAGGGCATTGTGGGACTTGAACATAAGGCCACTCTGGCTTCTGGCGCGAGGCACTGGCGATGCCAACCCTCCCGGATTGTTTGGCCGTCTCCCGAATGACAGATTAAACTCCCAGGCATTACTGCGAGCAACCGGGTAGAAAATAGGGAAGTAGTGTTGACGGGCAGTGCCAGTGCACCAATGAAAGGAGACGGAGCTTTGATGGGCATGTGTGCAAGCCAATAAGTCCTAGGCAGGGGCAGGGATGAGTTTTCATTATCAGGTTAGGCTGCATTGGTGCCTGTTTGAGCACCCTGGGCAGTAAAGTTCCCAAACAATAGTTATTGGCATTCTGGCTGCAGCAGTAGCCATTTTAAGTAAATGGTTGTGGTAAGTTTTCTATTCTGATCAGTTCCTTTTTCCATTTGTCTCCGCCTCCCTTTCATTGCATTTATTCCTAAATCTTCAGTTGACCTTTGAGCGAAATATCAGCTTATTTTGGGTGAAGTCCTTGTAAACCGATGCTGGACTTTTATTTCCCTTCTGAATAAACGTTGTCCCCTGTCATTTTTCATTGAAGTAGAGGGTGAAACGGCGTTTAAATTGCCCCCCTTCAGCTCCCAGTGCCTGAGTGTGTGAGTGCTCTGTGCCTCCACACTGTCTCCATCACAAGATCTGAAATGTTGGGGGGGGAGAGATCCCAGTCAAAGGGTGCCTGCAGACAGGTGTCCTGTGTACATTTCCCCATATGGTGACACAATGATTGAGGACGGGGTAAAGATTTACTCACCAGGCGGAATAAATGGAAAACCCGTTTGTAAGAAACAACATTTAAGAATTCTGCACAAATTTTCTGTCAAGAAATTTGAAAGCACAAAGGATGGAAAGAGATGACTGAGAGCCAAATGGCAAATACAGATCGAAAACTTTGGTAATCTTAAAGGTAGGAAGAGAAAACACAGAATGAGAAAAAAAGGGCCTTTGAGACCTCTTCCTTCCGTAAGCTGAGCAACCTACCAAATGATGGACTTTGTACCACTTATTCAATCACTTGAGGGAATGGCCTACATAAATATTCTCTGACCTCCAAAGGTAATCAATCAAAACTCCAGAATGATTATTCATCTCCACTTTTCAATTCCCTAGCTCTGGAGACCAACCACATGAATTCTAGTTTTAATTCCGGTGACCAATTCATCTGTGGGTCAGCACTGATCTGAATATTACCAGCCCTCACTAAATAGCAGGAAAACAGGTTCGTGAAATGGAGAAAGAATTGGTTTAGCTCCTGATAAAGGTTCATAGCTGCAGAGTTGCATTGATAAAGGAATATTTTGCTCCTGGTTAGACCTGCAATTATTAATGACGAGGAAGATTTCCTGCTCGAGATCATGGGTGCAGCTGCCGTTCACCATTAAACTAGAGTGAGTAGGAGGAGAGGGCCTGGAGCACAAAGGGAGGTGAGGAGGTGTCCGACTCAGAGATAGACCAGCTCAGGCAGCAGGTATATTGTGACAAAGTCTGTACCTGAATGGGTCTGAGGAGCAGCAGATGAAGAAGCTCACTAGGGGTGATCTCTGGTCCACAAAGTCTTGCATTGAGATTCTAGCATTGTACTGAATCATCAGTGGAGGTCACCTCCGCTCTCAACTTTCCAAACACCAAAGGGGACAGCTCAGGAATCAGTCACGGTGTCCTGTCCTGCTCCAATAAGGAGATACCTGAAGCCATGAATCAACAAACATCCTGCTCCCGACACATCAGCAACAACCGACAGCCTGTTGTTCCACTGAGCTCTGGCATTGGGCACTACTGTTTTCTTTTGCAAACATTTAGAATCCTGCAATGCTATTTGCCATTCCTGTTTAGATTTTGCTGCATGTTGCATATATTTTGTTTGGCTTTTAGAGAGCTGGACCTCGAAATTGGTCCGTGCAGGACCTGTTTTTCGGGCGCGACTCAGACTACTAAGGCTCCAATATGGCAGGCAGGAAGTGTGTGATCAAAATATGCATCCTTTACCCGGGCCTGATGCAGGTGATTGGCCCTTTGCAAATGCAAATAAGGAGCCTAACCCCTGTATGAGGCCCCCTCTGCAACATTGGTTTGACTAGGGATTGCCTGCTAGGAGAAACCAAGACAGTAAGTAACTTGCCTGAATGTGGAGCCGGGAGGAGCAGGAGTGCCTCTCGCAACCCCACATTAAAGGAACCAATCACAACAGCTACCCCCATCACCGCCTCTCACCCCGCCCCACCCAACACTGCCACTCCCCATCATTGCCACTCCCCCATCAACACCACTCCCCCATCATCGCAACTCCCCATCACCGCCAATCCCCCATCACTGCCACTCACCCCCTCCAACACTGCCACTCCCCATCATCGCCACTCCCCCATCACCAGCACTCCCCCATCACCACCACTCCCCCATCACCACCACTCCCCCATCACCACCACTCCCCCATCACCACCACTCCCCCATCACCAGCACTCCCCCATCATCGCAACTCCTCTTCACCGCCACTCCCCCATCACCACCACTCCCCCATCACCACCACTCCCCCATCACCACCACTCCCCCATCACCACCACTCTCCCATCACCACCACTCCCCCATCACCACCACTCCCCCATCACCGCAACTCCCCATCATCGCAACTCCCCATCACCACCACTCCCCCAATCATCGCAACTCCCCATCACCACCACTCTCCCATCACCGCAACTCCCCATCACCGCCACTCCCCCATCACCACCACTCCCCATCACCACCACTCCCCCATCACCACCACTCCCCATCATCGCAACTCCCCATCACCACCACTCCCCCATCACCGCAACTCCCCATCACCACCACTCCCCCAATCATCGCAACTCCCCATCACCACCACTCTCCCATCACCGCAACTCCCCATCATCGCAACTCCCCATCACCACCACTCCCCCCATCATCGCCACTCTCCCATCACCGCCACTCTCCCATCACCACCACTCCCCCATCACCGCCACTCCCCCATCACCAGCACTCCCCATCACCGCCACTCCCCCATCACCACCACTCCCCCATCACCACCACTCCCCCCATCATCGCAACTCCCCATCACCACCACTCCCCCATCACCACCACTCCCCCATCATCGCAACTCCCTATCACCGCCACTCCCCCATCACCACCACTCCCCCATCACCACCACTCCCCCATCACCACCACTCCCCCATCACCACCACTCCCCCATCATCGCAACTCCCCATCACCACCACTCCCCCATCACCACCACTCCCCCATCATCGCAACTCCCTATCACCGCCACTCCCCCATCACCACCACTCCCCCATCACCACCACTCCCCCATCACCACCACTCCCCCATCATCGCAACTCCCCATCACCACCACTCCCCCATCACCACCACTCCCCCATCACCACCACTCCCCCATCATCGCAACTCCCCATCACCACCACTCCCCCATCACCACCACTCCCCTATCACTGCCACTCCCCATCACCGCCAACCCCCCATCACCACCACTCCCCCATCATCGCAACTCCCCATCACCACCACTCCCCCATCACCACCACTCCCCTATCACTGCCACTCCCCATCACCACCACTCCCCCATCACCACCACTCCCCCATCACCACCACTCCCCCATCATCGCAACTCCCCATCACCACCACTCCCCCGTCACCACCACTCCCCCGTCACCACCTCCCTCCCCATCACTGCCTCTCCCCCCCTAGGGAGGGGGGGGGTCACTGATGTGGTAGATAAGGGAGTGTCTATGGATGTTGTTTATAAGGACTAACAAAAGGCATTTGATAAGGTTCTGCATAAGAGACTATTAACAAAAATGAGAGCACATGGATTTGAAGGCAACCTATTGACATGGATAGGGAATTGGTTAGGGGGTAGGAGACGGAGAGTAGGGATAATGGGTATGTACTCCAATTGGCAGGATGTGACTAGTGGTGTCCCCCAGGGATCTGTACCGGGGCCTCAGCTTTTCACTATATTCATAAATTAGAATTTATAAAAGGAGTAGGGAGCCATATATCCAAGTTTGCTGATGACACTAAGTTAGGTGGCACAGTAAATAGTGTAGATGGGAGCAGAAATTCGCAAAGGGACATTGATAGATTAAGTGAGTGGGCAAAACTGTGGCAGATGGAGTTCAGTGTGAGGAAGTGTGAGGTCATCCACCTTGGACCTAAGAAAGATCGATCAGAGTATCTTCCAAATGGTGAGAAGCCAGGAACTGTGGAGGAGCAGAGAGATTTAGGGGTCCAAGTACAGAAATCATTAAAAACTAGTGGACAGGTACAAAAAATAATTAAAAAGGCGAATGGAATGTTGGCCTTCATCTCAAGAGGGCTGGAATACAAAGGGGTGGAGATGATGTTCCAGATGTACAGAGCTCTGGTCAGACCACATCTGGAGACTGTGTTCAGTTCTGGGCACCGCACCTGAGGAAGGAGATATTAACCCTAATGATACCGGGGTTAAAAGGGTTGCATTGACTAGGATTGTATTCCCTCGAGTATAGAAGATTAAGGGATGATCTAATTAAGGTATTCAAGATGATTAAAGGATTTGATCGGGTAGATAGAGTGAAACTATTTCCTCTGGTGGGGGAGTCCAGAACAAGGGGGCATAACCGTAAAATTAGAGCCAGGCCATTCAGGGCCCCAACTCCCACACTTCTTCACACAAAGGGCAGTGGAAATCTGGAACTCTCTCCCCCAAAAAGCTGTTGAGGCTGGGGGTCAATTGAAAATTTCCAAACTGAGATCGATAGATTTTTGTCAGGCAAGGGTATCAAGGGTTACGGAACCAAGGTGGGTAAATGGAGTTAAGATACAGACCAGCCATGATCTAATTAAATGGTAGAACAGGCTCGAGGGGCTGAATGGCCTCCTCCTGCTCCTTTGTTCCCATCGCTGCCGCTCCCAGCTCCACAGCTCCCCCGATCCCCGATCTCCCGGCCCCTACCCCCGCGATACCCAGGCCCCTGATTCTCAGAGATCCCTGGCCCCCCGACCCCCAGCCTTAGTCCTAATTCTGGTCCCGGCCCCACTTAACCCGACAGTCACTGGGGCACTAGCAGTGGCCTCATCTCGCACTGCTCTGATGCTGTGCCAGCTCCATTATAATAAGGTTCGAGGCCCAATATCTGGGGAGCCTCAGGCCTGGCCATTCAGGCGCAGGGAATAAATCCTGTGCTCCCACGCGCCCAGAAATGGGTGGTCCTGAATTTCTGGGCTTCCACCACACGGAGCAGGAAGAGATTCGATGAACTCACAAGGATGGTCAAGGTGACTTAACGCACTGTTCACACCCTATAACCACTGATAGATGCTTCACTCACCTCCTTACGAGACCTGCTACAAGAGGTTCTACTAGTCCGAGGGACAGTTAATTTAAAGGGACAATGCATCTGTTGCTCTCGTCATTAAGTGAAGCAGGCTCTCATATGAGGGAAAAGAAGTCTCGATGCCACTCACATTACTTTAACATGTTCACTCCCTGCATAGGAAAAAGCTACAGATAAGCACGGAAATTTAACTGGGGGAGGAAAACCAAGACTGAAAACCAAGTCCGCACGAGAGGGAAGCTCTAAATAATAGGCAGGCAGACAGGAAAGGCTGTGGGTGATGATGGGGTTGGAGGAAGATGGTGAGAGAAGGTTGGTTGACTGGGACAGGCTCAGCTTCATGCGGTTTCACAAAGTACTGCGATGCTTTGCACAGGATAACTGTCACTGTGCGCACAGCTAAACAAACTCTTCTGTCTTGAATGAAGACGCCGGCCACTCCGATGCCACCCAGACCTACAACTCCTGCCACTTCCTAACCAGCTCCATCACGGCATCTGACCCAATCCAGCACCAGCCAGAGACACCCATTCAGGAGGAGTTAGGGACAGAAGGATTTTCACTCGGTGAAACACCGTTCACTAATCAGCATGAGGACCTGGGAGTAGAAGGGAGAGTGGAGAAACAAAAGGAGCCTCGGGACCCAGGCCTCAGAGGCTTGTTCTCTAAATGGGCTATCATTAGGGAGCATTGGTCTCATGTGCAGGCAGCAGTTTCCACGTCCATAGTTGAGATGATGGAGAACTGGAAGGAATCCATCTGCAACATGTTGCAGGAAGTCCCTCACAACACAACAACAACAACAACAACAACTTGTATTTATATAGCGTCTTTAACAGCCTGAATGACCTGTAGACCAATCTGGACAGAGTGACAGCCCATGAGATTTCTGCAGCAACAAGGTGGCAGGAGAAGGTTCTAAGGACAGTGGTGGTTTCCAGAGCAGCAGCTGCCACTGCTTCAGTAGATGCCTTCATCGCCAGCCTGAACGCCACAGTTGTGCAGGGCATCCAAAACCTGGATGGAATTATTCAATCTGCAACAACACTGACGTCTGCATCTGTACCCTGCACCAGCTGGTTCAAGGAGTGGTCACTGATATTGCTTTCTCCCTGCAGAGTGGAAAAGATCTTGCTTCCTTCTGCCCCCAATCCTGCCTCCAAAGCCAACACATGAAAGAATGTCAAACATGCAAGAGCAAGGCTGCCAGAAGCTGGTCCCTGTACTATCCCAGCCACTCACCATTCAACCCAACCTCACATAGGTAGCAGACAAGGAGTCTGAGCAAGTCAGTCAGCTGGGCCAAAGGGTAGACCTGGTGTTAAGCAGTGATTGTAGATAGGATAAATAACTTTCTGGCATCTTTGGATGGATGTTATTTTGTAAAGTAAACACCTTGGCCACGCAGAGCTCAGAGTTATTTTCTGTTTATGCTTACAATTTTATTTTTATTCATTCATGGGATGTGGGCGTCGCTGGCAAGGCCAGCATTTATTGCCCATCCCTAATTGTCCTTGAGAAGGTGGTAGTGAGCCGCCTTCTTGAACCGCTGCAGTCCGTGTGGTGACGCTTCTCCTACAGTGCTGTTAAGTAGGGCGTTCCAGGATTTTGACCCAGTGACGAGGAAGGAACGGCGATATATTTCCAAGTCGGGATGGTGTGTGACTTGGAGGGGAAAGTGCAGGTGGTGTTGTTCCCATGTGCCTGCTGCCCTTGTCCTTCTAGGTGGTAGAGGTCGCGGGTTTGGGAGTTGCTGTCGAAGAAACCTTGGCGAGTTGCTGCAGTGCATCCTGTGGATGGTACACACTGCAGCCATGGTGCGCTGATGGTGAGGGGAGTGAATGTTTAGGGTGGTGGATGGGGTGCCAATCAAGCGGGCTGCTTTGTCCTGAATGGTGTCGAGCTTCTTGAGTGTTGTTGGAGCTGCACTCATCCAGGCAAGTGGAGAATATTCCATCACACTCCTGACTTGTGCCTTGTAGATGGTGGAAAGGCTTTGGGGAGTCAGGAAGTGAGTCACTCGCCGCAGAATACCCAGCCTCTGACCTGCTCTCGTAGCCACAGTATTTATGTGGCTGGTCCAGTTAAGTTTCTGGTCAAAGGTGACCCCCAGGATGTTGATGGTGGGGGATTCGGTGATGGTAATGCCGTTGAATGTCAAGGGGAGGTGGTTAGATTCTCTCTTGTTGGAGATGGTCATTGCCTGGCACTTGTCTGGCACGAATGTTATTTGCCACTTATGAGCCCAAGCCTGGATGTTGTCCAGGTCTTGCTGCATGCGGGCATGGACTGCTTCATTATCTGAGGGGTTGCAAATGGAGCTGAACACTGTGCAATCATCAGTGAACATCTCCATTTCTGACCTTATGATGGAGGGAAGGTCTTTGATGAAGCAGCTGAAGATGGTTGGGCCCAGGACACTGCCCTGAGGAACTCCTACAGCAATGTCCTGGGGCTGAGATGATTGGCCTCCAACAACCACTACCATCTTCCTTTGTGCTTGGTATGACTCCAGCCACTGGAGAGTTTTCCCCCTGATTCCCATTGAGTTCAATTTTACTCGGGATACTAGGGATTCTCAGTCAAATGCTGCCTTGATGTCAAGGGCATTCACTCTCTTTTGTCCATGTTTGGACCAAGGCTGTAATGAGGTCTGGAGCCGAGTGGTCCAGGCAGAACCCAAACTGAGCATCGGTGAGCAGGTTATTGGTGAGTAAGTGCCGCTTGATAGCACTGCCGACGACACCTTCCATCACTTTGCTGATGATTGAGAGTAGACTGATGGGGTGGGTAATTGGCCGGATTGGATTTGTCCTGCTTTTTGTAGACACAAGCCTGGGCAATTTTCCACATTGTCGGGTGGATGCCAGTGTTGTAGCTGTACTGGAACAGCTTGGCTAGAGGCGCAGCTAGTTCTGGAGCACAAGTCTTCAGCACTACAGCCGGGATGTTGTGGGGGCCCATAGTCTTTGTTGTATCCAGTGCACTCAGCTGTTTCTTGATATCACGTGGAGTGAATCGAATTGGCTGAAGACTGGCTTCTGTGATGGTGGGGATATCGGGAGGAGGCCGAGATGGATCATCCACTCGGCATTTCTGGCTGAAGATGGTTGCAAACGCTTCAGCCTTGTCTTTTGCACTCACGTGCTGGACTCTGCCATTATTGAGGATGGGGATGTTTACAGAGCCTCCTCCTCCCGTTAGTTGTTTAATTGTCCACCACCTTTCACGACTGGATGTGGCAGAACTGCAGAACTTTGGTCTGATCCGTTGGTTGTGGAATCGCTTAGCTCTGTCTATGGCATGTTGCTTCCGCTGTTTAGCATGCATGTAGTCCTGAGTTGTAACTTCACCAGGTTGGCACCTCATTTTTAGGTACGCCTGGTACTGCTCCGGCTTGCTCTTCTACACTCCTCATTGAACCAGGGTTGATCCCCTGGCTTGTTGGTAATGGTAAAGTGAGGAATATGCCGGGCCATGAGGTTACAGATTGTGCTGGAATACAATTCTGCTGCTGCTGATGGCCCACAGAACCTCATGGATGCCCAGTTTTGAGCTGCTAGATCTGTTCTAAATCTATCTCATTTAGCACGGTGGTAGTGCCACACAACACGCTGGATGGTGTCCTCACTGCGAAGACGGGACTTTGTCTCCACGAGGACTGTGCGGTGGTCACTCCTACCAATACTGTCATGGACAGATGCATCTGTGACAGGTAGATTGGTGAGGACGAGGTCAAGTAGATTTTTCCCTCGTGTTGGTTCGCTCACCACCTGCCACAGGCCCAGTCTGGCAGCTATGTCCTTCAGGACTCGGCCAGCTTGGTCACTCGTGGTGATGGACATTGAAGTCCCCCACCCAGAGTACATTGTGTGCCCTTGCTACCCTCAGTGCTTCCTCCAAGTGGTGTTCAACATGGAGGAGGACTGATTCATCAGCTGAGGGAGGACGGTAGGTGTTAATCAGCAGGAGGTTTCCTTGCCCATGTTTGACCTGATGCCATGAGATTTCATGGGGTCCGGAGTCAATGTTGAGGACTCCCAGGGCCACTCCCTCCTGACTGTATATCACTGTACCGCCACCTCTGATGGGTCTGTCCTGCCGGTGGGACAGGACATACCCAGGGATGGTGATGGGAGATTCCGGGACGTTGGGTGAAAGGTATGATTCTGTGAGTATGGAAGTTGGATGATGGTAAGGGAAATGTAGACTTCTGCATTTGAAGGATACAAGCAGAGGTCTGTGACATTGATGGACTTAGTGAGGGTGTGGGAGAGCAAACAGGCAGGTATGATGTGACCTTATTTGATAAGTCACCTTTTATTGGGAGTGAAGCCTCAAACAGGATTGGATCAATTGTCCTCCTTGAAGTAGATTGTGACTTTGTGTGATTGTGTAAATTGGATGATATTGAGTCTGCCGCCCCCGTACTCTCCCCATTGAAGTCAAGGGAAATAAAATGCGGGAGATGTAAAACGAGCTGCCAGCTCGCTGTCACCCGATTTACTGAATCGCATGAAGTTAAGATCAACCCCATTGTTTTTTTGTCTATTTTGCCCTTGTATTTTGCAATTTTTTTGTTTCATTCCCGTTCCACTTCCTGCTATTGTGGGGAGTTAAACTCTCTGGCTCTGATATTCCTCCACTTGTCCAGGCCACCATCTCCTTAATTTGGTGTCCTGGGCCATTTCCACGAACCCCACCCAGCAGGGCTTTGTTCCAGGAATCAGAGGTGGATCAAGGTCACAACTGTAGAACTGACCACTGGCTGTGGGAACCAACAGACAGAAAGACACGAGGAACCCAGGTTTCAGTGGCTGAGTCTTTAAAAAAACTATGGCCAGGGAGCATTAATCTAATGCGCAGGCAGTCTCTACGCACGTGGTTGAGATGATGGGCAAGTGGAGAGCATCCACTATCCACATCTACAGCAGGTTTCTCACAACCTGGGACCTGTTTAAGACCAGCACCAAGGTCAAGTATGGCCTTGACATGGTCTGAAGAGGTCTCTGTGCAAGGCCCAATGCCAGGCTCCTAGGGTGCCACTGGAAGTGATGCCCCTTGGATGTTCAGAGAGGAAAGTGAGTCAGGAGAGCTGGGGACACCAATGCTGCCCGACATTGTCCACAGACTCTGTCAGGTTACAGTGCTGGTTTTTCCCACATTCCAGTTTTGCCAGGCACTTCCCACCCCTCCCCCAGCCTTACAAAGACGGACAAATATTTAAAATTCATGTTGAAGTTGAAGGAATATTTTCCCCCATATACAGCCATTTACCTTTAAGCTCAAACATCCTTTTAATTTTGAGCTGAAGGCCTGTATTTGCATGTCCCTGATTAAGCTCGCTCCCTGAACAAGGCCAAGACCATGAATAATTATTCGAATGAGCAGTCAGCTCCTTTTGTGCCAGAAACTCAGCAGAAAAGCTTAAACTGAGCCTGGTCTGAAGACCAGCCTGTGCCTCACTTTGTAAATCACAAGATGAGCGCAGATAATTACATCTCTGACCAAATTATAGGCAATAGTGCATTAATGGTGAAATACAAAGCAAATCTGAACTGGTTGAGTTGAACAGTGTATAGCTTGTGCAGGTTAATCTGCCACACTGGCAGATTTAAATCCAATTTATATGGTTAAAGCACGTGTCTTTAGTTCATACATGCATTCTGGTTTGTCCACTGGTTATTATATATATATTGAATTTTTAAAAACCTATTTATTATTTTGTTAAGATTAAGTAATTTTTATTAGTGTCCTGTTGTGAATGTTTAATTATTTAATACATTATTTATTGTCTTAATTGTTCTTGTTAGAATGTTATTGCCTCCCATTTATCTCGAATGTAATATGATCCCAGACTACCCACTAGAATTTGTATTTATGTTGAGTGCTAGTGATGAATAAGCAGTAAATCCCAGACTGCCACACACAGCCTCATATCCTGCACAGGTTAAAGGTTGTCAGGAGATTGTACAGATCCATTTACAGCAAGCGTGCAAAAAGACAAAACCCATCTTACACCTAATAAAAATGCTCATTAGGTGACACAAGGAAAGTGCTGAATCAAAGAAGCCATTCAATCTCCAAACAAAGTCTTCCAGCAGATTGAATGAAATCCCTACACTCATAGACTCTTCCTCATTACTTAGTCCTTAAGGAGCACTTGAAACTTCTGACAGAAAAGTCTGGAAAGTTTCTACCTGACTCCAAAGACCTGGGGTAGGATTTTGACCCTACCCACACTGCAGAAACACCAGAGTTAAAATTGACCACCAGATTTTGTAGATCTGGTAAAATTAGGGCTGTGCTCGCTGGTGACCTGCCTGTGTGGCAGCAAGGAGTGCTGGCTTTACCTGATTCTGTGAGCAAAGTCCTCTCCTTTTTGTTTCCAAATGCTTATTGCTTATGGAAAAGGTGAGCAAGGGTCAGACCTGCATGCTGTTTAGCTGGAAGTTGTAAAATTGGATGAATCAGGAGTTCTTAAAGGGCTGCTGCTCACCATTAAAGGGAAGTTCAGAATCATAAGAACATAAGAAATAGGAGCAGGAGTAGGCCAATCGACCCCTCGAGCCTGCTCCGCCATTCAATAAGATCATGGCTGATCTGATCCTAACCTCAAATCTAAATTCATGTCCAATTTCCTGCCCGCTCCCCGTAACCCCTAATTCCCTTTACTTCTAGGAAACTGTCTATTTCTGTTTTAAATTTATTTAATGATGTAGCTTCCACAGCTTCCTGGGGCAGCAAATTCCACAGACCGACTACCCTCTGAGTGAAGAAGTTTCTCCTCATCTCAGTTTTGAAAGAGCAGCCCCTTATTCTAAGATTATGCCCCCTAGTTCGAGTTTCACCCATCCTTGGGAACATCCTTACCGCATCCACCCGATCAAGCCCCTTCACAATCTTATATGTTTCAATAAGATCGCCTCTCATTCTTCTGAACTCCAATGAGTAGAGTCCCAATCTACTCAACCTCTCCTCATATGTCCGGCCCCTCATCCCCGGGATTAACCGAGTGAACCTTCTTTGTACTGCCTCGAGAGCAAGTATGTCTTTTCTTAAATATGGACACCAAAACTGTATGCAGTATTCCAGGTGCGGTCTCACCAATACCTTATATAACTGCAGCAATACCTCCCTGTTTTTATATTCTATCCCCCTAGCAATAAAAGCCAACATTCCGTTGGCCTTCTTGATCACCTGCTGCACCTGCATACTAACTTTTTGATTTTCTTGCACTAGGACCCCCAGATCCCTTTGTACTGCAGTACTTTCCAGTTTCTCGCCATTAAGATAATAACTTGCTCTCTGATTTTTCCTGCCAAAGTGCATAACCTCACATTTTCCAATATTGATTTGCATCTGCCAAATCTCTGCCCACTCACCCAGCCTGTCTATATCCCCTTGTAGGTTTTTTATGTCCTCCTCACTCTCTACTTTCCCTCCCATCTTTGCATCATCTGCAAACTTTGATATGTCGGTCCCCTCCTCCAAATCGTTAATATAGATTGTAAAGAGTTGGGGACCCAGCACCAACCACTGCGGAACACCACTGGCTACTGGTTGCCAGTCCGAGAATGAACCATTTATCCCAACTCTCTGCTTCCTGTTATCATGAAGCAATATGGTGGTTGGGCGGAGGTCACTTATTGTACTTTTGCCAAAACATGCGCAGTGTTGGCAACGGTGAAGACTTCAACATCGGGCTCCGATTCCTCTGAGGTCCTGCTGCAGCCGGGGCAGTGAGGGAAGGGGTTACTTTGGACCCAAAGCCCACAAACCCAAACTGCTGGGCTGGATGTTTCAAAATGAGTCAATGCGGTCTGCCAGGTCCAGTGTACCTGGGAGCAACTGAAGAATAAGTTTGCTGGTAAAAGAAGTGCCAAGGTTAGCATAACACCAATGTCAAGGTTTTGACCATGTACTCTGGGCGAGGAGCTGTAGAGACCATGTAACCCTTTCACAACACTCGTTCATACAACAGCCGGTGAAGGAGATAGTAAAATCCTGCACATTGCAGCTCAAAGTTCAGTTCTGAAAGAGGACTGCCAGCAGGAACACCACACTAGGGGTACGGTGGTGTAGTGGTTATGTTATTGGTCTATTAATACAGAGAATATGAGTTCAAATCCCACCATGGCAGTCTGAAAATCTGAATTCAGTTTAAAAAAAAGTCTGGAAATAAAATGTCAGTATCATTAAAAAGTGACCATGAAGCTGTCAGATTGTTGTTAAAAACCCAACTAGTTCACGAATGTCCCTTGTGGAAGGAAACCTGCCGTCCTTACACAGTCTGGCCTATATGTGATTCCAGTCCCACACTGATGTAATTGACTCTTAACTACTCTCTGAAATGGCCCAGCAAACTCCTTAACTGTATCAGACCTCAGGGCAGCAAGGGATTGGCAATGAATGCTGGCCTTGCCAGCAATGCCCACATCCTCAGAATGAATAGAAACAACAAACAAATTAATTTGCAAAGTCCTGGTCCCAGGAGGAAGGTAATTGGGACACAGGATAATGTTTGGGTGACTCAGGTCTCATCTTCCTAAATGTGTGCTGCTTACAGGCCAAGGCTGTACACAACCACAGAGAGGGTAGCAAGGAAGGGGGTTTATCCATGCTGAAACATCTCATCCAACATGAAGAGTGGTCCTCGCCTGTTTCAGCTAAGCATCTGTGAAAGGTATGGGTCAGGGCTATATTGTTGGTGTGCTATCACCCAACAAGTATCCCCCACTTACTGTTACTGTTCCCACACTCACTACCACAATCCTCCCCACCACAACGACACTTGCTAAACAGGTGCATGATGCACAAGGAGGCTGGAGATTGCAAGACCCTTGGTCTGCTGCTCTCGGCCACCAGCTGCAAAGGACGTAGACCCAGTCGCAAACAATGGGCCCAGGTCATTTATTAGTCAGGTAGGGCAACAGAGGGACCTGCCCAAACTACCAGGTAGAAAATAAGTGCAACAGCCTGATGAGGGGAGTGAGAAGCCCTTAATCAAGCCAAAGATTGAATTATTTAAATTTACTCCTTCCGCACAAGGGAGAAAGAGTCAACACTATGAGGTAATCATTCTGCTCTGGGATCAACCCGACAATGTGGAAAATTGCCCAGGTATGTCCTGTCCACAAAAAGCAGGACAAATCCAATCCGGCCAATTACTGCCCCATCAGTCCACTCTCAACCATCAGCAAAGTGATGGAAGGTGTCGTCGACAGTGCTATCAAGCGACACTTACTCACCAATAACCTGCTCACCGATGCTCAGTTTGGGTTCCGCCAGGACCACTCAACTCCAGACCTCATTACAGCCTTGGTCCAAACATGGACAAAAGAGCTGAATTTAAGAGATGACGTGAGAGTGAATGCCCTTGACATCAAGGCAGCATTTGACCGAGTGTGGCACCAAGGAGCCCGAGTAAAATTGAAGTCAATGGGAATCAGGGGGAAAACTCTCCAGTGGCTGGAGTCATACCTAGCACAAAGGAAGATGGTAGTGGTTGTTGGAGGCCAATCATCTCATACCCAGGACATTGCTGCAGGAGTTCCTCAGGGCAGTGTCCTAGGCCCAACCATCTTCAGCTGCTTCATCAATGACCTTCCCTCCATCATAAGGTCAGAAATGGGGATGTCCGCTGATGATTGCACAGTGTTCAGTTCCATTCGCAACCCCTCAGATAATGAAGTAGTCCGAGCCCGCATGAGCTTGGGCTGATAAGTGACAAGTAACATTCGCGCCAGGCAAGTGCCAGGTAATGACCATCTCCAACAAGAGAGTCTAACCACCTCCCCTTGACATTCAAAGGCATTACTATCACCAAATCCCCCACCATCAACATCCTGGGGGTCACCATTGACCAGAAACTTAACTGGACCAGCCACATAAATACTATGGCTACAAGAGCAGGTCAGAGGCTGGGTATTCTGCAGCGAGTGACTCACCTCCTGACTCCCTAAAGCCTTTCCACCATCTACAAGGCACAAGTCAGGAGTGTGATGGAATACTCTCCACTTTCCTGGATGAGTGCAGCTCCAACAACACTCAAGAAGCTCGACACCACCCAGGACAAAGCAACCCACTTGATTGGCACCCCATCCACCACCCTAAACATTCATTCCCTTCACCACCGGCGCACTGTGGCTGCAGTGTGTACCATCTACAGCAACTCGCCAAGGTTTCTTCGACAGCACCTCCTAAACCCATGACCTCTACCACCTAGAAGGACAAGGGCAGCAGGCACATGGGAACAACACCACCTGCACGTTCCCCTCCAAGTCACACACCATCCCGACTTGGAAATATATCGCCGTTCCTTCATCATCGCTGGGTCAAAATCCTGGAACTCCCTTCCTAACAGCACTGTGGGAGAACCTTCACCACACGGACTGCAGCGGTTCAAGAAGGCGGCTCACCACCACCTTCTCAAGGGCAATTAGGGATGGGCAATAAATGCCGGCCTCGCCAGCGACGCCCACATCCCATGAACGAATAAAAAGAAAATCACCTTTCCTTCCTCAACAAATATACATTCTACTGAGAAATACAAACTCCACAGAGAAAGTGATCCATCCGTGGCTAACTAATGAAGTTAAGGAGAGTATTGGATTAAAAGAAGAGACCAATAATGTTGCCAAGAAGAGGATTGAGATTTAGAAACCAGCAAAGGAAAACCAAAAAATTGATAAAAAGGGAGAAAATAGAATATGAAAGTAAACTAGCAAGAAATATAAAAACGGATTGTAAGAGCTTCTACAAGTATGTAAAAAGTAAGAGAGTAGCAAAAGTAAACATTGGTCCCCTAGAGGCTGAGACAGGAGAAATTATAATGGGGAATGGCAGATGCATTAAACAAATATTTTGTATCTCTCTTCACAGTAGAAGACAAAAAAAACATACCAGAAATAGTGAGGAACCAAGGGACTAATGAGAGTGAGGAACTTAAAGGAATTATTATCAGTAGAGAAAAAGTACTTGAGAAACTAATGGGACTAAAAGCCGACAAATCAGAGAAGAGGGCAGGTCTTCTGCTTGCTCCCCTTATGTTTTACGTAGGGTGTAAACCTGGCACTACTCGAGTCTGTCACAAATTCCTGGTCCTCTCTGGTCCTACCACAGAAATTTCAGCTGTTATAACCTGACCTCAGTTTGAAGGCATTCTCCTGGGCATACATTGTAAATCTTAGTCCTTTCCTATTCATGCAGATTCTTCCCAAGATCAGGTGACAACGAGTGTGACCACAAACCCTGGCACGTCAGAGCACGATGAGCCAAGCACTTTCTGCTACTCCTGGTTCAGCTACTGACACCCAGAGAATTTAGGGAGTGAGTTTGAACAAGCTGCACTGCATGAGGAGGAGAAAGTGGAAGTCACAGAGGAGAAGGAAAGTTTGGCCAGAGTGTGTGCCCATGTCATATGTCAAGTGTACAGGCCAGGGACTGGTATGCTACAGGGCCCGCCTTCAGCTGGCAGTTTATGCAGGAGCAGAGGGCCTTTGCCATGTGATTTGAGGCCTCCATGAGTAGCTGTCTGAGAGCGTGCATCAACCAAACTCCAACATCACTGCAATGCTGCAGGGAGGCAGTGGACTGAGTGGCATCTATCGAGCCATCTGCAGGAGATCCCCAGATCAGAGGGGGAGCAAGCGCAAAACAGTGGGGAAATTCCCGAGTCTAGACCTTGGGAACTGTGACCAGTGTAAAATAGGACAGGGAGTATCGCCCCCTCGATTCTGCGGGAGAGAACGTTTTGGGAATATTTGAGGCTGCACTACAAGTGTGTGAGGATTTCATTATAACTCAGGAATGTTACGTAAATTTATTTAAATTGATCCAGTGAGGAATTCCTTGTGCTAAATTGCCTGCCAGCTCCTTGTGCTCTGCTCACCTATTTAAAATGGGTCCAAGTTGCTCACTGCAGAATGTCAGTCATTAAAGCTGGGACCGCCCAGTTTTGAAAGACTACTTCCTGCTGGTGTGTTGGACCAGCCACACTGCAGTTTCTGAATTATTGTTTTCTCCTGACGTTTGCTGCTTGTTTTATGCCCCATAGGATTCCTTTTGCTGCCACCAGCTGCCAATCATTGTGCCTGCCGATGGTGCTCCTGGAGGTGCAGGAAGAGGAGTTCAGGCAGAGCGATGGAAGGCAGGTGTGTTTGTGCCTCAGGTGTCTGGTGTCGATTTGCAATCGGCCAGTAAGCTGAAACCCAGGCATGTCACCACTTCACCGGGGAGGTCACTGAAACCACCTGCAGGAACCGAACTTGCCGACTGGATTGGTCACACGGACAGCCTGCCCGTTGCCATGAAAGTCATGACAGCATTTAACATTTACACCATCAGAACCTATCCCACTGCCACTGGTGACATTTGCCACTTTGGCCAGACTTTGACCCGCTGATGCATCGAGCAGGTCACAGGAGCCTTGTTTGCTGGTGGTGGAGGGGTGGGGGTGATGGGGGGATATTCTCCATGGAAAGGAGGGAGCAGAAGGAGAGGGTGCAGCACTTTGACCAGGTGGCAGGCTCCCTGAAGTGCAGGGCCTCATTGACATGTGGCTATCAAGTCCCCTAATAAAAACTTCATGGCACGTACGGAAAGAAAGGCTCCCATTCCATCAACAGACCAGTGGTGTTGGACCAGGATAATGAAGGTGGTTGTGCGAGACCCTGGCAGGAGCCACAATGCTCTCATCTTGCACTAGTTCATGGTGCCAGCACTATTTGAAGTTGAAGGCAGACTGGATAGATGTCCGTAGCTCTCCCTTTCCCTCATCTGCCTCCACTTGCTCCTCCTCACTGATACTTCACAAGGTGCTCTCCCTGAATCTCTCTATCTGATTCCCTGTGCTGAAGAGTGCTTGATGGGTGCTTATATGATGGGCTCGTCACAAGTGGCTGATGTTCTTTCATTGAAGCTCTCACTTAAAGAGTAAGGGGACACGTGTAATCATGAGCTTTGCACACAGTAGCAAGGTAATATGGTACCATGGTCCTGATGGGAAGATTTTCTTATGAGTGACTCACTGAGTGAGTTTGAAGGACCAGTAAAGAAGAAGTTGAATAGAGTATTTATCTTGTTGGGCTGCCAAGAAAGCTACCAAGCAGTCCTTCAACCACTCCCCCTATCGCCTCCAAGCCAATAATCTGGAAGGTCAGCTCCACATGGCATATGTGGTGGCACAGTTTGGCTGCTCCACCACCAGTAAAGGTTCTTCTAATGGCTGCGGGCTGCCTTCTCCTGTAGAGACAGAAAAATCAGACCCTTTCAGCATTAGTGTGTAATATGAAGGACCCTCAATGGCTAGACTACATTTCACCTGGTGGGAGAGGATGATTGCAGCTCTTTCAAATCATTTGAGTTCTGTATGGCAAACCATTTCCCTTTAGCAGTGACCAGCGACGGCAGTTGAAACTCAGAGGACACCTCAGCTGCTGCATTAATGCTCAAGGCCCAACCGATACAATCTCCAGGTGGGCCTGTAAATGGATGAGCAGCACGCCCACCTGTTTCAGGCAAAGGATGTTTAAATATGCAAATTGTGATCCTACGCCAATTGCAATTTTCAGGTACAAATGGGTAGAGCATCTGCCAATCATGTTTTTGCCCATTTGTACCAGGCATTGAGCAGCCAATCAGAGGGACCGCTGGAGGCCACTCAGCAAATGACCCAGGAAACTTTCAATTTTTTTTGGTGGGGTCAGGTGAGATGCCTATGTAAACCTGTCACACGGTGATTACACCCTCCGGCCAGTGGAGGGGAGTGTGTAACTATAGTGTGTGACAAGTTATTTATGTTGACTAGTAAGACTTGGTCACCAGGTTACAAACATCTTCCTGTTACAGGAGTGGCCATCAGTTCAATCTAACAACCAAACTCCCTGTTACTGCTGGCTAAAACAACCAGTGTATCAGATTTACAATTTAACTAAGGTTGGTACAGAACACTGGCCCAGGGGTACTGCAGTACTGTCCTCACGATCATGAGTGGGACTAACACATGTCTGCTGTCATTGGGTGAGTTTTCCCAGTTCTTGTGTCGGATGTTTCATGGAGCCCCGTGTAATGGAACCTCTGGCCGTAAAGGAAAATCTGATAGGACCAGTTCTTACCCAATAGAAGCATTTCTTCTGACTGTTACTCATAGATCCTGATGGTCATGAAGTCCGTGCCTTGATCTCCTGGATAGTCAGCAAAAGTCAACAGCACAAGCAGAAATATAAACAAGGTGCAATTATACCAATTTGCAGTGAGGCCCATCTCTGCACATTCCATTCATACTGCTCGTTATTCTCTCTTACTCTCATCCAGCAACCTTTCCCTCTCTGCATATGGACTGCCACTCCTTCCAAACAACTTTAGGGCTCCCATTCACTACTGTGCAAATTCGAGCTGCCAATCTTACACATAGGTCACCAATTTAAAGTGCTGGATAATTCCAACCATCCCCAGAACAGCTTCTCCCACCTTTACTGCAGCACTAATCTTTATCAACAGAATTAAATCAGTCTTTGTTTTAACCACATTAGGCATTGTTGCAAAGTTAACCACCAGACTTTTATATCACCTATCCAAAGGTACGTTTCCAATCTTATCAGCCCACTAAAGAGAAAATATTCAGTTGCTATGTGCGGAATTGGGCCACACAGACCAGGCAGAGCCCAGGTTTAATTCCTAGTGTGCAGTGAGTTTGATCATCTCTCATCAGAACTCATTTTCTGGGGCACTACAATTCGCATCAGCATCCCTGAGCTACAGAAAGTTAACATGAGCCACCGTTTCCATGTCTGGTTGCTATCCAGGGACTCCTGCTGTAAATGTGTTGCTGTGGATGGTGGATGAGGACAGGATCAGTCTGGCTGTGATGCCTCCCACGCTACAATAACCTGGCACCCGCATGAAGAATGCCCTTCTGGGCAAGGGTACTGGAGAACGGCCAGTACCCATGGAACAGTACCCCAGTGTGCGCCAATGTCTTCAGGGGTAGAGGGGGAATAGTTTTTAAAGAAAAGGCATAAATCAGCATAAACAAATAAAGAGAAATGGTGTATATTTTCATCTTCACCGCCTGGGCAGTAATTTGGCAGATCATGTCATCCAGTCATTGTGGAACCTACCCAATCTTAATTCCATTGCTGGTTTTATACTGTTGCAGCAATGAAGTTTGCCTGAAGCAGTATTGATTTGGCCTCACCTCCAACTTATCACAAAACCATAAAAATCAATTCCATCTTTTATTGTTACTTATCTTGTCAAATCGAGATCAGATCCCATGTGAAAACAGGCAGTTTGGGGCCTTTCCCAGTTCTTGGTTATCAGGTGTGAATGCTGCTCCCATTCCGTGGATGGACTCTCTTCCACTATACCGCACTCAGCAAATGGAAATATGTTGTGGCCCTTGACAGTTAATCAATCCTTCCAACACACTGTCACCTCCAGTAAGAAAAATGGATTAAAAATACCTGCAGTAGAAAACTCCACCAGCATGTAGTTACGTTCCAAGATATATCTATGGAGGATGCCATCACTTCAGGTACATGATGTTGGATCTCAATAATTACCTCAAAAGTGCCTACAGATATTGTAAACAATTTAATTCTCACCCTCATGATGAAGAGTTATAGAAGGATACAACACACACAAGCTCCACTCGTGCTGTTAACTTCACACTTTTAATGGATTCACTTCTTTCGGAAGTTTTTAAAGAGTTAACAGCAGGTTTATCTCAAGCATACCTAAGAACACAGAGAATGAGATATAATATATAGCATGTGGTGTACTAGTTAGTGCGCAGAGGGTACAGGATGGCTGTCAGAATTACAGGGCATTAATCCACTTAAAGGGTTCTGTTGATGTCATAACCCTTGAGAGAGAAACTCAATTGAAGGCTGAGATCAGGTTACTGCCAATAACTGATATATATCTGCTATAACTTGTATGGAGGCTATTCACAGTGTCAATTGCTTCTGTGTTGCAGTGACTAGTTTATTCAGCAGAAATGAAAAATACTGGAAATCTGAAAGAAAAGCAGAAAATACTGGAAACAATCAGCAGAGCAGAGCTTCTGAAGAATTGTGACCAATCCATTAACCTGTCCTTTCCCTTTTCAGATGCTGACTGACCTGCATTTTCTGTTTTTCCTGCTAGTTTATTCAGTGCCATCCTGTAATACAAGGGAGCCATATTTAATATAGTGTTGTACAACACAAAGCTTCACACCGCACTGTGATTGTAGGGTAGGAATCCACAGGGCATCAGGTTAGCTTTCAAGCAATGTATTTAAAGTTTAGCATATATTACATTCGGGGGGAGAGGGAGGGGCTGTACACCCGGCTGCCATTTTGCTATCGCCTGCTTTGCTCTACCACTGGAGAATTCATACCCCTCAATCTGTAGCTCTACTGATGTAAAGTCCCTCTCAATTTACGACATCAGAGCTTCTCAACTGAATTCCTGTCTTAGTGCTGATCATTATCTTATTTCATTAACACCTGCAATGCTGAAATCTTTGGTATAAAAAGCCCCATAAAACTTCAGCATGTATCTGGAACCTCCTGCCTACACCAGACTTATGGTATTCAGTTAAGGAAATTCACTCATAAATTCATCAGTAAGGTAATAACTTTGAACTGTGCAGAGTGAAACTGCTGGCATGTGAATCTTAATCCGTTTCTATTACCATGTTATCGCTTCACTGGAGGCTTCAGAATCTTAAATGTGTTGTTAAATGAAAAATGTCTTTCTTCATGATCCAAAACATTAAAAAATTCAGAATAAAACTGTCAAGCTCTAAAATCAGGACAAGAGTTGGTGAGGGGTGCTGATTATTCCTCCTCCACACACACAGACATCTGCCAACAGATCAACAATTATATTGCAATGTGGTTGTGTATACTGTCAATTTTAAAAGCACATTTTCATGCACATAATATTAATCTTATCACACTAGTTGCATTGAATCTGCATTCAGTTTGTTAATAGACAATCTAATCAAAATCTCAACAAAACTCCAGTGTCAGTTACTGTGAAAACTGACTGATTGTGTCTGTGTGTGTGTGTGTGTGTTTGTGTCTGTGTGTCTGTGTATGTGTGTGTGTGTGTTTGTGTCTGTGTGTCTATGTATGTGTGTGTTTGTGTCTGTGTCTGTGTGTCTATGTATGTGTGTGTGTGTGTTTGTGTCTGTGTGTCTATGTATGTGTGTGTGTGTGTTTGTGTCTGTGTGTCTATGTATGTGTGTGTTTGTGTCTGTGTCTGTGTGTCTATGTATGTGTGTGTTTGTGTCTGTGTCTGTGTGTCTATGTATGTGTGTGTTTGTGTCTGTGTCTGTGTGTCTATGTATGTGTGTGTTTGTGTCTGTGTGTCTGTGTATGTGTGTGTTTGTGTCTGTGTGTCTATGTATGTGTGTGTTTGTGTCTGTGTCTGTGTGTCTGTGTATGTGTGTGTTTGTGTCTGTGTGTCTGTGTATGTGTATGTTTGTGTCTGTGTCTGTGTATGTGTGTGTTTGTGTCTGTGTATGTGTATGTTTGTGTTTGTGTGTCTGTGTATGTGTGTGTTTGTGTCTGTGTATGTGTATGTTTGTGTCTGTGTGTCTGTGTATGTGTGTGTTTGTGTCTGTGTGTCTGTGTATGTGTATGTTTGTGTCTGTGTCTGTGTATGTGTGTGTTTGTGTGTCTGTGTATGTGTGTGTTTGTGTCTGTGTATGTGTATGTTTGTGTTTGTGTGTCTGTGTATGTGTGTGTTTGTGTCTGTGTCTGTGTATGTGTGTGTTTGTGTCTGTGTCTGTGTATGTGTGTGTCTGTGTATGTGTGTGTCTGTGTCTGTGTATGTGTGTGTTTGTGTCTGTGTCTGTGTATGTGTGTGTTTGTGTCTGTGTCTGTGTATGTGTGTGTCTGTGTCTGTGTGTCTGTGTATGTGTGTGTTTGTGTCTGTGTGTCTGTGTATGTGTGTGTTTGTGTGTCTGTGTATGTGTATGTTTGTGTTTGTGTGTCTGTGTATGTGTGTGTCTGTGTCTGTGTGTCTGTGTATGTGTGTGTCTGTGTCTGTGTGTCTGTGTATGTGTGTGTCTGTGTCTGTGTGTCTGTGTATGTGTGTGTTTGTGTCTGTGTGTCTGTGTATGTGTGTGTTTGTGTCTGTGTATGTGTATGTTTGTGTCTGTGTCTGTGTATGTGTGTGTTTGTGTCTGTGTCTGTGTATGTGTGTGTTTGTGTCTGTGTCTGTGTATGTGTGTGTCTGTGTCTGTGTGTGTTTGTGTCTGTGTCTGTGTATGTTTGTGTCTGTGTCTGTGTATGTGTGTGTCTGTGTCTGTGTGTCTGTGTATGTGTGTGTTTGTGTCTGTGTCTGTGTGTCTGTGTATGTGTGTGTCTGTGTCTGTGTATGTCTGTGTCTGTGTCTGTGTGTCTGTGTATGTGTGTGTCTGTGTCTGTGTGTGTTTGTGTCTGTGTCTGTGTATGTTTGTGTCTGTGTCTGTGTATGTGTGTGTCTGTGTCTGTGTGTGTTTGTGTCTGTGTCTGTGTATGTTTGTGTCTGTGTCTGTGTATGTGTGTGTCTGTGTCTGTGTGTCTGTGTATGTGTGTGTTTGTGTCTGTGTCTGTGTGTCTGTGTATGTGTGTGTCTGTGTCTGTGTATGTGTGTGTCTGTGTCTGTGTGTCTGTGTAGAGGGGGAAGATTTACTGCAAAGTGTTTCAGTTTGAGTGTTTCGGTGATGGAAAAAGGATAGAATATTGGAGAGTTGCTCCTTCAATTTCACAATCGCCATCAGTCCAAAGCCCAGCAGACAAAATGTGACAATCCTAAGAATCCACAGTAAAATTTCCTCCCCTCCCCTCCCTCCCTCCCTCCCTCCCCTCCCCTCTTTGCCAGGGACTCCTGCTAGTTGTGGTTATACTGCCCTCTGGTGTTTGTCTCAGGTGTCCATTCTATTGATGCGAAACCCGACCAAATGTTCCTTTTCCTATCCCAGGAATGCAAAACTGTAAAATGTTCACTGCTGTTCCTGTAAGGTCAGTTAACTCAGCATGGACCAGGAATCAAATGTGAATCTTTCCTGGACAGTATGGCTTGGTGTGACAGCCTGCAGTGTACTTACCCACAGCGCGAGTGGGGAAACGAGAACATGAAACGTACGAGAATATTTTTGTTTCAGTCATTTTCTTAATCTTCATGCTTGAAACCCTGCCACTGTCGTGAGACTCTGGGTCTGTGTCCCAGACAATATAGTAAGGGCCTGGGTCTGGGGTCTCAGGCAGTATATTGTGGGCCTGGGTCTGGGGTCTCAGGCAGTATATTGTGGGCCTGAGTCTGGGGTCTCAGGCAGTATATTGTGGGACTGGGTCTGGGGTCTCAGGCAGTATATTGTGGGCCTGGGTCTGGGGTCCCAGGCAGTATATTGTGGGACTGAGTCTGGGGTCTCAGGCAGTATATTGTGGGACTGGGTCTGGGGTCTCAGGCAGTATATTGTGGGCCTGGGTCTGGGGTCCCAGGCAGTATATTGTGGGCCTGGGTCTGGGGTCTCAGGCAGTATATTGTGGGACTGGGTCTGGGGTCTCAGGCAGTATATTGTGGGCCTGGGTCTGGGGTCCCAGGCAGTATATTGTGGGACTGGGTCTGGGGTCTCAGGCAGTATATTGTGGGCCTGGGTCTGGGGTCCCAGGCAGTATATTGTGGGACTGAGTCTGGGGTCTCAGGCAGTATATTGTGGGCCTGGGTCTGGGGTCTCAGGCAGTATATTGTGGGACTGGGTCTGGGGTCCCAGGCAGTATATTGTGGGACTGAGTCTGGGGTCCCAGGCAGTATATTGTGGGACTGAGTCTGGGGTCCCAGGCAGTATATTGTGGGACTGAGTCTGGGGTCTCAGGCAGTATATTGTGGGCCTGGGTCTGGGGTCTCAGGCAGTATATTGTGGGACTGAGTCTGGGGTCTCAGGCAGTATATTGTGGGACTAAGTCTGGGGTCTCAGGCAGTATATTGTGGGACTGAGTCTGGGGTCTCAGGCAGTATATTGTGGTACTAAGTCTGGGGTCTCAGGCAGTTTATTGTGGGACTGAGTCTGGGGTCTCAGGCAGTATATTGTGGGCCTGGGTCTGGGGTCTCAGGCAGTATATTGTGGGACTGAGTCTGGGGTCTCAGGCAGTATATTGTGGGACTGAGTCTGGGGTCTCAGGCAGTATATTGTGGGCCTGGGTCTGGGGTCTCAGGCAGTATATTGTGGGACTAAGTCTGGGGTCTCAGGCAGTATATTGTGGGACTGAGTCTGGGGTCTCAGGCAGTATATTGTGGGCCTGAGTCTGGGGTCTCACGCAGTATATTGTGGGACTGAGTCTGGGGTCTCAGGCAGTATATTGTGGGACTGAGTCTGGGGTCTCAGGCAGTATATTGTGGGACTGAGTCTGGGGCCTCAGGCAGTATATTGTGGGACTGAGTCTGGGGTCCCAGGCAGTATATTGTGGGACTGAGTCTGGGGTCCCAGGCAGTATATTGTGGGACTGAGTTTGGGGTCCCAGGCAGTATATTGTGGGACTGAGTCTGGGGTCCCAGGCAGTATAGTGAACATACAACCCCAATATTCTGAAACTGGGAAAATGGCACAAGTTTACTTCTGTCATAATTTTGTAAATGGAGTCCTTCCCCCTAATTTAAATTGACCACTGGCACATGAATGACACGTTCGCTAATCCTGCCTGGCTGGAGTTCTGCAAAAACTGCAGGTTGTAGTTGCGGCAGAAAAGTAGATTACAACAACAACAACTTGCATTGACATTAATGTAGTAAATTGCCCCAAGGCGTTATATAATTGCTCACAATGGCCCAGCATACATGTAGTAACTGCTCCCTGTTGCAGGATGTACATCAAAGGAAGGTGGTGCAATCCTAGCTAAAGGCCACTGTGCAGTAAAAGCACAGGTGCCAGCAGAATAAAGGTCGGTCACCAACCCAGTCAATGCAGCCACCCAGCTCCCTCACACCGGGCTACACATGAGGAAGGAGACCCTTCCTGGTATCAGGAGCTAAGTTAAGTGTGCACCTCACTCTTGCGCGTATCTCTCGTGGAGCCCAACAATCATGGCACAAACCTCGGTTGGGAACCCCAAGCTCTATTAGGTGCTACGTCAAACAATGTACAAAACAACTGCCCTTTTGGTCACACTGTTTTCTGTTTTGTAGCCAGCTTGCTATCCATTCTGCTACCTGTCCCCTGACACCACATGCTCTGGTCTTAGCCATTAGTCTACAATGCAGTACCTTATTGAAGGCCTTTTGAAAATCTAAATATATTACATCTACTACATTACCCTTGTCTACTCTTTCTGTTACTTCTTCAAAGAATTTAATAAGGTTGCTCAAGCATGACTTTCCCTGCTGTCTATTCTTTATTATATTTTTGCTCTCTAGATATCTCTTTCTATTACATCTTTGAGTAAAGATTCCATTATCTTTCCTACCACCGATGTTAAGCTAACTGGTCTATAGTTCCCTGGACTTGTTCTACCTCCCTTTTTAAATCTAGGAATAATATTATCCGTCTGTCACTCCTCTGGCACTTCTCTAGTGAATTTTTATATATATGTAATAGTGCCTCTGCTATCTCCTCCCTAACTTATTTTAATATTTGTGGATGCAATCCATCCGGACCAGGGGTCTTATCCTCCCTAAGTTTGATTAGTTTATCAATTATCTCCCCCTTTCTAACTTAAATGTTTTAATATCTCTTTTGATCTTTTCTTCTAATGTCCTGCCCACCTTATTATTCTCCCTGCTAAATATCGAGGCAAAGTAACTTTAATATTTCTGCCATTTCGCTGTCGTTACCTGTGAGTTTATCTCCTGCATTCCTTAGTAGTCATATCCCTATCCTGATTTCTCTTTTGTTATTCATGTGTCTCTAGAAAACGTTAGTATTTCTTTTTATATTCCTTAATAATTAAACCTCGTAGTTCCTCTTTGCGTCCCCAATTATTTTTTTTGACTTCTTTCCTAACCTCCTTTGTATTTCCTTTTGTTATCATAGAAGTTACAACATGGAAACAGGCCCTTCAGCCCAACTTGTCCATGTCGCCCAGTTTATACCACTAAGCTAGTCCCAATTGCCTGCACTTGGCCCATATCCCTCGATACCCATCTTACCCAATTAAATAGAATCATAGAAGTTGTCCTTTCCTTTGTTGTCTATGTACTTAGTGTATGCCTTTTTTTATTTCAATGTTACCCATATCTCTTTATTCATCCATGCTGTATCATTACTGGGTAGTTTGTTCTTGCTTTTTAGAGGAATATATTTCTCCTGAACTCTATTGATCACCATTTTAAATATTTCCCACTGCTGTTCTATTTCTTTGTCTGTCAATTTTTTTCCCAGTTTACCTGCCCTAGTTCCACACTTAGTCCCTCAAAATAAACTTTTTTTCAATCTATTACTTTAGTCTTTGTTTTACTTATGTCTTTCTCAATCATTATTTTAAACCTTGTTATATTGTGATCGCTATTGCCTAGCTGTTCCCCTATGCTTACTTCTCTTATCTGTTCTGGTTCATTTAGCATTGAATCCAACAGTGATACCTCTCTTGTTGGGCCTCTCACATACTGGGTAAGAAAGGAGTCCTGTACATACGGTAAAAACTCCATTCCCTTTTCTCCTTTCACTACTTCTTCCTGCCAGTTTATTTGGGGGTAATTGAAATCTCCCATAATTATTATTCAATGTTTTTTTTACTCATTTCATAGATTTGTCTACATATTTCATCCTCCACGTCCCTTCCACTCTTAGGTGGTCTGTAGAATATCCCTATTAACGTGATCGATCCCTTCTTATCCTTTGTCTCAATCCATATGGATTCTGTTTCAATCATAATGTTACCGATATCTCTTTTTTCTATTGCCATTATGATGACTCTAATTAGTTCAACTACCCCACACCCCACCCCCTTCTTCCTCCCGATCCTTTCTAAATACATTATATTCTGCAATATTTAACTGCCAGTCCTGGTCCTTATGTAGCCCATGTTTCAGTTATCCTGACCACATCTGGCTCCTCACTATAAATTACTGCATCCAGCTCTCCCTTTTGTTTTGGATGATGTGCACATTGCTGTACAGCCAATTTGATTTGTTTTTGGTGATTGTTCCCCTCCCTTTGTTTTTAACAATCATTCTGTACTCATGTTCTATAGCTGTATATGTTCTATACCTGTATATGTTCTATAGCTGTATATGTTCTATACCTGTATATGCTCTATAGCTGTATATGTTCTATACCTGTATATGTTCTATAGCTGCATATGTTCTATACCTGTATATGTTCTATAGCTGTATATGTTCTATAGCTGTATATGTTCTATACCTGTATATGTTCTATAGCTGTATATGTTCTATACCTGTATATGCTCTATAGCTGTATATGTTCTATAGCTGTATATGTTCTATAGCTGTATATGTTCTATACCTGTATATGTTCTATAGCTGCATATGTTCTATACCTGTATATGTTCTATAGCTGTATATGTTCTATACCTGTATATGTTCTATAGCTGTATATGTTCTATACCTGTATATGTTCTATAGCTGTATATGTTCTATACCTGTATATGTTCTATAGCTGCATATGTTCTATAGCTGTATATGTTCTATAGCTGTATATGTTCTATAGCTGTATATGTTCTATACCTGTATATGTTCTATACCTGTATATGTTCTATACCTGTATATGTTCTATAGCTGTATATGTTCTATACCTGTATATGTTCTATACCTGTATATGTTCCAAAGCTGTATTTGTTCCCTGACCGTTTATGTTACCTTTATTCCTTAACTTGGTCTGACTTTAACTCCTATTTTCTATTTCTTTTTTCTTCAGACAAAAGCATACGAGATCCAGGGCCTTATAAATAGAGGCATAGAGTACAAAAGCAAGGAAGTCATGTTGAACCTTTATAAAACACTGGTTCGGCCACAACTGGAATATTGTGTCCAGTTCTGGGCACCGCACTTCAGGAAAGATGTGAAGGCCTCAGAGAGGGTGCAGAAAAGATTTACTAGAATGATTCCAGGGATGAGGGACTTTAGTTACGTGGATAGACTGGAGAAGGTGGGGTTGTTCTCCTTGGAACAGAGACAGTTGCGAGGAGATTTGATAGAGGTATTCAAAATCATGAAGTGTCTAAACAGAGTAGATACAGAGAAACTGTTCCCATTGATGGAAGGGTAAAGAACCAGAGGACACAGATTTAAGGTGATTGGCAAAAGAACCAAAGGTGACATGAGGAAAAACTTTTTTACGCAGCGAGTGGTTAGGATCTGGAATGCACTGCCCGAGGGAGTGGTGGAGGCAGATTCAATCATGGCCTTCAAAAGGGAACTGGAAAAGTGGCCTCCTTCCATGCTGCTCCCTTGCTATGATTCTATGATTCTATGACTTATGTTATCTTTCCCAGATCCCCCACCTTACTAGTTTAATGTTCTATTGACAGCCTATTTCTCCTTTCCGCTAGGACCCTGGTCCCACTCTGGTTCAGATGGAGCTAGTCCCAATGGTACAGCTCCTTCCTGTCCCAGTACTGGTGCCAGTGTCCCATGAAATGGAACTCCTCCTTCCCATTCCAGCCTTTCAGCCATGCATTCACCTTCCTGATCTGTTTATCCTTATGCCAATTAGCACGTGGATCGTGTAGTAATCCTGAGATTACCACCCATGAGGTCCTGCTTTTTAATTTAGTTCTTAAGTTCTGATATTCTCCTCCCGTTTCTTTGCTATGTCATCAGTCCCAACATCGACCTTCCCCCTCCCTTTCCAAGTCCCTCTCAAGTTGCTCCGAGATATCCTTTACCCTTGCACCAGGTAGGCAACACACCCTCCTGGACTCTCGGTCGCGACTGCAGAGGACACTGTCTATCCCCCTGATTATAGAATCCCCTATGACTACAACCTTTCTACTCTGATCCTCCCCAACCTATCTTGTGAAATGGAAGCAATGGTGACTTTGGACCTGTGGTTCCTAAAGCTGTCCACCATTGGACGTTTCTTCATGTCATGTCTAATAGACTAATTGATAGAGATTGATTGCTATGATTAGTCAACAACTCCCATTATCATTGTACCATGCAGCTACCAGAATGATAGAAGGCAAACGAGATGGACTTTGGTCTTTTTCGTCTAACAATTCATATGTTCCTATGACGACAGTTCTCCTCTGCAAGTGGACAGGTCTGAGTGTCCAGGAACAGTGACAGGTGAGGACATAATGGGCTCAATTTTGAAATGGTAGTGGGTTGGCAGCGGGAGGGTGAAGGTCCGTGTGGCAAACCGGAATAAAAATACTTACCTTTTCCGACCCAATCGCAATGTAATTGCTGGTGATTAAAGTTGTTTCCGGGTTTCGCGCCCATGATTGACAAGATGGCTGCCGACAGGAGCTGCAACGCCGAGGTGGGGGGGAGAGAAAGAGAGAGAAGCGAGACATCATCCGCGCTGGAACAGAAGATCGGCTGGGGGGGGGGGTGGTGGAGAGGGGAAGATCGGGGGGGGGGGGGGAAGATCGGGGGGGGAGAGGGCACAACCGGGAGAGATGGGACGATCGGGGGGGGGAGAGGGGAAGATCGGGGGGGAGAGGGGAAGATCGGGGGGGAGAGGGGACGATCGGGGGGAGAAGGGAAGATCGGGGGGAGAAGGGAAGATCGGGTGAGAGGGGACGATCGGGGGGAGGGTGGGGGGGGGGCGGAGAGGGCACAATCGGAGGGAGAGGGGAAGATCGGGGGAGATGGGAACATCGGGGGTGGGGGAAGTTTGGGGAGAGAGGCGAAGATCGGGGGGAGAGGGGACGATCGGGGGGGGGAGGTGGAGACCAGAGAGGGACATCGGTGAGGGAGAGGGGAGACCAGAGAGGGAGACATCAGGGGCTGAGAGGGATATCGGAGAGGGGGACATCAGACATCGGAGCAGGGTGGAAAGATAGGTTTATTTTGTTTTTTAACTTCGTGCAATGTTTTTTCATTTAATTTATTTTGTTTATTTTTGCCTAGTTTCACAGGTGTGAATTGGAAGCCGTGGGAAAGCCGCCCAGGTAAGTTTAAAATCATTTTAATTATCTACCAGGTCAGAAATAAAGTACCTGAATGAGGTACATTTGTTTTTTTAATTATCACCCTGCCGGCTTTATTTGCCGGCGGGACTTCCAGATTCAGGAAGAGCGTGTCCCCACAGGTGCGTCTGTGGCACTGCCGGAAGTCGGCAGGTTGGAGTCGGCTTTTCCTCACCCGCTCGGGATTTTCACCATCCTCGCAGCCCCACCACCCCCAACGCACCGCAATTTGATTTTAAAATCGAGCCCAACGCCTCGGGTGTTGTTAAGCCTGCATTTGTTGATTTCTAATAACCTCCTCTTTATCTAAATGATACAGTCTGTTTGAAACCATCAAAGGAATTCCATCTCCATTTTCTGTGGTGCAACTTAAATAGCAAATAGCAACCAAGTATAAGAAAGAAAAATGCAAAAATGGCAAATTAGCCGGCAAAACCAACTAAAGCGTCAAGTGAAATGCAGCAAAATGTGGTCAACAATGTGAAAAATACTTTACAGAAACTGAAACCCTGTTTGAGCAAGCCAGGTCCAGGATTCGTACGCGCTATTTTATATGGTTAAGGTTCATGCAGAGACACAACCAAAGTCACAACATTAGACATGGACCCAGTTTTAATCAATTTGAATGTTTTTGAGGCCCCGTACCATTGGTCGGGCCTTGTAAAAAGATTCCATCTCATGTTTATTTTTTAACTTATTCTAATTTCTTTTCTCCTTCCATTGCCAGTTTCCCTATTTTGTTTGAGATAGAGTTTTGAACCCTTCATGATATGATTCTCCTGAATACAGGTGCAACAGCCTCGCACTCCCAGTCTCAGGTTAACCGTTCCCTGGCAGATTAGTGGGAGTTCCCTTATTAAGAGGCTTGATTGGTGTAGCCGAATCCCCTCTCCACTCCGTGCGACCTCTTTAGTCAATCTGAATTCCGCAGCCTCCAAATCTCAGTGGACGGACCAAATCTATCCACATTCTCACCTGTGGGACCAGCACAAATACCCATCAATATTCAGGCCACAAGCCTTGTCGATCCATCATCTGTCGGAGTGCTGTCTTCACTGACTTTGCTCTGCAGAGCAGTCCTACAAGGATTAACCCCAATCACTGAGCTCCAACTCCAGTCGTTAATCACTGAAGCAATCAGTTTCCAAGCGATTCAGCTGTTTCGGTTCCCCTGGTGAATCTGTGAGTGTGGATCAGAGAGTTATCCTGCTGCTTTTAAACAGGAGCTCCCCAGATCACTGCTTAAACTCCCAAGGGCTGGAAGATTTCTTAATGAATTTACCATCTTGTATTATTTCAATATTATTAAATCATTATTAAGATTGTCAACGTTGAAACAAAGTTTCACAATTTAAACAAATTGAAAAGGAATTTAAATTCCTCACTAAAAATGCCTGAGAAACTTTATTTCTGCTAGCTCACATACACATGCTGCATAGATGCAACTCCCATGGAAACAGATTGCAGTCACTCCTGGTGAAAATTAATCAAACTCCTCTTTGTGCCCAAGCAAGAAGAGCTTAACGGGACAATGTTTTTTTTATAAAATCAAGAATATTCTTCAAATATTATTGGGACAATCTCCCTGCTGCTGTTTGCTGAATTAACAGAATTAATTTTTTGATTGAAAGCATAAAAGTCCAGAAGTGAGAGAGAAGGCTGGCCTGGGGATCGCTTTAATTCCCATGGTAAATTATTCTGTTTTCTTACTTTGCTGTTAAAATGCTGGGAAATAAGCACAAGGAATGCTTTGTGTTTCATGTCTAACATGCAAATTAACATGAAAGCAGATGGTTCTGGTCTGTAGAGCAGTGACATAAAAAATCATTTGCCACAGATGAGTCCTTTGACCCACAGAAACAATGAGAAAGGAATTGGTGGAATAAAGAGGACATGGAGCTGCCAGCTGGGTGTGTGAGTTCTATACCACTCGGGAACCTGACTGGCATAACAAGCTCACTCTTTCAGTCGTCGTTGGTTATGTGATGAGGGCCACTTGTATTTAAAGATATGCCACAGCCGGCGGCCATGTGCCTGCTATTTCTGACTCTCCTCAGATCTCTCCCAGGGTAAGGCCATTTCTGTTTGAAGTTCAGAGTGAATCAGTGTGAGTGGCAGCATGATTCATCCTGTTGTTGTACTGTTCTGAATGCCACAGTGTCACTATGCCACTCAGAACGGGCACATGCAATTATAAAACAATACCAATGAGATTGCGAGCACCATTTAATAAATAAAAATGTAGGGCGTACTAAAGCGAATGGATGGGGTGGGGGAAGGGAAGAGAGCATGGATTCAAGGTTGTCAAGTAAGTGTATATATTTGTAATTGAAATCTGAAGGAGATAATCTATTGCAGGCAATTCACACACAGACCTGATTGTTCTCGGTGTGAGCTGCGTTGAGTTGAAGGATTAAGCTCACCAATCCGTAGTCAGCAATCGATACAACAGCCCCAGGTCTACGGTTGTGAAGAGACCTTGGTGAAGGTTGTGATATTCTATATAACAGCCAGTGGCACAAAACAAATAAGCATTCTGGCTGATTTCTTTTCTTGCTTTCTAATTTAGTTGAGAAATGGCCCTGAGACCTTTTGGCTGCTGAACAATACTGGCTATATGCTCAGACACCTCGAATTGCTTCCAGAGAATGAGAGGAGACCAAAGTAATGACCAATATCTGACCAGTCGTGTACACTGGCCTATCACCCTGCCCCTGCCGATATTGCCCTGTTGTCTCGTAATTTTCACACTTTCTATGGAAACAAAAGGGACGCCATTAATACCAGAACCTGAGTTTCACCCTGAGCTTTTCACCCATGATTTGCTGATTCTAAATTTAATTTCCTTAACTAGATGTATTTATGGCCTTGTATATTATATTATTGTTTATAGGTGTGTTGCAGTGACTCCTCAAATAACAGCGCATTCATTTACTCTAAAATATTGCCTAAATACTGCTACATGTGCAAATAGAACAGCGACATCCAGTTAATTAGCAAACACTGTGTTGGTACGACAATCTATATTTTCATGCAGTGTAATTTTTGATCATATCTATTGGTTCTGTGAACTTTGATGAATTTGTGACACAGTAGCACAGGTTGATGAGACTGGATGTTCAGTAATGGGAATGCTGAGATTCAACTCACAACACACTCCATAGAATTCCAATCTTAGGTAAGGGTATCAAGGGGTATGAAACAAAGGCTGGTGAATGGATTTGGGGTACAGACGGGCCATGATCTAATTGTATGGCGGAACAGGCTCGACGGGCTGAATGGCCTACTCCTGTTCCTATGTTCCTATGCTGAAAGCCTCATCCATGCCTTTGCTACCTCCAGACTTAACTATTCCGATGCTAACCTGACCGGCCTCCCACCCTCTATGAACTTCAGCTATTTTTTTAACACTCTTCGGGGTGTGGGTCTCCCTGGAAAGGCCGGCATTTATTGCCCTCCCTAATTGCCCTTTGAGAAGGTGATGATGAACATTCTTCTTGAACCGCTGTAGTCCTTGTGGTGAAGGTACTCCCACAATGCTGATAAGTAGGGAGTTCCTGGGCCTTGACCCAGCGACGATGACGGAATGATATGTCCAAGTCAGGATGGTGTGTAATTTGCAGGTGGTGCTGTTCCCGTGCACCTGCTGCCCTTATCCTTCTAGGTGGTAGAGGTCGCTGGTTTGGGAGGTGCTGTCGAAGAAGGTGAGTTGCTGCAGTGCATCCTGTGGATGGTCCACACTGCAGCCACGGTGTGCCGGGGTGGAGGAAGTAGATGTTTAAGGTGGTGGATGGGGTGCCAATCAAGTGGGCTGCTTTGTCCTGGATAGTATCGAGCTTCTTGAGTGTTGTTGGAGCTGCACTCATCCAGGCAAGTGGAGAGTATTCCATCACACTCCTGACTTGTGCCTTGTAGATGGTGGAAAGGCTTTGGGGAGTCAGGAGGTGAGTCACTCGCTGCAGAATACCCAGCCTCTGACCTGCTCTTGTAGCCACAGTATTTATATGGCTGGTCCAGTTAAGTTTCTGGTCAATGGTGATCCCCAGGATGTTGATGGTGGGGGATTTGGCGATGGTAATGCCATTGAATGTCAAGGGGAGGTGGTTAGATTCTCTCTTGTTGGAGATGGTCATTTCTTGGCACTTGTCTGGCGCGAATGTTAATTTCCACTTATCAGCCCAAGTCTGGATGTTGTCCAGGTCTTGCTGCATGTGGGCTCGGACTGCTTCATTATCTGAGGGATTG
The DNA here is from genome assembly GCF_035084215.1 of Heptranchias perlo. NCBI lineage: Eukaryota > Metazoa > Chordata > Chondrichthyes > Hexanchiformes > Hexanchidae > Heptranchias > Heptranchias perlo. The sequence continues at coordinate 33,595,205 of NC_090356.1, read as the reverse complement.
CGAGTGGACCTGAACACTGTGCAATCATCAGCAAATAGACCCACCTCTAACCTTATGAAGGAGGGAAGGTCATTGATGAAGCAGCTGAAGATGGATGGGCCTAGGACACTGCCCTGAGGAACTCCTGCTGCAATGTCCTGGGGCTGAGATGATTGGCCTCCAACAACCACTACCATCTTCCTTTGTGCTAGGTATGACTCCAGCCACTGGAGAGTTTTCCCCCTGATTCCCATTGACCAGTTTTACGAGGGCTCCTTGGTGCCACACTCGGTCGAATGCTGCCTTGATAGCGAGGGCAGTCTCTCTCTTGCCCCTCTCCTGCTCCTCTCCTGGGCCCTTTCAGGCTGATTTTGGTCTTTGATGCAGCAGACAATAATCTCTCCTTTTAAACTTCGGGTCAATGACCTGGATGGACTTTGCAATGTTGACTGGCTGATTGGCAGTTATCCTCTGTAGCACCTCGGAAATAATCAGTGGCACAACAATTTCTGGTTATAGAGTCATAGAGTCATAGAGTTATACAGCACGGATAGAGGCCCTTCGGCCCATCGTGTCCGTGCCGGCCACCAAGCCCTGTCTACTCTAATCCCATATTCCAGCATTTGGTCCGTAGCCTTGTATGCTATGGCATTTCAAGTGCTCATCCAAATGCTTCTTGAATGTTGTGAGGGTTCCTGCCTCCATAACCCTTTAAGACAGTGAGTTCCAGACTCCAACCACCCTCTGGGTGAAAAAGTTCTTTCTCAAATCCCCTCTAAACCTCCCGCCTTTTACCTTGAATCTATGCCCCCTTGTTATAGAACCCTCAACGAAGGGAAAAAGCTCCTTAGTATCCATCCTATCTGTGCCCCTCATAATTTTGTACACCTCAATCATGTCCCCCCTCAGCCTCCTCTGCTCCAAGGAAAACAAACCCAATCTTCCCAGTCTCTCTTCATAGCTGAAGCGCTCCAGCCCTGGTAACATCCTGGTGAATCTCCTCTGCACCCTCTCCAAAGCAATCACATCCTTCCTGTAGTGTGGCGACCAGAACTGCACACAGTACTCCAGCTGTGGCCTAACCAGTGGTTGTTCCCACTGTTTCCGCCAGTGGCGGAGCAGGACCAGTCCTGGAATGTCCTGCAGGTCTCCCTCTATGGAACAATAGAGATCGGCAACGGCATCCCTGGTGAGCCTCAGAAATCAGAGACACAGCTCCTGTGTCACCTGTAAGAAGTGGCGTCTGGCCTGTACACGTGTGACCTTGGGTCGTTCTGCCTGTGCTGCACCTCCCGTGATGAAGGTGCACCATCTGTGGTGGTGCTGGGAAATGTTCAACTCATCCTCCAACTTGCAAAAAGCCAAAGGTCCCCAAAAGGAGAGCAAATAATCTGGATCCAGGGGGAGAACAGTTAAGGTGGCAAGAAGGGTTGGAGTGCGGAAAAAAAATCCCAAAATTGTGATCAAATTGAACAGAACTTAACATTAATCCTATCACTCATAAAAATTCAAAAAGAAAAGCCCATTGTAGAATAGTGTTGAAAGGCGAGTATAAAGGATCAGAGAGTGGACCCGGCCCAGTATAAAGGATCAGAGAGTGGACCCGGCCCAGTATAAAGGATCAGAGAGTGGACCCGGCCCAGTATAAAGGATCAGAGAGTGGACCCGGCCCAGTATAAAGGATCGGAGAGTGGACCCGGCCCAGTATAAAGGATCGGAGAGTGGACCCGGCCCAGTATAAAGGGTCGGAGAGTGGACCCGGCCCAGTATAAAGGATCGGAGAGTGGACCCGGCCCAGTATAATGGATCGGAGAGTGGACCCGGCCCAGTATAAAGGATCGGAGAGTGGACCCGGCCCAGTATAAAGGATCGGAGAGTGGACCCGGCCCAGTATAAAGGATCGGAGAGTGGACCCGGCCCAGTATAAAGGGTCGGAGAGTGGACCCGGCCCAGTATAAAGGATCGGAGAGTGGACCCGGCCCAGTATAAAGGGTCGGAGAGTGGACCCGGCCCAGTATAAAGGATCGGAGAGTGGACCCGGCCCAGTATAAAGGATCGGAGAGTGGACCCGGCCCAGTATAAAGGATCGGAGAGTGGACCCGGCCCAGTATAAAGGGTCGGAGAGTGGACCCGGCCCAGTATAAAGGATCGGAGAGTGGACCCGGCCCAGTATAAAGGATCGGAGAGTGGACCCGGCCCAGTATAAAGGATCGGAGAGTGGACCCGGCCCAGTATAAAGGATCGGAGAGTGGACCCGGCCCAGTATAAAGGATCGGAGAGTGGACCCGGCCCAGTATAAAGGATCGGAGAGTGGACCCGGCCCAGTATAAAGGATCAGAGAGTGGACCCGGCCCAGTATAAAGGATCGGAGAGTGGACCCGGCCCAGTATAAAGGATCAGAGAGTGGACCCGGCCCAGTATAAAGGATCGGAGAGTGGACCCGGCCCAGTATAAAGGATCGGAGAGTGGACCCGGCCCAGTATAAAGGATCGGAGAGTGGACCCGGCCCAGTATAAAGGATCAGAGAGTGGACCCGGCCCAGTATAAAGGATCAGAGAGTGGACCCGGCCCAGTATAAAGGATCGGAGTGTGGACCCGGCCCAGTATAAAGGGTCGGAGAGTGGACCCGGCCCAGTATAAAGGATCGGAGAGTGGACCCGGCCCAGTATAAAGGATCGGAGAGTGGACCCGGCCCAGTATAATGGATCGGAGAGTGGACCCGGCCCAGTATAAAGGATCAGAGAGTGGACCCGGCCCAGTATAAAGGATCGGAGAGTGGACCCGGCCCAGTATAAAGGATCGGAGAGTGGACCCGGCCCAGTATAAAGGATCGGAGTGTGGACCCGGCCCAGTATAAAGGATCGGAGAGTGGACCCGGCCCAGTATAAAGGATCGGAGAGTGGACCCGGCCCAGTACAAAGGATCGGAGAGTGGACCCGGCCCAGTATAAAGGATCGGAGAGTGGACCCGGCCCAGTATAAAGGATCGGAGAGTGGACCCGGCCCAGTATAAAGGATCGGAGAGTGGACCCGGCCCAGTATAAAGGATCGGAGAGTGGACCCGGCCCAGTATAAAGGATCGGAGAGTGGACCCGGCCCAGTACAAAGGATCGGAGAGTGGACCCGGCCCAGTATAAAGGATCAGAGAGTGGACCCGGCCCAGTATAAAGGATCAGAGAGTGGACCCGGCCCAGTATAAAGGATCAGAGAGTGGACCCGGCCCAGTATAAAGGATCGGAGAGTGGACCCGGCCCAGTATAAAGGATCGGAGAGAGGACCCGGCCCAGTATAAAGGATCGGAGAGTGGACCCGGCCCAGTATAATGGATCGGAGAGTGGACCCGGCCCAGTATAAAGGATCGGAGAGTGGACCCGGCCCAGTATAAAGGGTCGGAGAGTGGGCCCGGCCCAGTATAAAGGATCGGAGAGTGGACCCGGCCCAGTATAAAGGATCGGAGAGTGGACCCGGCCCAGTATAAAGGATCGGAGAGTGGACCCGGCCCAGTATAAAGGATCGGAGAGTGGACCCGGCCCAGTATAAAGGATCGGAGAGTGGACCCGGCCCAGTATAAAGGATCGGAGAGTGGACCCGGCCCAGTATAAAGGATCAGAGAGTGGACCCGGCCCAGTATAAAGGATCGGAGAGTGGACCCGGCCCAGTATAAAGGATCGGAGAGTGGACCCGGCCCAGTATAAAGGATCGGAGAGTGGACCCGGCCCAGTATAAAGGATCGGAGAGTGGACCCGGCCCAGTATAAAGGATCGGAGAGTGGACCCGGCCCAGTATAAAGGATCAGAGAGTGGACCCGGCCCAGTATAAAGGGTCGGAGAGTGGACCCGGCCCAGTGTAAAGGATCGGAGAGTGGACCCGGCCCAGTATAAAGGATCGGAGAGTGGACCCGGCCCAGTATAAAGGATCGGAGAGTGGACCCGGCCCAGTATAAAGGATCGGAGAGTGGACCCGGCCCAGTATAAAGGATCGGAGAGTGGACCCGGCCCAGTATAAAGGATCGGAGAGTGGACCCGGCCCAGTATAAAGGATCGGAGAGTGGACCCGGCCCAGTATAAAGGATCGGAGAGTGGACCCGGCCCAGTGTAAAGGATCGGAGAGTGGACCCGGCCCAGTATAAAGGATCGGAGAGTGGACCCGGCCCAGTATAAAGGATCGGAGAGTGGACCCGGCCCAGTGTAAAGGATCGGAGAGTGGACCCGGCCCAGTATAAAGGATCGGAGAGTGGACCCGGCCCAGTATAAAGGATCGGAGAGTGGACCCGGCCCAGTATGAAGGATCGGAGAGAGGACCCGGCCCAGTATAAAGGATCGGAGAGTGGACCCGGCCCAGTATAAAGGATCGGAGAGTGGACCCGGCCCAGTATAAAGGATCGGAGAGAGGACCCGGCCCAGTATAAAGGATCGGAGAGTGGACCCGGCCCAGTATAAAGGATCAGAGAGTGGACCCGGCCCAGTATAAAGGATCGGAGAGTGGACCCGGCCCAGTATAAAGGATCGGAGAGTGGACCCGGCCCAGTATAAAGGATCGGAGAGTGGACCCGGCCCAGTATAAAGGATCGGAGAGTGGACCCGGCCCAGTATAAAGGATCGGAGAGTGGACCCGGCCCAGTATAAAGGATCAGAGAGTGGACCCGGCCCAGTATAAAGGGTCGGAGAGTGGACCCGGCCCAGTATAAAGGATCGGAGAGTGGACCCGGCCCAGTATAAAGGATCGGAGAGTGGACCCGGCCCAGGATAAAGGATCGGAGAGTGGACCCGGCCCAGTATAAAGGATCGGAGAGTGGACCCGGCCCAGTATAAAGGATCGGAGAGAGGACCCGGCCCAGTATAAAGGATCGGAGAGTGGACCCGGCCCAGTATAAAGGATCGGAGAGTGGACCCGGCCCAGTATAAAGGATCGGAGAGAGGACCCGGCCCAGTATAAAGGATCGGAGAGTGGACCCGGCCCAGTATAAAGGATCAGAGAGTGGACCCGGCCCAGTATAAAGGATCGGAGAGTGGACCCGGCCCAGTATAAAGGATCGGAGAGTGGACCCGGCCCAGTGTAAAGGATCGGAGAGTGGACCCGGCCCAGTATAAAGGATCGGAGAGTGGACCCGGCCCAGTATAAAGGATCGGAGAGTGGACCCGGCCCAGTGTAAAGGATCGGAGAGTGGACCCGGCCCAGTATAAAGGATCGGAGAGTGGACCCGGCCCAGTATAAAGGATCGGAGAGTGGACCCGGCCCAGTATGAAGGATCGGAGAGAGGACCCGGCCCAGTATAAAGGATCGGAGAGTGGACCCGGCCCAGTATAAAGGATCGGAGAGTGGACCCGGCCCAGTATAAAGGATCGGAGAGAGGACCCGGCCCAGTATAAAGGATCGGAGAGTGGACCCGGCCCAGTATAAAGGATCAGAGAGTGGACCCGGCCCAGTATAAAGGATCGGAGAGTGGACCCGGCCCAGTATAAAGGATCGGAGAGTGGACCCGGCCCAGTATAAAGGATCGGAGAGTGGACCCGGCCCAGTATAAAGGATCGGAGAGTGGACCCGGCCCAGTATAAAGGATCGGAGAGTGGACCCGGCCCAGTATAAAGGATCAGAGAGTGGACCCGGCCCAGTATAAAGGGTCGGAGAGTGGACCCGGCCCAGTATAAAGGATCGGAGAGTGGACCCGGCCCAGTATAAAGGATCGGAGAGTGGACCCGGCCCAGGATAAAGGATCGGAGAGTGGACCCGGCCCAGTATAAAGGATCGGAGAGTGGACCCGGCCCAGTATAAAGGATCGGAGAGAGGACCCGGCCCAGTATAAAGGATCGGAGAGTGGACCCGGCCCAGTATAAAGGATCGGAGAGTGGACCCGGCCCAGTATAAAGGATCGGAGAGAGGACCCGGCCCAGTATAAAGGATCGGAGAGTGGACCCGGCCCAGTATAAAGGATCAGAGAGTGGACCCGGCCCAGTATAAAGGATCGGAGAGTGGACCCGGCCCAGTATAAAGGATCGGAGAGTGGACCCGGCCCAGTATAAAGGATCGGAGAGTGGACCCGGCCCAGTATAAAGGATCGGAGAGTGGACCCGGCCCAGTATAAAGGATCGGAGAGTGGACCCGGCCCAGTATAAAGGATCGGAGAGTGGACCGGGCCCAGTATAAAGGATCGGAGAGTGGACCCGGCCCAGTATAAAGGATCGGAGAGTGGACCCGGCCCAGTATAAAGGATCGGAGAGTGGACCCGGCCCAGTATAAAGGGTCGGAGAGTGGACCCGGCCCAGTATAAAGGATCGGAGAGTGGACCCGGCCCAGTATAAAGGATCAGAGAGAGGACCCGGCCCAGTATAAAGGATCGGAGAGTGGACCCGGCCCAGTATAAAGGATCGGAGAGTGGACCCGGCCCAGTATAATGGATCGGAGAGAGGACCCGGCCCAGTATAAAGGATCGGAGAGAGGACCCGGCCCAGTATAAAGGATCGGAGAGTGGACCCGGCCCAGTATAAAGGATCGGAGAGAGGACCCGGCCCAGTATAAAGGATCGGAGAGTGGACCCGGCCCAGTATAATGGATCGGAGAGTGGACCCGGCCCAGTATAAAGGATCGGAGAGTGGACCCGGCCCAGTATAAAGGATCAGAGAGTGGACCCGGCCCAGTATAAAGGATCAGAGGGTGGACCCGGCCCAGTATAAAGGATCGGAGAGTGGACCCGGCCCAGTATAAAGGATCGGAGAGTGGACCCGGCCCAGTATAAAGGATCGGAGAGTGGACCCGGCCCAGTATAAAGGATCGGAGAGTGGACCCGGCCCAGTATAAAGGATCGGAGAGTGGACCGGGCCCAGTATAAAGGATCGGAGAGTGGACCCGGCCCAGTATAAAGGATCGGAGAGTGGACCCGGCCCAGTATAAAGGATCGGAGAGTGGACCCGGCCCAGTATAAAGGATCAGAGAGTGGACCCGGCCCAGTATAAAGGATCGGAGAGTGGACCCGGCCCAGTATAAAGGATCGGAGAGTGGACCCGGCCCAGTATAATGGATCGGAGAGAGGACCCGGCCCAGTATAAAGGATCGGAGAGAGGACCCGGCCCAGTATAAAGGATCGGAGAGTGGACCCGGCCCAGTATAAAGGATCGGAGAGAGGACCCGGCCCAGTATAAAGGATCGGAGAGTGGACCCGGCCCAGTATAAAGGATCGGAGAGTGGACCCGGCCCAGTATAATGGATCGGAGAGTGGACCCGGCCCAGTATAAAGGATCAGAGAGTGGACCCGGCCCAGTATAAAGGATCAGAGAGTGGACCCGGCCCAGTATAAAGGATCAGAGAGTGGACCCGGCCCAGTATAAAGGATCGGAGAGTGGACCCGGCCCAGTATAAAGGATCGGAGAGTGGACCCGGCCCAGTATAAAGGATCGGAGAGTGGACCCGGCCCAGTATAAAGGATCGGAGAGTGGACCCGGCCCAGTATAAAGGATCAGAGAGTGGACCCGGCCCAGTATAAAGGATCGGAGAGTGGACCCGGCCCAGTATAAAGGATCGGAGAGTGGACCCGGCCCAGTATAAAGGATCAGAGAGTGGACCCGGCCCAGTATAAAGGATCGGAGAGTGGACCCGGCCCAGTATAAAGGATCGGAGAGTGGACCCGGCCCAGTATAAAGGATCGGAGAGTGGACCCGGCCCAGTATAAAGGATCAGAGAGTAGACCCGGCCCAGTATAAAGGATCGGAGAGTGGACCCGGCCCAGTATAAAGGATCGGAGAGTGGACCCGGCCCAGTATAAAGGATCGGAGAGTGGACCCGGCCCAGTATAAAGGATCGGAGAGTGGACCCGGCCCAGTATAATGGATCGGAGAGTGGACCCGGCCCAGTATAAAGGATCGGAGAGTGGACCCGGCCCAGTATAAAGGATCGGAGAGTGGACCCGGCCCAGTATAAAGGATCAGAGAGTGGACCCGGCCCAGTATAAAGGATCGGAGAGTGGACCCGGCCCAGTATAAAGGATCGGAGAGTGGACCCGGCCCAGTATAAAGGATCAGAGAGTGGACCCGGCCCAGTATAAAGGATCGGAGAGTGGACCCGGCCCAGTATAAAGGATCGGAGAGTGGACCCGGCCCAGTATAAAGGATCGGAGAGTGGACCCGGCCCAGTATAAAGGATCAGAGAGTAGACCCGGCCCAGTATAAAGGATCGGAGAGTGGACCCGGCCCAGTATAAAGGATCGGAGAGTGGACCCGGCCCAGTATAAAGGATCGGAGAGTGGACCCGGCCCAGTATAAAGGATCAGAGAGTGGACCCGGCCCAGTATAAAGGATCAGAGAGTGGACCCGGCCCAGTATAAAGGATCGGAGAGTGGACCCGGCCCAGTATAAAGGATCGGAGAGTGGACCCGGCCCAGTATAAAGGATCGGAGAGTGGACCCGGCCCAGTATAAAGGATCGGAGAGTGGACCCGGCCCAGTATAATGGATCGGAGAGTGGACCCGGCCCAGTATAAAGGATCGGAGAGTGGACCCGGCCCAGTATAATGGATCGGAGAGTGGACCCGGCCCAGTATAAAGGATCAGAGAGTGGACCCGGCCCAGTACAAAGGATCGGAGAGTGGACCCGGCCCAGTATAAAGGATCGGAGTGTGGACCCGGCCCAGTATAAAGGATCGGAGAGTGGACCCGGCCCAGTATAAAGGATCGGAGAGTGGACCCGGCCCAGTATAAAGGATCGGAGAGTGGACCCGGCCCAGTATAAAGGATCGGAGAGTGGACCCGGCCCAGTATAAAGGATCGGAGAGTGGACCCGGCCCAGTATAAAGGATCGGAGAGTGGACCCGGCCCAGTATAAAGGATCGGAGAGTGGACCCGGCCCAGTATAAAGGATCGGAGAGTGGACCCGGCCCAGTATAAAGGATCGGAGAGTGGACCCGGCCCAGTATAAAGGATCGGAGAGTGGACCCGGCCCAGTATAAAGGATCGGAGAGTGGACCCGGCCCAGTATAAAGGATCGGAGAGTGGACCCGGCCCAGTATAAAGGATCGGAGAGTGGACCCGGCCCAGTATAAAGGATCGGAGAGTGGACCCGGCCCAGTATAAAGGATCGGAGAGTGGACCCGGCCCAGTATAAAGGATCGGAGAGTGGACCCGGCCCAGTATAAAGGATCGGAGAGTGGACCCGGCCCAGTATAAAGGATCGGAGAGTGGACCCGGCCCAGTATAAAGGATCGGAGAGTGGACCCGGCCCAGTATAAAGGATCGGAGAGTGGACCCGGCCCAGTATAAAGGATCGGAGAGTGGACCCGGCCCAGTATAAAGGATCGGAGAGTGGACCCGGCCCAGTATAAAGGATCGGAGAGTGGACCCGGCCCAGTATAAAGGATCGGAGAGTGGACCCGGCCCAGTATAAAGGATCGGAGAGTGGACCCGGCCCAGTATAAAGGATCGGAGAGTGGACCCGGCCCAGTATAAAGGATCGGAGAGTGGACCCGGCCCAGTATAAAGGATCGGAGAGTGGACCCGGCCCAGTATAAAGGATCGGAGAGTGGACCCGGCCCAGTATAAAGGATCGGAGAGTGGACCCGGCCCAGTATAAAGGATCGGAGAGTGGACCCGGCCCAGTATAAAGGATCGGAGAGTGGACCCGGCCCAGTATAAAGGATCGGAGAGTGGACCCGGCCCAGTATAAAGGATCGGAGAGTGGACCCGGCCCAGTATAAAGGATCGGAGAGTGGACCCGGCCCAGTATAAAGGATCGGAGAGTGGACCCGGCCCAGTATAAAGGATCGGAGAGTGGACCCGGCCCAGTATAAAGGATCGGAGAGTGGACCCGGCCCAGTATAAAGGATCGGAGAGTGGACCCGGCCCAGTATAAAGGATCGGAGAGTGGACCCGGCCCAGTATAAAGGATCGGAGAGTGGACCCGGCCCAGTATAAAGGATCGGAGAGTGGACCCGGCCCAGTATAAAGGATCGGAGAGTGGACCCGGCCCAGTATAAAGGATCGGAGAGTGGACCCGGCCCAGTATAAAGGATCGGAGAGTGGACCCGGCCCAGTATAAAGGATCGGAGAGTGGACCCGGCCCAGTATAAAGGATCGGAGAGTGGACCCGGCCCAGTATAAAGGATCGGAGAGTGGACCCGGCCCAGTATAAAGGATCGGAGAGTGGACCCGGCCCAGTATAAAGGATCGGAGAGTGGACCCGGCCCAGTATAAAGGATCGGAGAGTGGACCCGGCCCAGTATAAAGGATCGGAGAGTGGACCCGGCCCAGTATAAAGGATCGGAGAGTGGACCCGGCCCAGTATAAAGGATCGGAGAGTGGACCCGGCCCAGTATAAAGGATCGGAGAGTGGACCCGGCCAGTATAAAGGATCGGAGAGTGGACCCGGCCCAGTATAAAGGATCGGAGAGTGGACCCGGCCCAGTATAAAGGATCGGAGAGTGGACCCGGCCCAGTATAAAGGATCGGAGAGTGGACCCGGCCCAGTATAAAGGATCGGAGAGTGGACCCGGCCCAGTATAAAGGATCGGAGAGTGGACCCGGCCCAGTATAAAGGATCGGAGAGTGGACCCGGCCCAGTATAAAGGATCGGAGAGTGGACCCGGCCCAGTATAAAGGATCGGAGAGTGGACCCGGCCCAGTATAAAGGATCGGAGAGTGGACCCGGCCCAGTATAAAGGATCGGAGAGTGGACCCGGCCCAGTATAAAGGATCGGAGAGTGGACCCGGCCCAGTATAAAGGATCGGAGAGTGGACCCGGCCCAGTATAAAGGATCGGAGAGTGGACCCGGCCCAGTATAAAGGATCGGAGAGTGGACCCGGCCCAGTATAAAGGATCGGAGAGTGGACCCGGCCCAGTATAAAGGATCGGAGAGTGGACCCGGCCCAGTATAAAGGATCGGAGAGTGGACCCGGCCCAGTATAAAGGATCGGAGAGTGGACCCGGCCCAGTATAAAGGATCGGAGAGTGGACCCGGCCCAGTATAAAGGATCGGAGAGTGGACCCGGCCCAGTATAAAGGATCGGAGAGTGGACCCGGCCCAGTATAAAGGATCGGAGAGTGGACCCGGCCCAGTATAAAGGATCGGAGGGTGGACCCGGCCCAGTATAAAGGATCGGAGAGTGGACCCGGCCCAGTATAAAGGATCGGAGAGTGGACCCGGCCCAGTATAAAGGATCGGAGAGTGGACCCGGCCCAGTATAAAGGATCGGAGAGTGGACCGGCCCAGTATAAAGGATCGGAGAGTGGACCCGGCCCAGTATAAAGGATCGGAGAGTGGACCCGGCCCAGTATAAAGGATCGGAGAGTGGACCCGGCCCAGTATAAAGGATCGGAGAGTGGACCCGGCCCAGTATAAAGGATCGGAGAGTGGACCCGGCCCAGTATAAAGGATCGGAGAGTGGACCCGGCCCAGTATAAAGGATCGGAGAGTGGACCCGGCCCAGTATAAAGGATCGGAGAGTGGACCCGGCCCAGTATAAAGGATCGGAGAGTGGACCCGGCCCAGTATAAAGGATCGGAGAGTGGACCCGGCCCAGTATAAAGGATCGGAGAGTGGACCCGGCCCAGTATAAAGGATCGGAGAGTGGACCCGGCCCAGTATAAAGGATCGGAGAGTGGACCCGGCCCAGTATAAAGGATCGGAGAGTGGACCCGGCCCAGTATAAAGGATCGGAGAGTGGACCCGGCCCAGTATAAAGGATCGGAGAGTGGACCCGGCCCAGTATAAAGGATCGGAGAGAGGACCCGGCCCAGGATAAAGGATCGGAGAGTGGACCCGGCCCAGTATAAAGGATCGGAGGTGGACCCGGCCCAGTATTAAGGATCGGAGAGTGGACCCGGCCCAGTATAAAGGATCGGAGAGTGGACCCGGCCCAGTATAAAGGATCGGAGAGTGGACCCGGCCCAGTATAAAGGATCGGAGAGTGGACCCGGCCCAGTATAAAGGATCAGAGAGTGGACCCGGCCCAGTATAAAGGATCGGAGAGTGGACCCGCCCAGTATAAAGGATCGGAGAGTGGACCCGGCCCAGTATAAAGGATCGGAGAGTGGACCCGGCCCAGTATAAAGGATCAGAGAGTGGACCCGGCCCAGTATAAAGGATCGGAGAGTGGACCCGGCCCAGTATAAAGGATCGGAGAGTGGACCCGGCCCAGTATAAAGGATCGGAGAGTGGACCCGGCCCAGTATAAAGGATCGGAGAGTGGACCCGGCCCAGTATAAAGGATCAGAGAGTGGACCCGGCCCAGTATAAAGGATCGGAGAGTGGACCCGGCCCAGTATAAAGGATCGGAGAGTGGACCCGGCCCAGTATAAAGGATCGGAGAGTGGACCCGGCCCAGTATAAAGGATCGGAGAGTGGACCCGGCCCAGTATAAAGGATCGGAGAGTGGACCCGGCCCAGTATAATGGATCGGAGAGTGGACCGGCCCAGTATAAAGGATCGGAGAGTGGACCCGGCCCAGTATAAAGGATCGGA